>NC_042630.1:45802076-46171532 GCF_901001135.1 Rhinatrema bivittatum | reverse complement strand
CTCGTAACAAGAGTTTTGAATGGGACTCAGATATTTAGCAAAACAGACTATATGTTGACTATATATATATATATTTTTTTTTTTTTAAATCAACAACAAAAGCACATTCTTTCAATTTACATTCATTCACTTTTGTACCATGGTTCTAATCCCCAGCACTATCATTGACTCCCTGTCACTATCTCTTAGATGGTGTTGCTTTGATGAGACACAGATAAAAATGAATCTGATTAAGCTGCAAATATATATCTCAATAAGATATAATATTATACCACATCATAGATAACATATTCACTGATTTGGTGATAGAGTTGTGAATAGGAACCAAAACAACAGTTAATCCCTCTGATTGTATGACCCAGGGGAGTCACTTTATCTCTCTGTTCTTCAGTTTAATCCCCAGCTTGGTCACTGACTCTCTGTGTGACCCTGAGGTGAGTCACTTTATCTCCCTGTGTGTGTGCTCTAATTCTTGGCTCTATCAATGACTGTCTGTATGACCTCAGGGGAGTCACTTTATCACTTTGTCCTTCAGGTCTAATCCCTGGCTCTGTCACTGATTTTCTGTCACTGTCTCTTAGATCACATTTTTAAACCCCTTTTCATTCAGAGACAGACTGGGATGAGGCATTTTTTAAGAGAATCCTTTCTCTGTATACTCTCCTCCTAATGCAATGAACAGCCAAAGCCCTGCCAGTGACTTTAATGTGACAGGATGAGGTGCGAATCAGTGACTTTCACTGCTGGCCATACATTGCTGCATCTGTAAAATTCAATTACATGTGTACTTAACATTGATATAATTTCTTCTTATACTCCCAGGACAAGAGTGATGAACTCCAAATGAACTTGGAAAACATTACGATGGTGACATAATTAATTATTCTGGGACTTTCTGAGAATGTCCAGCTGCAGTTTCCCCTCTTCCTGGTCTTCCTATTCATCTTGTTGCCCTGGAGGTGGACCCTTGGCCTGGTGCAGGATTGGTACGGCCCTCTGGTCGGACCCAGAGAGCACCTGCCACCAGGAGGCGGAGCACACAAGGAGACAGAGGCTGGCTGGAGCTTCACCAATTGCAGTCTGGGGTTTCTGCAGGTTGAGCCCTTGGGTACCCGGACCGCTTGGGCTTAGATGGGCCTCTGGAGGTCTCCCGGAGAGGTAGCAGAGGGGTGTGCCCACCACGTGCAAGGGTGCGCAGCTGATGCAGAATGGATGGACTAGATCTGACCGGAGACCTCAGGGAGGTAGCAGTTCAGGAAGGTTCTCCAGATGAGACAGGCAGCGCCTGTGGGTCTAGTCAAGTGGAAGCCATGGTTTGTTTCCAAGCAGGTTGGTCTGACGGTCACAGTAGGCCAGAAGAGAGTGACCGGGTCAAGTGCAAGGGTCAGAGCCAGAGTATCAGTCTAGGAAAAGTCAGCCAAAGCAGGGATCAATACCAGAGTCAATCCGAGCATAGTCAAGGCTAGCGAGGATCGGTTCCAGGCGGCAGACAAGAGAATGGTCAGGCAGGCAGTGCTCAGTCCTAGGTGGCAGGCAGAAGAATAGTCAGGCAGGCAGAGATCAGTACCAGAGGTCAGTCCGAAGAGGTACTACTTGGGAAGGACACAGGAAAACAAGGAGCCACTGGGAACGGAGAGACACTGGAACACAGAGACGCTGGAACAAGGAGACACTGGAACACACGGAGACAAACTAGCACACCAACAGTGTCGATCCGAATGAGTGCTCTACCGGAGCTGGACTCCGGCCATCGTGGAAGCGGATGCTGGGTGGAACGGTGGTCCCAGGATGCGAACAAGCTGGACCAGATCCGGTGCGAACAGCTGAACAGGGAGCGGTGGAACGACCCGATTCCAAGGCAGGGTTCAGGGTTTGAGCCCTGCCTTAAATACTGGGCTTTGCTGACGTCACTGGGACGCAATTCCCTCGGGTTTCCCATGCTACTGCCTTCAAAAGCAAGGATGTAGGCCGTGCGCGCATCTAGGGGTGGGGCCGAGCCGACCGAAGACGTGGAGCCCCAACGGAAGCTCTGCTGCGAGGCCTGCAGGGAAGATGACGCTGAGGGAGGTCATGGAGAGCGACGGGGACGCCGGGGGTTAACAGCAGCAGCCAGGCCAACACTTGTGGAGGGCAGCGCAGTGAGCAGGCCCTGTCGCGGTACCCACGCCGCCGGGACGCACAACACATCTACCTGATCACCCTGCTGGGGAACCTTGTGATTATCACAGTGACCTGTGCTGACCCCCGCCTGCACACCCCCATGTACTTCTTCCTCAGTAACCTCTCACTCATAGATATCTATGGAACCTCCACCATTACCCCAAACTGCTGAGGATCTTCATCTCCAGGGATAAGACCATTTCCTATGCTGGGTGCATGGTGCAGCTCTATTTCTTCTTGGGCTTTGGTTGCATTGAGGCTCTCCTCCTTGCCACCATGACTTATGACCGCTATGCTGCAGTCTTCCACCCCTTGTGCTATTCCCTGATTATGAATCAGAGAGTTTGTGTCCTGCTGGCTGCTGCTGCTGCTTACTGGATCATTGGCTTTCTATCATCTGAGACGATCACAGCTTCTGTCACCCGCCTTTCATTCTGTGCCTCTAACGTGATCAATCTTTTCGTCTGTGATCTCATGCCACTGTTAAAGTTTTCCTGCACTGACAGAGCCAGTTCTGAAACCATATTGTTTGTAGCAGCCGCATTGACATCAGTGCCTGCCTTCCTTGTGACTCTCATTTCGTACATCTACATCATCTCAGCCATCCTGAGGATTTGCTCTGCAGAGGAGAAGCGTAAAGCCTTCTCTACCTGCTTCTCTCACCTCACTGTTGTCTCTGTGTATTATTTGTCAGCATTTTGCATGTATCTGAGACCCAACTCAACATACTCACAGGACAGGGTAAAATGCTATCTGTGCTTTACACAACTCTCACCCCCATGCTGAACCCCATCATTTACAGTCTGAGGAATAAGGAGGTGAAAAATGCAGTGAGGAAAGTCATAGGGAAGTGGTTTAGGAGAGCACATGGTGAATAAATCACGGCAGGATATCAGATAGAGGAGACTCCTGTATCTAGTAGGACTTGAGATGATTCTCTTTTAAAAGTGGAAAAGCAACTCCAATCCCCAGGTTAAATCATTTAAAGCTGCACATGACGCTTGAAGCAGTCAAGGTCCCCTGGGGGAGAGTTGTAGTCATTGCTCAAGGGTGACACCTGGTGGCTGGATTCAGGGTTTATGGTTGTGGAGTTCTGTAAGGAGCCTCAGGGCATGGCCCCTGGCTGAGTACTTCACTGCAATGACTTGATCAGGTACATTTGCAGGGAGAAGGGGTATTTATTAATTAGGGGAAAAATCCCTCTGTAGTTGCAAATGAACGCTCTTGGTCTGACCCAGCATGGAATCTCTTATGTCCTTATGTCACATTCTCCAGCATTATCTCTTGTTCTGAACATGTGGAATCCAAATCCCAAGTTGAGAGCATCAGGCATGAGGAGAACCGGTGTCTTATGCCCTCTGCACGCTTTTAAAAATGATTAAGTGGTTTGGTAAATCTCCCTATAAATGTATAAATTAATATGAATCAGATAAGCACGGCCAAGCCTTTGGAAGAAGATGATATCAGTGGGACTGTGAGGTGCTTAGACTCTGGGGAAGGGCTGATCCTGGGATTTCAGTTGATCTCTATGTTTGGGGTCAGGAAGTAACATTTTGTCCCTGCGGTGTGGAATTGGGCTAAAATCCTCAGTGCTTTTCACCTTCCTCTGGATATTTACATTGAGAGAAGAAATTAGACAAATGGAAGAAGGATGAGCTTACTTTATAAAAGGTCATCTCTCTGCCTACCTGGATGTGTAAATCTGTATCTCTTATCCTGTTGTGTATTTGATGTTTTCTCAGTTTATTCTCAATAAAGCTCCTTATATTTGTCCTCTATGCACATTTACTGCGTATGTCCCTTCTACACTATTTACCAACCATCTGTCCACAGGAGATTGCCACATATTAGGCGTATTCAGTAAGCACCGAAAGGATCCTTTCTAGAGTGAGTGAGGGAGGAGAAAGTGACTCTTAAATGTTAAAATTCATGTATATATCTATGAAATGCCTTTGCAATAACCAGATATAGGACACAATCCTGTCCATGCAGTAGTTTAAAGGTGGCAGTACAGGGAGGTGTGAGCCGGCAATACACAGGGAGGTAAAATGTATACATAGTGTATATTGGATGTATTTGCATGCACAGATTTCTTCAGTAGTGAGAACAAGCTTCTGTAAAATGTCTATGTAAATAAATAAATATTACTTACACTAACTGCACCAGAATCAGCAACATTTCTCGTAGGTCTGGTTTGTTCAGAAGATCTGTGCTAGGTTGGATTATAGTAACACACTTTATTTATTATTAGTTGGAAGTGGCCCTCAGAAGCATATTGCATTGATGTTGGCCAGTCAGCTCAGGTTACCAGTGAAGGCAGGGAGTGAATTTAAGGTCCTGACATGGTGTATAAACTCATTCAAGGGCTCAGGCCACATAATGTGAGATCTAGGATATAGAATTGTGCGCCTCCTCCTACTTTACATTCACAGGCTGGGTCATTGCTCAAATTATTTCACCAAGAGATACTCAAGTCCTCCTGCCAGGCTCTGCCCTTTGTCTGGAAGAGGTTGCCTCTGTATATTAGGCAGATAAGCATTCGTTAGTATTTTAGCTGTAAACTGAAGGCCTGGCTGTTCACATCATAGGTGAGGGATTCTTGAGTCTTTGACTGGGTCACGTTAAGACTTTATGTACGACTCTTTGGTAAGTTCATCAGGGATACGAAGGAACTTTGGCTTTGGTGAGCAGAAGGGGGTCTTGCTGGGAGGGGCTTGTTAGAAAGTTTTGTTGTGGAAGGTAGAACATTTGAGGAAGGGCTGGGGCAAGGGGATTTTTGTGGTGTTGGGACAAGTGTGTGTTGTGTTATTGCTCTAAGTTAAGTGTAGTGTATTGTTTTAACATATTCTTTTTATTTAAACCACAAAAATACAGTGCCGTATGAAACAATAATAACAATATAACCATTTTCTGTCATCATTGACCTCCCCCCCCCCCACTCCATAGACAGCCCATAATAATAAAGGCCATGGAGATGCAGATGAGGCAAACCAACAAGATTCAGAGGATGAAGCACATCAAACATTTTCTATGATGTCGAAGGCTTTTGCAATCAATATGCGGGTGAATGTCACACACTCAGAGACGCTGTTAGAGCAAGCTGTCATCAGTGGATGCATTACCAAAACACGAGCGGCGTCGGGCGGCATGATTTTGAAATGAAGAATTTTACAGCATTTGCTTTTACAAGTTTCTTGATATCTCGAGATATTTTGTGAAGATATACATGTGTATTTTTCACTGTATGTTTCTTTTTATTGTTTTTCTTATTTGTCTATTTGATTATGAAATTTATCTCTATTGCTGGTGCAAGATTATTCTTCTGTTATTTGAAAAATGTAATAAAAATACAATTTAAAAAAAGTATTTATGTGGTGACTAGTGATTATAATGTATTGACATGGTCAAACATAGACCATATACACATAAGAACATAAGAAATTGCCATGCAGGGTCAGACCAAGGGTCCATCAAGCCCAGCATCCTATTTCCAACAGAGGCCAAACCAACCCACAAGAACCTGGCAATTACCCAAACACCAAGAAAATCCCATGCTACTGATGCAATTAATAGTCACCTAAAGTTTTCAATTGAAGTCTTCCAGTTCACTTTGGTGGTGAATTATTATACTTTCTTCTATGTGATTATTCACCTGTGGGTTTTTCTATCATATTATGGTGAATGTCCTCTGGCAAAGATGTGAAGAAAGGGTTGCGTTTGCTGCCCGTGGTCAGGCCCAAAAATGGCTCACTCACCCTGATGCCAGCTCTGTTTCCAGTGCAGCCTGGCTCCTTCAACCTTCAATGCTATGTTGCTGACTTTTGAAGTCTTATGCCACCACTGTGGCCGAGTCTGATGCCATATTTCCTTCACGCGGCTGTGGTCACTGCTGACTGCTGCCTGAATGCCGCTGCCTCCATCTCCCACCGTTGTCCTCTAGAAGTGTGCCTCTGCATTCAATTTAAAGGGCCTGTGGCAGGAAAAGCTCTGCAGCCCTTCCTGATAATATCATTGCCTCGTCATGCCTTCAGCCCTATAAAAGGGCTTCCCTGCCAGTTCCTGATTGCTTTCACAAGGATCTTCAGGGTTGTCCAAGGTGACTTTGTCCTTCAAGGACTTCCATGGTCATACTCCTGTCTTGATGGTCTCCACGTTGCTTGCTCCTGGTGTCTTGTTGGTTCTTTGTCCAAGTCTTTGCCTCATCCAAGTCTTCACCTCATCTAAGTCTCAAAGTTCCAATTGTTCCTGTGACGTGGTCTATGACCATTCCACAGCAGGCTGTGTAAGGCTTCTTGCAGTGCAAGTCCCAAGTCCTGCAGGTGTTCCATCGTCATGGTCCACAACCAGTCCATGGTGGGCTGTGTAGGGCATTTCATTGCACAAGGTCTGCTTCCAAGTCTGTCTTCACTGGGTCAAGTCCTCAGTGTCCATCCTTGTTTTTAAAGTTCCAAGTTAAGTCTCTAGTTCAAAGTCCCTAGTTCTGTTCCTAGTTCCTGACTCATGGAGCTTGTGCAGCCATGGATCTCCTAGTTCTTTGTTTAAAGCCATGTTCCTTGTCCCAAGCCATGTTCCTCATTCCAAAAGATCTATTTTTTGTCCATGTCCAAGCCCGAAGCCCAGAGTCACTCTGCTTTTGGCCTGGTCTGCAACCAACCCACAGGCTGTGTAGGGCATGTTGCAGGCAGGGCTTGTCTGTAACCTGATCCTGAGTCTAATATCTGAACCCTTGTTCCTCGTGTCAAGCCATGCTCCTTGTTCCAAGCTCTGTTCCTCGTTTCTAGTGAGATTCCTTGTGTTAAGCTATGTTCCTCATTCCAAGTGATGTTCCTTACTCAATGTGATGTCCCTCATTCCAAGTTGAGTTCCAAGTCGTCAGTGCCTTCATCCAAATTCCTAGTCATGTCCATCTGTCCTGACACACAAGTCATTCCCAAGCAGCAGGTTTAAAAGCGCATTTGAGTGGCCGGAGGGCTACCCCAGAGACCAGCATTGCGTTGTTGGGACTCACTCTTGGTGTGTGCAGGTTCGGTGGAGGCCTGAGTGAGCCATGTTCCAAGTCCAAGCTATGTTCCAAGTCAGCCTGTGCCTGGGTATGCTCACCTCTCACCTTGGAGCCTCGCCATGAGGTTGTGCTGCCGTCCAAATGCTAACTCTCTCGAGCAAGCCTCCGCATTCTCATGCTTGAAACAGAAAGGGTCGCAAATTAGTCAAAGAGATGTGACATAGGATACAGACTTTTACAGAATTGATTTGGCTTCCAAACACAGCAATTTGACCAGTTTAGCATGTCATAAATTAAAAGTTGGAGAATGTGGCATCAGCCAAGATGACCAAGCAAAAACTGGAGCTCAAGTGCACTCTGCATTTAAGCAGACATAAACAAATATTCTTACATAAATGTTGTCGTATTGATTGATTGTAAGGACCAAGAAGTGCACGCATAACTTCACTTGGTCAGTGTTTCAGAATTCTGATACACTGACCAAGTGAATTCTGAAACACTGACCAAGTGAAGTTTGTATGTAAGAATATTTGTTTATGTCTGCTTAAATGTATACATGCTTTTGCAAAACTAGATACAGTATAACCCAACCACTCTGATATCATCCATAGTAAATTATTCCAAAATGAGACACTATGTAGACAGTTCCATAACCCATGTAATAAAGATGTATTGCCTAGCCCCCATTTTAAATGCTTTATAAGGAGAAATAACTGTTTTTTTAATGTAAGATTCACAGTTGTGTTTCTGTTAATTTGGCTGGTCTGACCTTTATATATTTTCTCATTGCAGAGATAAATATCATCATCTATAATTGATTCCTGAAAGTCTACACTCCATGATCGTGCCAGTGATGTAACATTTTGTACGTCTTTATAGAGTGCAAAAGCTTATACAACAAGATTATAGAATATCTCTCTTGAACACAAAGATGTAGATAGCATTGAAATGCTTTTGTAGTAGAGTGCTTAAAACGTAAATTGAATACTTTCTTCAAATAGCATTGAATTTGTATGTATGTGAAATAATCACATTGCTGAAAGCCTAAATGTTTCACACAATATTGAAATGAATGCATTCCTCTAAGTGGAACATCAATAGTGTTGCACAATATCTTTAAGGTCTGAGTCCAATTTTTTTGTATTTAGCAACTAATTCCCCAGAGGAAAAGCAAAGATTGTCTCGGATTGGTAACAGAAAGGATTCTGCCAAAGGCAATCCCAAATTAGTCTTTAAATATCTCCTAGCTCAGAGGCAGATTTTAAAAGCCCTACATGCCAGGTAGTGCGCACAAATATAGGCTGCGCACGTAACTTTTAAAATCTGCCCCAATGTGAGTAGCATGAACACTTAATGATTGAACAATATATGATGGAAGGTCATGTGTGGCTGCATATAAGAGATATTTTAAAGACAACGGAGCAACTAATTTCTTAGTCAGTGTTATATCTGAATATGCATTTTTATCCCCCAGCCAGTCACCAACATATCTTAATGGACAATCTACATTATACAGAGGAATCCACCCTCTTCTCTAAGGATCATCAATTTATGTTTAGCGATCCTAGCTCTTTTCACTTTCCAAAGAAATTGGGGCCCAAGTATGAAATATCAAGCAAATATCCCATCTTCTCCGAATAAAAGGAAGCAACTGTAGAAAATATAAACTTTTGGTAATAAGATCTTCTTAATCAAAGCTATTCCACCTAGAAGAGAAACAAGAATGTGCATCCAATTTATATAACCCTTATTTGAAACTCTTTAACAATAGATGATATATTTAATACATACCATTGTCCAGGATGTCTATGAATCTTTAAGCCTAAATAGGTTATGGTTTTTCCTATCCATTTTAAATGAAATTGTGACCAAGACTTCCATAAATGTCTTGTTGGGCCCAGAGCTTCATATTTATCTAAATTAATATGTAAATCTGAAAAGCTCCAATATTCAGAAATTAAATTTAAAATCTTTTGAAGATATTCCTTATCATCTGACAAAAGTAACAAAATATCATACGACAAGTGAGGTAATCAAGTTTGCAGACAATACAAAATTGTTCAGAGTAGTTAAATCACAAGCAGATTGTGATAAATTGCAGGAAGATCTTCTGAGACTGGAAAATTGAGCATCCAAATGGCAGATGAAATTTAATGTGGGTAAGTGCAAGGTATCACATATAGGGAAAAATAACCCATGCTATAGTTACAAAATGTTAGGTTCCATATTAGGAGCTACCACCCAAGAAAGATCTAGGCGTCATAGTGGATAAAACATTGAAATTGTCGGCTCAGTGTGCTGCGGCATTCAAAAAAGCAAACAGAATATTGGTAATTGTTAGGAAGGGAATGGTGAATAAAACGGAAAATGTCATAATGCCTCTGTATCGTTCCATGGTGAGACTGAACTTTGAATACTTTGTACAATTCTGGTTGCCGCATCTCAAAAAAAATATAATTGTGATGGAGAAGATACAGAGAAGGGTGCCGAAAGTGATGGGAATGGAAAAGCTCCCTTACGAGGAAAGACTAAAGAGGTTAGGACTTTTCAGCTTGGAGAAGAGACGACTGAGGGGGGATATGATAGAGGTGTTTAAAATCATGTGAGGTCTAGAATGGGTAGATGTGAATCGGCTATTTACTCTTTCAGATAATAGAAAGACTAGGGGGCACTCCATGAAGTTAGCATGTGGCACATTTTAACCTAATCGGAGAAAGTTCTTTTTCACTCAACGCACAATTAAACTCTGGAATTTGTTGCCAGAGGATGTGGTTAGTGCAGTTAGTATAGCTGTGTTTAAAAAAGGATTGGATAAGTTAACTTAGAAAATAGCCCCTGCTATTACTTGCACCAGTAACATGGGATAGACTTAGTTTTTGGAAACTTGTCAGGTTCTTAAGGCTTGGATTGGCCACTGTTGGAGAAAGGATTCTGGGCTTGATGGACCCTTGGTCTGACCCAGTATGGCATGTTCTTATGTTCTTATGTGATCTACTAGCAGCCCTGGAATTGTCAGTAGGCACCCAATGTGTTTGTGCCTAGGGTGACAAACATTTAGGGGCAACAAGCTGGCTAAGATTAGTTGTCTTCCAGCTCTGCTGAATATCATTCAGCAGAGAAAAGCCCTCTGCTATCCTGTAACAATCCCTTACAGGAGGTGGGGGATGAAAGCACCAAACGTCCCTAGAGGTGGCAAAACCCTAAATCTGACTCTGTCTCCTACATGTGATTACCTTCTGTGATTTATCACCTGCTCTCACAAGCTACTTTCCTATGACTTTCCTAACTGCGTTGTTTACCTCCTTGTTCCTCAGACTGTAAATGATGGGGTTCAGCATGGGGGTGTCAGTAGTGTAGACCACAGACAGAATTATACCCTGTTCCTGGGAGTATGATGAGGGCGGTCTCAGATACATGCAAAATATTGACAAATAATACACGGAGACAATGGTGAGGTGAGAGGAGCAGGTGGAGAATGCTTTACGCTTCCCCTCTGCAGAGCGGATCCTCAGGATGGTTGAGATGATGTAGATGTAAGATATGAGAGTCTCAAGGAAGGCAGGCACTGATATCAATGCAGCTGTAACAAACATTAAGTTTAGTGTGGTGGCCGTGTCAGTGCAGGAAAGCTTTAACAGTGGCAAGAGGTCACAGAAGAAATGATCAATCACATTAGAGGCACAGAATTCAAGGCGGGTGACAGAAGCTGTGATCGTCTCAGATGGTAGAAATCCGATGATCCAGGAAGCAGCAGCCAGCAGGACACAGACTCTCTGATTCATAATGAGGGAATAGTGCAAGGGGTCACAGATTGCGGCATAGCGATCATAAGCCATGTTGGTAAGGAGGAGAGCCTCAATACAGCTGAAGTCCATGCAGAAATAGAGCTGCATCATGCATCCAGCATAGGAAATGGTCTTATTCCCTGAGAGGAAAATGTCCAGTAGCTTTGGGACAATGCTGGAGGAACAGCAAATGTCTGTGAGAGAGAGGTTACTGAGGAAGAAGTACATGGGGGTGTGCAGGCGAGGGTCAGCACAGGTCACTGTGATAATCACAAGGTTCCCCAGCAGGGTGATCAGGTAGATGAGCAGGAAGACCAGGAAGAGGGGAACCTGCAGCTGGGGATTATCAGAAAGTCCCAGAATAATGAATTCTGTCACCATGGTCATATTTTTTGCTTCCTTTGGGTCCATCTCTCTTCTCCTGGGGATGCAAGAAGAAATGAGAACTGATGTGCATCCTAAGTACAGATGAAACAACTTGTTTATTTAGTATGAATGGATCACAGCAGTTGTAATCATTGGTCCATGGGGGGAGGTTGTTTTTTTGTGCTTAATACGTGCAATTCTTTCAGTGTGCATTACTCCCAAATAAACTTTTCATTAAATAATCTTTTCATGTTGTAATTCATTCACTTCCTATAAAAATCCTGACATGAATTCATGTTTCAAGATCCTGTATCAGGGAAACATGTGGCTTGCACGGTCAAAAAACTGCTCAAAGTATTTTCCAAACTTATAGAAATTCCTGGTTTACATTGATTTGATTAAAGAGGATGTCATTGAGCTTTCCAGATGCTGCAATGTATGGCCAGCAGTGAAAGTCACTGATCTGCTCTTTACAGATTGTCACATTGCACTCATTGGCAGCGCATTAACTGCTTATTTATTTATTTATTCCTGCCTTCAATTTATTATCGGTCTATCTAGATAGCTCTGGGTGGAGTACAAATATATTACAGAATATAGGCTTGAACAAGGTGGGAAACATAATATAAAATACAAATATAAGTGAGGATAAAGGAAAATAAAACAGCAAAAATTCTTATTGAAATATCAAACCAAAAAATAAATTTAAAACTAGACTTCATACAAATTTGTCAAATGAAAATAGATTTTAAAAGGCTGTAGACTGTTTCCAAAAATCAAAATATTCTTGAAACTTTTATAGTTCTTTTAGGGATTATATTCCCTAATACGGGGCCAATACAAGAGAAGGCTTTTAATCTGTTTCCAAGCAATCCAGCATCTTTCTCTGAAGGGATAAGCAGAGCACTCTACCCAGACTATATCTCTGCAGGTAACTAAATAATGCAATAGGTTTTTGGTAAAATAATGTCTTAAAACCACGAAGAATGTCTTAAATTGAATTCTTCTGGCTAACAGAAGCCAATGCAGTGATTCCAGAGCTGAACAGATATGATCTTGGGCATGAAGGCTTAAAAGTAACCTTACCGCACTATAGCACTATAAGCACTATAGCACTGAAACACTCCTTCTCGCACTAACAGATAATATTCTAAGAGGTTTCGACAGCGGAAAACAGTATATTCTGATATTACTAGATTTGTCAGCAGCATTTGACACCGTTAATCACAAAATACTAATTAATAGGCTCGAAGAAATAGGACTACAAGACAAAACAATCACATGGTTCAGATCATTTCTAAAGAACAGAACTTTTCAGGTTCAAATTAAAAACACTCTATCCGAAAATATCACCCTAAAAACAGGAGTCCCACAAGGATCAGCACTATCTGCTACGCTGTTTAATATATATCTACTTCCACTATGCCATCTCCTCGATGGACTTGGAATCATACACTACATCTATGCTGATGACATCCAATTAATCCTACCTATAGATGAAACTATTGAAAAAACATTAGGTCTTGCCATGATGTATCTGGACATAATAAAGCAACTACTAAACCAAATGGAGCTGATAATCAACATAGACAAAACCGAATTTATACACTTAGAAAGGAAAAACACGATGATCACACAAACACCAATAATGCTCAAAAACAACCAACAAATTGACTTAACCGAGAAAGTTCGTAATCTAGGAGTAATAATTGACACTGAACTAAACCTAAAACAACACATATCAATAAAGGTAAAAGAAGGGTATGCTAAACTCATGATACTCAGAAAACTTAAACCATTACTAACTCTGCCAAACTTCCGTACTGTACTTCAATCACTGATATTCGCGAGCACAGACTATTGTAATGCCTTACTACTTGGCCTACCCTACACTACAATAAGACCACTGCAAATTTTACAAAATACTGCAGCTAGAATTCTCACTGGAAAAAGCAAAAGAGATCACATAACAGATTCACTTGCATCCTTACATTGGCTACCCATAGAACAAAGAATACAGTTCAAAGCACTGTGCTTAATACACAAACTTATCCATGACAAAAAAATCAGAGTGGCTGAACACAGCACTGAGAGTACACGTCCCACACAGAAATTTAAGATCAGCAAACAGAGCACTTTTAACCATTCCATCTGTGAAAACAGCAAGACTTACCCAAGTTAGAGACCGTGCACTATCTCTAGCCGGCCCCGCATTATGGAACTCCATGCCCCTTGACATAAGACTTCAGAGAAATCCTAAACTTTTCAAAACACAACTGAAAACCTGGCTTTTCAATCAAGCTTTCAAGAAAGAAAATGACACAGGCAATTAAACAAGGATAAGCAGCATAGAGCACACAGCGCTTAATTTTCTAGTTTTAACCGTAACCAACCATCAGGATGAATTGCTACCAAACTCATTTCCCCATGTGAATGTCTTTAAACGTAAACGCATTAGCATATACCATATTATTCATAATACTATTTGTTACCGAATGATAATGGCACCACCTATGTAAATTATGATCCACTTTTTTCTTTGATACAGGTGCCCTATTGTAAACCGTTATGATGGTAAATAACTTAATGACGGTATATAAAAACTCTTAAATAAATAAATAAATACCGCAATGTTTGTGATGAGCTAAAATCTACTTAATTGCATTTTGTAAGGCTGACATATAGTGCATTGCAGTAATCAATGCATCTTTAATCGGCGCCTGCATAATTGATACCAAATGATCCATTATCACATAAAGATCAAATAGTGAATTTGACATAGACAGTAAAAACTTGATTTAACATTTTAAATCTGAATTTACATGTTCAGGTCACCGCTGAAAGAAAAGGGTCTAAAAATCAGTGACAGAAAATCAGTGACACAGTCGGGGATTAGATCTGAGACACAGAGATAAAGTGATTACCCCTGGAGTCACACACACAGAGCCAGAGATTAGAATGGAGGTACAGGGAGATAAAGTGACTCCCCTGAAATCTCACACACAGAGTCAGTGACAGAGCCGGGGATTAGAGCTGAGACACAGAGAGATCAACTGACTCAGCTGAAGTCACACACTCAGAGTCAGTGACAGAGACAGATATTAGAACAGAGGCACAGGGAGATAAAGGGAATCTTCCAGGGTCCCACAATGGTTAGAGCCAAGGGTTAGAACTCGGACTTTTTTTGGTTCCTAGTTCACAATTGCAAGACAAAATCAGTGAATCCATTATCTATGGTTTGATACTGTATTATAATCAGGAAATTCAGTTACATATTTCTACCTCAATTATATTCATTTGTGTCTGTGTTCCATCAATGAGGCTCCATTCTATCTCTAGTACATCAGATCTCTGTGGCTCACCTTCATCACGGTTTGTAGATTTAAGCTAAATAAACATGTTTTACATTTCCTGTGAACAAAAATTATATTTATAGGGAAAAGCCAGTAACAAAATCTTCAGTGGAGCAGCTGTCAACCTCTGGAACTCTCTCCCTACGTCAGTCTTGCCAGCCACTAATGACTACATAACTGAACAACATTTCATCACCCACTGAAAACAACCAGCAAGGATTCAAACCTTCCAGACTGGACCCATAGGCCACCCAAGCAGAAAGAAATATATGGCTATATATATATATGGCTATATATATTTCCTACCCTACGGACATGTATAGATTCCCCTTCCTTTTAAGGTCTATACATGCAACCTCTCAACCTCTTACATCATCTGCCAACTCTAATGTAATCTACTGTCAGCAACTCTGCTATCCTTATTGTAATCCACTTTTAAATGGCTGTCCAATCACAAAATCAGAAAATAAATTAAAAAGACATCAGGGTGACCTATCTCTGCTGCTCTTGCTTTGCAGGGTTTGATCCTAGTGGAAGCTTCTGAATAAAACTCTAAATTGTGTCTGATGAGATAACGCAGCTCACAGAAGGCATTGAAGTCACACGTTACAGGATTGCTGGGGTTTCTCCTTCCCTGTCCAACAGCGCTGCTTCCTCTCCTCCACTGTGGATTAGGTGAGGGGCAACTCAGGTGTCTTAAATGCTTTATGAAAGGGACCTGGAGAGAAAACTGTGCTCTGTGCATCTGGGAAATTAAAAAGTCTCACAGATAATTAAGGAATGTTTAGAGGTGATTGATCCTTAGGGAGAATATGTTTTGGGACCCTCATTCTGCTCTGCTCCAGCTCTGGTGAGGGAATCTCCTGTTAGTGTTAGAGAAGTTTAGAGAAAGTCTGATCTCACTTCACTTGCACTGATCAATGGTCAACACTTGGGATTCATAAATTCATTTCCTTTACAAAGACCCCTCCCTGCCTGTCTCTCACTCACCAGTTCCCATCCCAAGAGCACTTTTGAGCTGCTTTGTCTGAGATCTCCTCTCCCCTCCTCCCCTCCAGCTGCTGCAGCCCTCACAGTCTCTTCCCCGCTCTGTACCAGGTCTTTCATGGATCTTGTCTGTCATACCAAGCTTTCCTGCAGACTTTCAGCTCTTTTGGGGAGGGTCCTGCCACGCTCTGTATAAATTTATAAGTTGTATATCTTACACAGTTTTTCTGCAGTATTCTCTGTCTGCACACTGACGGCTCTTGTAAAACGTAAAGCCATAATCAAAGTTTGTTACAATGTGGAAGAGAATAGAATTTGTTGGAGAAGAGCCAATAAATAGTAGTTAGTAAAAAAAAGTTCCTCTATGGGATAGGGATGTGAATCGTGTCCTCGATCGTCTTAACGATCGATTTCGGCTGGGAGGGGGAGGGAATCGTATTGTTGCCGTTTGGGGGGGTAAAATATTGTGAAAAATCGTTAAAAATCGTTAAAAATCGAAAAATCGAAAAACCGGCACACTAAAACCCCCTAAAACCCACCCCCGACCCTTTAAATTAAATCCCCCACCCTCCCGAACCCCCCCCCCCAAATAACTTAAATAACCTGCGGGTCCAGCGGCGGTCCGGAACGGCAGCGGTCCGGAACGGGCTCCTGCTCCTGCATCTTGTCGTCTTCAGCCGGCGCCATTTTGCAAAATGGCGCCGAAAATGGCGGCGGCCATAGACGAAAAAGATTGGACGGCAGGAGGTCCTTCCGGACCCCCGCTGGACTTTTGGCAAGTCTCGTGGGGGTCAGGAGGCCCCCCACAAGCTGGCCAAAAGTTCCTGGAGGTCCAGCGGGGGTCAGGGAGCGATTTCCCGCCGCGAATCGTTTTCGTACGGAAAATGGCGCCGGCAGGAGATCGACTGCAGGAGGTCGTTCAGCGAGGGTTCCGGCGCCTCGCTGAACGACCTCCTGCAGTCGATCTCCTGCCGGCGCCATTTTCCGTACGAAAACGATTCGCGGCGGGAAATCGCTCCCTGACCCCCGCTGGACCTCCAGGAACTTTTGGCCAGCTTGTGGGGGGCCTCCTGACCCCCACGAGACTTGCCAAAAGTCCAGCGGGGGTCCGGAAGGACCTCCTGCCGTCCAATCTTTTTCGTCTATGGCCGCCGCCATTTTCGGCGCCATTTGGGAAAATGGCGCCGGCTGAAGACGACAAGATGCAGGAGCAGGAGCCCGTTCCGGACCGCTGCCGTTCCGGACCGCCGCTGGACCCGCAGGTTATTTAAGTTATTTGGGGGGGGGGTTCGGGAGGGTGGGGGATTTAATTTAAAGGGTCGGGGGTGGGTTTTAGGGGGTTTTAATGTGCCGGCTCACGATTCTAACGATTTATAACGATAAATCGTTAGAATCTGTATTGTATTGTGTTCCATAACGGTTTAAGACGATATTAAAATTATCGGACGATAATTTTAATCGTCCTAAAACGATTCACATCCCTACTATGGGATAGAGCAGTGATTCCCAAACCTGTCCTGGAGGACCCCCAGCCAGTCAGGCTCTTAGGATGTCCACAATGAAAATGTATGAGATAAAACTTGCATACACTGCCTCCATCACATGCAAATTTTATGTTATGCATATTCATTGTGGATATCCAAAAAAACAGACCGGCTGGGGGTCTCCCAGGACAAGTTTGGGAACCTCTGAGATAGAAAACTGCATGTGACATGACAGGATTGGAGCGATCAAGTATTATTAGGTATCATTTTTATGGTCCAGCTGAAGATTGCTGAATCAGTCTTCCTTTTCATGATTTACATTTTTACATTGTTTTACCTTATGTTATTTGTACATCACTTATAATAACTTTTAAATCCAAGCGGATTGTGATAAATTGCAGGAGGACCTTGCTAAGCTAGAGGATTGGGCATTCAAATGGCAGATGAAATTTAATGTGTACAAGTGCAAGGTGATGCACATAGGGAAAAATAACCCTTGCTGTAGTTACACAATGTTAGGTTCCATATTAGGAGTTACCACCCAAGAAAGAGATCTAGGCATCATAGTTGTCAATACACTGAAATTGTTGGCTCAGTGTGCTGCAGCAGTCAAAAAAGCAAACAGAATATTAGGAATTATTTGGAAGAGGATGGTGAATAAAATGGAAAATGTCATAATGTCTCTGTATCACTCCATGGTGAGATCACACCTTGAGTACTGTGCGGAATTCTGATTGCTGCATCTCAAAAAATATATAGTTGTGCTGGAGAAGGTACAAAGAAGGGTGACCAAAATGATAAAGGGGATGGAATGTCTCCCCTATGAGGAAAGGCTGAAGAGGTTAGGGCTGTTCAGCTTGGAGAAGAGACGGCTGAGGGGGGATATGATAGAGGTCTTTAAATTCATGAAAGAACTTGAATGAGGGAATGTGAATCAGTTATTACTCTTTCTGAGTTGCCATACTGGGTCAGACCAAGAGCCCATCAAGCCCAGTATCTGTTATGGTTTTGAGGTGTTTGAGTGGAAGTGGTAAGGGCCCTCGAGGAGCGAGTACCTGATCCCAGTAAGGCACCTGAAAGAAAGCAAAGGGCCCCCAAGAAGCAGGTACCCAGGTTAGAGAATACCCCAAAGGGCAGAGAGAGGGCTTCCAGTGGCAACTAGGAAGTGTCAGAGTAACGTAGACCGAATGAGTCCAATCCGTGTTCCAGTCCATTCACAATCCGAGTCTTTGCTAACTTGATTAGCTAGCAAGTAAGGGCAGGCTAAATACCCGGATGGCATGATGTCACTCAAGGGGGACACCCCTGTGGTTCATGCCATTGCTGGAATAAAGATATGGGTAGCATGTGCAAGCGCACCCTAGGAGGCCATTAGGAGAAACATGGCATGAGACAATGCAAAAGCTGTTCTGGGGACGCCGGAGAGAGCGGCTTGCAGATGCGGCAGTGGCCATCTTCCCAAGGCTAGTGGGGAGAGCAGAGAAAAAGGTGAGGCACAAGGGTCGAAGCCGTCTGAGACCGACGGACACAACAGTACCCCCTTTCAAAGGGCCCCCTAAAGACCTCCTAGCTGGTCTTGGTTTCTGAGGATGCATTCTGTGGAATTGTTGAAGCATCTCTTTATCCATGATATTAGCCAAAGGTTCCCAAGAATATTCATCAGGTCCATATCCCTCCCATGACAGGAGGTATTCCCATATTCTACTTCTTTCCCTCACATCAAGGATTGCATGGCATTTACTTTTTATTCGATGTCTTCTTCTGCATCTATAGGTGTTGGTTCTGGTGTCTTGGAGGAGAACTCACTAAGGACTAGCGCAGTGGTTCTCAACCCTGTCCTGGGGACCCCCCCAGCCAGTCGGGTTTTCAGGATACCCACAATGAATATGCATGAGAGACAATTTGCATGTTATGGAGGCAGTGTATGCAAATTGTCTCTCATGCATATTCATTGTGGATATCCTGAAAACCCGAATGGCTGGGGGGGTCCCCTGGACAGGGTTGAGAACCACTGGACTAGCGGTTTCAATAGTGAGACATGGAACGCATTATGAATCTTTATTGCTGGTGGAAGTTTAAGACTGTAGGGAAGAGAACCTAGTCGTCAGAGAATGGGCCAGGATCCAATGAAGCTTGGAGAAAAACGAGCTGATGGTAGCTTGAGTCTTAGGTGTTTTGTAGACAGCCAGACTTTGTCACTAGGCTTGAAATCTGGAGCCTTGCAGTGGTGAGCATCATAGCCTTTCTTCGCTTTTAGTCCTGCTTTATGTAGCATCTCTTTTGTTCTAATCCATAGTTGTGGATATCTTTGGCAGTAGATTGAGCTGCCAGGGACGACATTGAAAGTGGAAGTGGTAAGGGTGGTGATGGTGTTACGCTTGGGCTCCGGTCAGGAGTCATGAACACCACCCAGCAGGGTGGCTCCAGGTGGAGAGAGACAGGAAGCTAGAAACAGTGTCAGGTTCCAGGCTGGGTCAGGGCAGGCAGCAAGTATCAGAGTCTGGGTTCAGGCTGGGTCAGGGCAGGCGGCAGTAGCAGTGTCTAAGTACAGGCTGGGTCAGGGCAGGCAGCAGTCAGCAGTGTCTGGGTCCAGGCTGGGTCAGGGCAGGCGGCAGTAGCAGTGTCTAAATACAGGCTGGGTCAGGGCAGGCAGCAGTCAGCAGTGTCTGGGTCCAGGCTGGGTCAGGGCACAGTAAGCAGGGCAAGGCAGGTCAGAAGGCCCGTAGGCCACACACACACACACACAGAAGGCCCATAGGCCACACACCAATAGCGGGGCAAGGCAGGTCAGAAGGCCCGTAGGCCACACACACACAGAAGGCCTGTAGGCCACACACCATAAGCGGGGCAAGGCAGGTCAGAAGGCCCGTAGGCCACACACATACACACAGAAGGCCCGAAGGCCACACACCATAAGCGGGGCAAGGCAGGTCAGAAGGCCCGTAGGCCACACACATACACACAGAAGGCCCGTAGGCCACACACCATAAGCGGAGCAGGCAGGTCAGAAGGCCCGTAGGCCACACACACACGGAAGGCCCGTAGGCCACACACCGTAGTCAGGGCAAGGCAGGTCAGAAGGCCCGTAGGCCACACACACACACAGACAGAAGGCCCGTAGGCCACACACCGTAAGCAGAGCAGGCAGGTCAGAAGGCCCGTAGGCCAGGTAAGAAAAGCGAGGAAGAAGGCCCGAAGGCCGGGCAAGGCAAGGCCCGAAGGCCGCGCAGGGCAAGGCAAGGAAAGGCCCGAAGGCCGCGCAGGGCTAGAGCAGGGAGCCCACGTGAGCTCGATGCCGAAGCACCGAGGCAACTGTCAGGCAGGGTTATAAGGGCACACCCAGAGCATAGAGTAGACAGAGGAGATGGACTGGGCCTGTCAGGAAAGCCAGCACTAGAGGGACCCCTGGTGGTGAGGCGGTTGCACTGCAGCCAAAACTGTAACAGTACCCCCTCCTCAAGGCCTCCCCCTCCTCCTGGGTCCCATCTTAGCAGGGGGTACTCAAAAATGAAATCCGACCCCTCCAAGGGCAGCAACAGCTGGAGCAATTCAACAGGCTCAGATGGCTGAGTCAGAAAGTCTTTTAGTGGTACCAGTTTGAGCTCCTCCGGGGGTGGCAGCAGGGCCGGTTTAAGCCCCTCCGGGGGCGGCAGCAGGACCGGTTCAGCAGGCTCTTCTCGGGGTAGTGCAGCAGGCTCGGGCCCCTCTCGGGGTGAAACGGTAGGCTGGAACACCTGCCCGGGCGTTGTAGTAGGCTCGGACCCTTCTTGGGGCGTTGTAGTAGGCTCGGACCCCTCTCGGGGCGATGAAGCAGGCTCGGGCCCCTCTCGGGGCGATGAAGCAAGCTCGGACCCCTCTTGGGGCGATGAAGCAGGCTCGGCCCCCTCTTGGGGTGATGTAGCAGGCTCGGCCCCCTCTTGGGGTGATGCAGCAGGCTTGGATCCCTCTTGGGGCGATGCAGCAGGCTTGGCCCCCTCTTGGGGTGATGTAGCAAGCTCGGCCCCCTCTTGGGGTGATGCAGCAGGCTCGGCCCCCTCTTGGGGTGATGTAGCAGGCTCGGATCCCTCTTGGGGCGATGCAGCAGGCTCGGACCCCTCTTGGGGTGATGTAGCAGGCTCGGCCCCCTCTCGGGGCGTTGTAGCAGGTTCGGACCCCTTTCGGGGCGATGTAGCAGGTTCGGACCCCTCTCAGGGCGATGCAGCAGGCTCGGACCCCTCTTGGGGTGATGCAGCAGGTTTGGCCCCCTCTTGGGGTGATGCAGCAGGCGTGGATCCTCCTCGGGGCGATGCAGCAGGCTTGGCCCCCTCTTGGGGTGATGCAGCAGGCTCGGCCCCCTCTTGGGGTGATGTAGCAGGCTCGGCCCCCTCTTGGGGCGATGCAGCAGGCTCGGATCCCTCTTGGGGTGATGCAGCAGGCTTGGACCCCTCTTGGGGTGATGTAGCAGGCTCGGCCCCCTCTTGGGGCGATGCAGCAGGCTTGAATCCCTCTTGGGGTGATGCAGCAGGCTTGGCCCCCTCTTGGGGTGATGTAGCAGGCTCGGCCCCCTCTTGGGGTGATGCAGCAGGCTTGGCCCCCTCTTGGGGTGATGCAGCAAGCTCGGCCCCCTCTTGGGGTGATGTAGCAGGCTCGGCCCCCTCTTGGGGTGATGCAGCAGGCTTGGATCCCTCTTGGGGCGATGCAGCAGGCTCAGCCCCCTCTTGGGGCGATGCAGCAGGCTCGGCCCCCTCTTGGGGTGATGCAGCAGGCTTGGATCCTCCCCGGGGCGATGCAGCAGGCTTGGCCCCCTCTTGGGGTGATGCAGCAGGCTTGGCCCCCTCTTGGGGCGACGCAGCAGGCTTGGCCCCCTCTTGGGGTGATGAAACAGGCTCAGATGGCAGAGCAGCAAGGTTAGAAGCAGTGCACATAGAAGACACAGATTGCACTGCTGTGGGCTTGATACCCCGAGCCAAACTCTGAGGCTCCTTATTTTGTTTCTGGAGGAGCAGTTTAGAGAAGGCACAGGCAGTTCTAGGACGTCTAGGGAATGTGCTCGTTAGTGTCTCAACAGTAGCTGTGGGAAGCAGAGCCCTGCTAGAATTAATCAACTCTCTCCGTTTGAGAGAAACCTGTTCCTGAGGCTCTAGCACTGGTGTCACAGAAACCTTCTTGGCCAGGTAAGTCCTGGTTTTTTCTATCCACAAACTGCCAGCTAAAATGTCTGTTTTAGTGGAGCCAGAAGCAGAATACCGGTTAGGAGAGCTGATTGTTTTTTCTAATGGAACAGCTGATCCTAAAGCAGAACAATGGGGGCAGGGTTTGCCTGGTGGTAACAGACACGGAAGACAGGAGCATTTCCACCACCCTGGTTTAGGATTTAAACAATTTAAACATTCCTGATAGACTGAGACGTTCCTCTTATGACAACCACTGCATACCCAGTGTTCTTGGTCTGAGAGTTGACATGCAAGACAGTTCTTGTAACTGAGATAGTTCAAAGTCTGGCAACAAGCACAGACATAAAAACTTGGAGGCTGAGGCATAATGTGAGTAGAGGTAAAAGAAAAATTGGCTCACCGGTAGTACCAAGACCTATCTCTTCCCCTGGAAAATTGATGGCTTCGGCATACTGTTACGCTTGGGCTCCGGTCAGGAGTCGTGAACACCACCCAGCAGGGTGGCTCCAGGTGGAGAGAGACAGGAAGCTAGAAACAGTGTCAGGTTCCAGGCTGGGTCAGGGCAGGCAGCAAGTATCAGAGTCTGGGTTTAGACTGGGTCAGGGCAGGCGGCAGTAGCAGTGTCTAAGTACAGGCTGGGTCAGGGCAGGCAGCAGTCAGCAGTGTCTGGGTCCAGGCTGGGTCAGGGCAGGCGGCAGTAGCAGTGTCTAAGTACAGGCTGGGTCAGGGCAGGCAGCAGTGTCTGGGTCCAGGCTGGGTCAGGGCACAGTAAGCAGGGCAAGGCAGGTCAGAAGGCCCGTAGGCCACACACACACACACAGAAGGCCCGTAGGCCACACACCAATAGCGGGGCAAGGCAGGTCAGAAGGCCCATAGGCCACACACACTCAGAAGGCCCGTAGGCCACACACCATAAGCGGGGCAAGGCAGGTCAGAAGGCCCGTAGGCCACACACATACACACAGAAGGCCCGTATGCCACACACCATAAGCGGGGCAAGGCAGGTAAGAAGGCCCGTAGGCCACACACATACACACAGAAGGCCCGTAGGCCACACACCATAAGCGGAGCAGGCAGGTCAGAAGGCCCGTAGGCCACACACACACGGAAGGCCCGTAGGCCACACACCGTAGTCAGGGCAAGGCAGGTCAGAAGGCCCATAGGCCACACACACACAGACAGAAGGCCCGTAGGCCACACACCGTAAGCAGAGCAGGCAGGTCAGAAGGCCCGTAGGCCACACATACACAGAAGGCCAGTAGGCCACACACCGTAGTCAGGGCAAGTAGGTCAGAAGGCCCGTAGGCCACACATACACAGAAGGCCCGTAGGCCACACACCGTAAGCAGAGCAGGCAGGTCAGAAGGCCCGTAGGCCAGGTAAGAAAAGCGAGGAAGAAGGCCCGAAGGCCGGGCAAGGCAAGGCCCGAAGGCCGCGCAAGGCAAGGAAAGGCCCGAAGGCCGCGCAGGGCTAGAGCAGGGAGCCCAGGTGAGCTCGATGCCGAAGCACCGAGGCAACTGTCAGGCAGGGTTAAAAGGGCACACCCAGAGCATAGAGTGGACAGAGGAGATGGACTGGGCCTGTCAGGAAAGCCAGCACTAGAGGGACCCCTGGTGGTGAGGCGGTTGCACTGCAGCCAAAACTGTAACAGATGGTAGTCGTCCGTAAACCATTTTGAATGATGTTGATCCAGTTGAAGTTGCTGGATGAGAGTTGATGGCAAATTCAGCCCAGGGCTAGAGTTCAGCCCAGTCATTTTGGCATGTACCCACGTAGGCACGAATGAACTGCTTGAGTATCCTATTCATTCTCTCCGTTTGCCCATTTGACTGAGGACGGTATGCAGGGGTGAAGTCGAGAGAGATATCAAACTTCTTGCACAATGCTTTCCAGAACTTCGCTGTAAATTGGGCTCCTCTGTCAGAGATGATGTGCTTTGGCATGCCGTGTAGGCGAAAATGTGAGTGATGAAAAGCTTTGCAAGCTCCATTGCTGAGGGAAAGCCAGGGAGAGCCATGAAGTGAGCCATCTTTGAGAAACGATCCACTGTTACCCAGATGGTATTGTTATCTCCCGAGAGTGGTAAGTCTACCACAAGGTCTGTAGTGATGTAAGTCCAGGGCTTGCCTGGCACTGGCAAGGGTTGGAATAGGCCCCAAGGATGTCCGGGTGGTGGTTTCTGTCTGGCACAATTGGAACAAGAAGCAACATAGGAGAATGTGTCTTCCTTCATTGTGGGCCACCAGTTGTTCTTCTGTAGTTTAGCCAGAGTTCTGCGTTGACCAGGGTGTCCAGCCAGTTTAGAATCATGAGCCCATGCTAACAGATTTTTCCTTATGTTCTTGGGCACAACGGTCTTACCCGCAGGTACTGGGTGAGTAGCTGACAAGATAACTCTTTTCAGGTCAATGATATGTTGGGGTTCATCAGGTATGTCCTCAGAGAGAAATGAGTGAGATCGGGCATCTGCTCTGATGTTCATATCTCCAGGGCGGTATTTCAGCACAAAGTCAAATCTGTTAAAGAACAGAGACCATCTCGTCTGCCTATGGACAAAGAAAAACCTAAGCAGCGGGAGGGTAAGATGGCCGACGCTAAAGTGCACCAAAGCAGCCTGATGTGGTATTAGTAACTAAACTTACTACAGCTGTGGTTGAGGCTTTAGAAGATAGACTGTCTCAAATATCATCATAAATTGAGGAAGTAAAACAATTGGTTCAGGAATTAGGAAGTCAACTAGATACTGCTGAAACTTGAATCTCACCTTCAATGTCGGGATCGCCGCTTCTGCGGCTCTGCTGGGAAATCGGGGCGTCCGCCATTACCAGGCCATCTCGCTACTGTCCCGCGCGTGCGCGAGGACGTGCGTTATAGACGTACGCTCACCGGAAGTCTGGCTCCGCCCGAGTTAACCACGCCACGCCCCAAGCCCGATTTAACTGGCGTCCATCAGCTTTCTCATTGCCTTGCAACGAGGGTCGCTACTGCTAGTAGTTCTTAGTTGCACTCCTGTCGTACTGCTGCCATTGGCCACTGCTCGTTCCTGACTCTGCTTTTGCCTGCCGCCTGCCACTGACCTCTGCTCGTTCCTGACTCTGCTTTTGCCTGCCGCCTGCCACTGACCTCTGCTCGTTCCTGACTCTGCTTTTGCCTGCCGCCTGCCATTGACCACTGCTCGTTCTTGACTCTGCCTCGGTCGGCTGCCGGCCACCCACCTCGGCGAGTACCTGGCTCCGCCTCTGCGTGCAGCAGCCGCTGTCTTCACTTGGGCCCTGCTCCACTCCTGCCTGCAGACAGCGTCCAACCCCAGGCTGTTCCTGAACTGTTCCACTCCTGCCTTGGGGTTTGCTGCGCTACTCACGGCCAGGCTCGGGCCTTCACGCTGCCGACTTGTATTGCTCCCTGCAGGTCACCATACAAGACCTTACAGACTTGATCTTAGTACCTGCCTGCCTTGCTCGGATTAGGGCTTGTCTGCCCTCTGCTGGACTCTGTGATTACTCTTGCCCAGGCCTTGCTTAGAGACTGACACTGTACATAAGTCCCAAGGTGCTGGGACCCTATGGGCTCCTCCTGGGGGGTTCCCGGCTCCCGGGTGAAGACCTTATCTGTGTCTCCTAAGTCCCAAGGTTCCTGAACCCTATGGGCTCCTCCTGGGGGGTTCCTGGTTCCCGGGTGAAGATCTGTGCCTGTGGCTCCGCCTCCCGAGCTACTCTACCCAGGGTGGTTCGGCTCAAGGGTCCACACTTGAACAGCAGCTTCCCAGGCTGCAACACTAATATCGGAGAAAATTCTTTTACATTCAATGCACAATTAAAGTCTGGAATTTGTTGCCAGAGAATGTGGTTAGTGCAGTTAATGTAGCTAGGTTTAAAAATGTTTTGGAGAAGTCCATTACCTGCTATTTATCAAGTTGACTTAGAAAATAGCCACTGTTATTGCTGCTATCAGTAGCATGGGATAGACTTAGTTTTTGGCTACTTGCCAGGTTCTTATGGCCTGGATTGGCCACTGTTGGAAACAGGATGCTGGGCTTGATGGACCCTTGGTCAAACCCAGTATGGCATGTTCTTATGTACTTATGTAAAAACAAGAGCTGCCCATACAATCCTTGTCATGGACAAATATTAAAACCCATAAAAGAACATATTCCCCATTTCTTGCAAAAGTAGTTAACCTATCGCTCAGCACCGGCTCTTTCCCTGCCATGCTGAAGTAGACCTCCATCCTCTCTGTTCCCAAAAAGAAAACTGCTGATCCGTCAGACACTACAAACTATCGTCCAATTGTCTCACTCCCCTCAACTGCAAAAAAATCACTGAATTACTAGTGCTCCATCAGCTCTCTGAATATCTCAAAGAAATACATCCAAATCAACCTGGATTCTGTAAGGGACACAGCACTGAGTTCCGTACTTTACCCCTCTGATTTTCGGACAGTTCTACAGGCCCTTGTGTTAACCAGAATAGACTACTGTATTTCTCTCTACCTCAGACTTTCCAATATCGCTATTTGCCCTCTCCAACTAACTCAAAATGCAGCTGCCCATCTAATCCTAATACCGCTCACAGACTGCACATTACCCCAATCCTTCAGTAACTTCACTTGCTACCAGGCCATTACCGTATTCAATATAAAGTTCTTTCCATAATTCATAACTTAATTTATAACCCATCTAATGTTTGGCTTTGTTCTGCCCTGAGAGTATACATTTTCTGTATAACTCACAAAGATGACATTAATTTTCTCCAGAAAACATGAAAAGGATGCAATACTTCGATTCAAAACAATTTGCATTCAGTTTATTTTCTTAACAGCAAACAAAGTGAAAGGTTTTCAATAACAATTTAATTTTTTTTTTTTTGCATAGTCAGAGATGTGAAAGTTTTTGAAAAATGATGCAGGTTGTGGATATAATTGCCAGAGAATTTTGAAATTCTGCCACTATATACAGCATGGTAGGACCCTTCCCTGAGGAGCTGAAAGTTTAGAAGAAAGGGTGAAAATGACAGAGGAGAAGCAGGAGGCACCTGGCACAGAGCAGGGAAAGGACTGCAGGGCTGCAGCAGCCAGAGGGGGAAGGAGTGGAGAGGAGACATTGAGCAGGGCAGGTCAGAAGTCCCTGCTATGTTACACAAAATACTTTGATTCAAGAAGAACTGATAAATTCCAAGAAAATTGAAAACTTAGAAAATGAACTTAGAGCTAAAAACCTAAGAGTGTTAAACTTTCCTCATATTGCTCTAATCTCCCCATTGGAGCAATTTAAGAAGTATCTTTTGGAGACTTTGCAGCTTTCAAGAGATTTAATACCATCCATAACAAAAATATATTTCATAAAAACTGAGAGGAAGGATACACAAGGCGATCAGCTTCCAAATCCAGGAATTGAAAATTTGACAGAATTTCTTGAACAACCGTCGGAAGAACAGATTGACTATTGTGGGACGTTGTTAATAAGTTTTTCATTGGTATCAGAAAGAGATATGATTTTGAAACTTTTTCTTAGGAATAGAGAAAAAAAGTACCTGGGATTTAAGTTGTGGATGTTTCCGGACTTGACTAGAACGACCCAGCAAAGAAGGAAAATCTTTTTGGCAATGTGTCAGGAGGCCAGGGATATAGGTGCACAGATTACCATACGTTATCCGTGTAAATGTATTCTTAGACTAAATGATACGAGATACATTTTTCTTGACCCGTCTCAGTTAAGAATATTTCTAGATACGCATTCCTTGACTAAACAAAGCTCTAACTAATTTCCGTTTTTGGGATCTAGAAATATTATATTGCTGTGCCTCTCTTTTTACTTCCTATATGAAAATGAGATTTCCTTAATTACTCCCAATGAATAGGATTCTCTCTTTTATTTCCTTATAAAGGGATGATTTATAGTTGGGAATTTCTTCCACATTTCTTTTGTGTAAATTTAAAAAGATATTCCAGTAGGAATTTGATGTTCTTTTTCTTATAACATATATGTATACCTTTATCCCAATCTCTTCATATGCGTGTATTGCTATCATGTAATGTTTAAAATTCAAAATTAAAAAATTAAAAAAAAAAAGAAGTCCCTGCTATGAGATGGCACTTGGTGAAAGAGAGGGAGACTTCTAAACTTTCCTGGCAACTCAGGCACAGATCAGCAAAGTTCCCTTAATTGTTTGTGAGACTTTTTAATTTCCCAGATGCACAAAGCAAAGTTTTCTCTCCAGGTCCCTTTTGTAAAGCATTTAAGACACCCAAGGTGCCCCCGCATGATCCACAGTGGAGGAGAGGAGGCAGCACTGCAGGACAGGTAAGGAGAAGCCACAGCATTCCTGCAATGTGTGGCTTTAACGCCTTCTGTGAGCTGCGCTCTCTCATCAGATACAATTTACAGTTTTATTCAGAAGCTTCCACCTGGCTCAGTCCCTCCCAGCCAAGCGCAGCCTAGAGAGATCACCCTGGTGTCCTTTTCCTTTAAAAATATATTTTACACTGCCTTGGAGAGGAGCTACAAGGATCTAATGTGCCAGAGGTAGGATGAAGCTTGTTTGAGGGGACACAGATACAAATGAATCTGATTAAAAAGGAAATACGTAAACAATTATTACACAAACAAAAAAAGCTTCCAAGTATTAATTCTCTGCTCTGTCTCTGGATATGACCCTGGGTGAGTGACTTTATCCCTCTGTCTCTGCTCTAATCCCCGGCTCTGGCAGACTGTGTGTGTGACCCTGGGTGAGTGACTTTATGCCCCTGTGTCTCAGCTCTAATCCCCGGCTCTGGCAGACTGTGTGTGTATGACCCTGGGTGAGTGACCTTATCTCCCTGTATCTCAGCTCTAATCCCCGGCTCTGGCAGACTGTGCATGTGACCCTGGGTGAGTGACTTTATCTCCCTGTGTCTCAGCTCTAATCCCCGGCTCTGGCAGACTGTGCATGTAACCCTGGGTGAGTGACTTTTTCTCCCTGTGTCTCAGCTCTAATCCCTGGCTCTGGCAGACTGTGTATGTGACCCTGGGTGAGTGACTTTATCTCCCTGTGTCTCAGCTCTAATCCCCGGCTCTGGCAGACTCTGTGTGTGAGACCCTAGGTGAGTGACTTTATCTCCCTGTGCCTCCGTTCTATTCACCAGCTTGGTCATTGTGAGTCTGGGGGAGTCATTTTATTTCCTTGTGCTGCTCTAATCACAGCTCTGTCATTGACTCTTTGTGAGTGAACTCAGGGGACTCACTTTACCTCCCTGTGCCTCAGACCTAATCCCCAGTTGTATCACTGAGTGACTTTGCAGGAGTCACTTTTTCTCCCTGTACTTCAGTTCTAATCCCCGGCTCCACCACTGCCTTTCTGTCTCTATCCCTTAGATTCAATTTTTAAACCCCTTTTCATTCAGAGACAGAATGGGATGAGACTTTTGGTAACAGAGTCCTTTCTCTGAACAGTCTCCTCCTGATGCAGTGAACAGCTAATGCTCTGCCAGTTTAATGTGACAGGATAAAGTGCACATTTATTTATTTATTTATTTATGAACTTTTATATACCGGCATTCGTAGAAAACATCATGCCGGTTTACAATTAACTATAAAGAATGGAAAATTACAATGAACGGGGTAGGGGAAGGGGAGCAGGCTAGAAAGTAGGAGGAAGGAAGGGCAGAGAGAAAGTAAAGACTAAGGGAGATGGCCACACATGGCAGCATCTGTTAAGTTCAATTACATTTGTACTTAAGATACACTTCATTCCTTATTTCTTCTTAAACTCCTAGGATAAGAGCTATTAACTCCCAATGAATTTGGAAAACATGACGATGGTGACAGAATTCATTATTCTGGGGCTTTCTGATAATCCCCAGCTGCAGGATCCTCTCTTCCTGGTCTTCCTGCTCATCTACCTGATCACCCTGCTGGGGAACCTTGTGATTATCACAGTGACCTGTGCTGACCCCCGCCTGCACACCCCCATGTACTTCTTCCTCAGTAACCTCTCTCTCACAGACATCTGCTGCACCTCCACCATCACCCCAAAACTGCTGATGATCTTTCTCACAGGGGATAAGACCATTTCCTATGTTGGATGCTTTCTGCAGCTCTATTTCTTCATCAGTTTTGCCTGTGTTGAAGTCTTTATCCTTGCTGTCATGGCATATGACCGCTATGCTGCAGTCTGCGACCCCTTGCGCTATTCCCTCATTATGAATCAGAGAGTCTGTGTCCTGCTGGCTGCTGCTTCCTGGATCATCGGATTTCTACCACCTGAGACGATCACAGCTTCTATCACCCGCCTTTCATTCTGTGCCTCTAACAAGATCAATCATTTCTTCTGTGACCTCTTGCCACTGTTAAAGCTTTCCTGCTCTGACACAGCCACCATACAAAGCTTAATATTTGTTTCAGCTGCATTGATATCAGTGCCTGCCTTCCTTGTGACTCTCATTTCTTACATCTATATCATCTCAGCTATCCTGAGGATCCGCTCTGCAGAGGGGAAGCATAAAGCTTTCTCCACCTGCTCCTCTCACCTCACTGTTGTCTCCGTGTATTATTTGCCAGCATTTTGCATTTATCTGAGACCCAACTCAACATACTCCCAGGAGCAGGGTAAAATCATCTCTTTGGTCTACACTACTGTCACCCCCATGCTGAACCCCATCATTTACAGTCTGAGGAACAAGGAGGTAAAAAATGCATTGAGGAAAGTCATAAGGAGGTAGCTTATGGGAGCACGTGGTGTATAAATCACAGCAGGTTACTGAGCACAGCAGTTTCTAGCAGGGCTTGAGATGAGTCTCCAATTCAATCTCCTGGTTCAGTCATCTAGGACTGCACATGTTGCAGAAACAGCAGTCACAGTCCCCTGAAGGGAGAGAATTGAGAACCTAAGATATGCCACACTTGGTCATATCAAGTCCATTAAGCCCAGTATCCTGTTTCCAACAGTGGCCAAACTAAGCCACAAGTACCTGGCAAGTACCCAAGCATTAAATAAATCTCAAGCTACTATTGGTTAGGGGTGTGCATTTCTTCCTTACGAATTGGGAATCCGCAACATATAGGGCCATATTTGTTGTATTCTTGGGGAAGCGAAACGTATCGTGATTCCCTGCGAATACAACGAATCTTCGCCAAATTATTTGGCCGCCTAAAGGAGCCACTTTAAACAAACCCCCCCCCCCCCACCCTCCTGACCTCCCCAAGACTTACCAAAACTCCCTGGTGGTCCAGCTGGGAGTCCGGGAGCCATCCCCTGCACTCACACCCTCGGCTGCCGGTTTCAAAATGACACCGATAGCCTTTGACCTACTATGTCACAGGGGCTTCCGGTGCCATTGGTCAGCCCCTTTCACATGGCCATTGGCGCCATCTTGTGCTCCTACCATGTGACAGGGGCTGACCAATGGCACCTGTAGCCCCTGTGACATAGTAGGTCAAAGGCTATCGGCGCCATTTTGATTACTGGCAGCCGACGGCCCAAGTACAGGAGATCACTCCCGGACCCATGCTGGACCACCAATGACTTTTTGCAAGTCTTGGGGGACCCTCCTGACCCCCACAAGACTTGCCAAAAGTCCAGCGGGTGTCCGGGAGCGATCTCCTTCACTCTGGCCGTCGGCTGCCAGTATTCAAAATGGTGCCAATAGCCTTTGCCCTCACTATGTCACAGGGGCTACCGATGCCATTGGTCAGCCCCTGTCACATGGTAGGAGCACAAGATGGCACCGATGGCTATGTGACAGGGGCTGACCAATGGCACCTGTAGTCCCTGTGACATAGTAGGTCAAAGGCTATCGGCGCCATTTTGAAACCGGCAGCCGAGGGTTTGAGTGCAGGGGATGGCTCCCGGACCCCCAGCTGGACCACCAGGGAGTTTTGGTAAGTCTTGGGTGGGTCAGGAGGGTGGGGGAGGGGTTGTAGTTAATTTAATTTAGGAGGGAAATTAATAGGAATTGATGTATAAATGTATCGGGGGGCCCCTTGCCAAATGCAATGTATCTGCCCCCCGATGAATACGAATCCTGAATGCAACGTATGGCGTCCCTCTGCACATCCCTACTATTGCTTACTAATTAATATCAGTTTATGGATTTTTCCTCTAGGAACTTATCCAAACCTGTTTTAAACCCAGTTATGCTAACTGCTGTAACCACATGCTCTATCAATGCATTCCATAGCTTAACTATGCATTGGGTGAAAAATAATCTTCTCCTATTAGTTTTAAATGTGCTACTTTCAAACTTTATGGAGTGCCCCCTAGTCCTTCTATTATCTGAAAAATTAAATAATTGATTCACATTTACCCATTCTAGACCTCTCATGATTTTAAACATCTCTATCATATCCCACCTCAGCCGTCTCTTCTCCAAGCTGAAAAGTCCTAACCTCTTTAACTTTTTCTCATAGGGGAGCTGTTCCACCCTGTTTCTCATTTTGGTCGCCCTTCTCCAGGAGTGGATTCTGGGTAAAGATTGGCCCAGGGATTTTCCTCCCAGGCTGGCCCAGGAGATACCCCATGGTCTGCCGAGCACGGCTCTGTTGTGGCCGCGCTCGGCAGACCAAGTGACTAGAGTGACCGGCCCACTGGGGGATGCCCGATCCCCCGATAGGACAATACACCCCTGCCTTGCTCTGTATCTTCTCCAGTGCAGGTATATCCTTTTTGAGATGCAGTGACCAGAATTGAACACAGTATTCATGGTGCGGTCTCACCATGGAGCTATGACATTTTCCGTTTTATTTACCATTCCCTTCCTAATAATTCCTAATATTCTGTTCACTTTTTTTGACTGCCACAATTTAAATGGATTATCCACTATGATGCCTAGATCTCTTTCCTGGGTGGTAACTACTAAAATATAACCTAAAATCATGTAACTACAGCAAGGGTTATTTTTCCCTATATGCATCACTTTGCACTTGTCCACATTAAATTTCACCTGCCAATTGGATGCCCAATCTACCAGTCTCGCAATGCCTCTAGCAATTTCTACTCTCCATAATTTTGGGTCATCTGCAGATTTGATCACCTCACTACTTGTACATTTTCTAGATCATTTATAAATATATTGAAAAGTATGGGTCCCAGTACAGATCCCTGAGGCACTCCACTGTTTACTTTATTCTACTGTGAAAACAGACCAATTAATCCTGTCTTTTAACCTGTTTGTAATCCACGAAAGGACATCACTTCCTAATTTATTTCTTTTTAGTTTTCTTAGAAGCCTCTCATGCGGGACTTTGTCAAACGCTTTCTGAAAATCCAAATATACCTCATCTACCGGTTCACCTTTGTGCATATGTTTATTCACCCCATCAATAACATGTAGGAGATTTGTGAGGCAAGTCTTCCCGGGGTTACATTGGTCATCTTCCAGTCTTCAGGTGGAATGGATGATTTTAATGATAGGTTACAAATTAATTGAAATGGGTCTGAAATTTCATTTTTTTAGTTATTTCAGAACCCTGAGGTGTAAACCAAACTACTCTTCAGTTTGTCAATCAGGCCTACCACATCTTCTAGGTTCACCATGATTTGGTTAAGTCCATCTGAATCATTACCCATGAAAACCTTCTCCAGTACGGGTACCTCCCCAACATCCTCTTCAGTAAACACTGAAGCAAAGAAATCATTTAATCTTTCCACAATGGCCTTATCTTGTCTAAGTGTCTCTTTATCCCCTCGATCATCTAACTGTCCAACTGACTCCCTCACAGGATTTCTTTTTTGGATATATTTTAAAAAGTTTCTATTGTGGATTTTTGCCAATATGGCCAACTTCTTTTCAAATTCTTTCTTAGTCTGTCTTATCAATGTCTTATATTTAATTTGCTAATACTTATGTTTTACCCTATTTTCTTCTGATGTATCCTTCTTCCAATTTTTGAATGAAGATCTTTTTGGCTAAAATAGCCTCTTTCACCTCACTTTTTAATGATGCTGGTAATGATTTTGCCTTCCTTCTTCCTATCTTAATGTGTGGAATACTTCTGGACTGTGCTTCTAGGATGGTATTTTTTTTAACAATGTCCATACCTCTTGCACACGTTTTACCTTTGTAGCTGCACCTTTCAGTTTCTTTTTTAACTAATTTTCTTATTTTATCAAAGTTTCCCTTTTGAAAGTTTAATTCTAGAGCCATGGGTTTACTTACTGTCCCCCTTCCAGTTATTAATTCAAATTTGATCATATTATGATCCCTTTTGCCAAGCAGCCCAACCACCATTATCTTTCTCATGCAATCCTGAGCTCTTCAGAGAATTAGATCTAAAATTGTTCCTTCTCTCATCAGTTGCTGAACCAATCACTCAATAAAACTGTCATTTATTTCATCCAGGAAATTTATCTCTCTAGCATGTCCTGATGTTTCACTTACCCAGTCAATATTGGGGTAATTGAAATTTCCCATTATTACTGCACTACCAATTTGGTTAGCTACCCTAACTTCTCTTAGCATTTCACTGTCTGTCTCACCATCTTGAGCAGGTGGATGGTAGTATACTCCTATCACTATACTGTTCCCCAACACTCAAGGTATTTCTACCCATAAAGATTTGATTGTGCATTTAGTCTCATGCAGGATCTTTATCCTGTTGGACTCTATGCCATCCCAGACATAAAGCGCCACCCCACTCCAAGAAGCTCCTCTCTGTTATTGTTATATATTTTGTACCCAGATATAGCACTATTCCATTGGATATCCTCTTTCCACCATGTCTCTGAGCTGCCAAATAAGCCTATGTCATCATTCACTGTTATGCACTCTAATTTTCCCATCTTAGACTACTGGCATCAGCATACAAACATTTACAAAGTGTGTTTTTTGTTTGTATTTTCATTCTACTTTTTAATTGATATGGATAAATTGGAATCTTTTAGCTCAGGGGAGTTCTTAATTATAGGTACTTGGACTACATTTCATATTATTGGAATCTCTCTTTTTCGATGCCCTAACTCTAATGATCATTAGTATCCTTCAAAGAAACCTCCCTCTAAACCATGTGCTGCCGAGCAACTGTCAGCTTTCCCCTTTGATTTAGTTTATAAGTTGCTCTATGTATTTTTTAAAGGTTAGTGCCAGCAGCCTGGATCCACCCTGGATAAGATGGAGCCATCCCTTCGGAAAAGACTCCCCCTTCCCCAAAAGGCTCCCCAGTTCCTAACAAAACTGAATCCCTCTTCCTTGTACCATTGTCTCATCCATGCATTAAGACTTCGGAGCTCTGCCTGCCTCTGGTGACCTGCGTGTGGAACAGGGAACATTTCAGAGAATGCTACCCTGGAGGTTCTGCATTTCAGCTTTCTACCTAAGAGTCTAAATTTGGCTTCCAGAATCTCCCTCCCACATTTTCCTATGTTGTTGGTACCATGACAGTTGGCTCAAGGGTCATTGCTCAAGGGTGACAGCGCTCATGGGCTGACTCAGCAAGGTACCTCTTATGTCTTTATGTCATAATTTTAAGTAGCATTAATTGTACAGAAAATGTGGAATCCAAAACTCAAGTTGGGTTCTGTCTGTAGCTGATTGCATCAGGCATGTAGTGAACTGGTGTCTTATAATATCTTGTCTGCACACTTTTTAAAATGATTAAGTGGTTTGATAAAATTCCCTATAAACATATAAATTAATATGAATCAGATCAGCATTGGGGAAGCCTTTGAAGAAAGATGATCTCGGTGGGTCTGGTGAGGTGTTTAGACTATGGGGAAGGAATGATCCTGGGATTTCAGCTGATCACTGTATTAGGGGTTGGGAAGGAAGATTTTATTAATGCTCATTGCTTTATACTCCCCTGGAATTTTACATTGGGAGGGGTGGTCAGACAACTGGAAGAAGGTTGGGCTCACCAGATGTCTGGTCATCTCTCAGTCTACCTGGTTGTGTAAATCCATTTCTCTAATCCTGTTATGTATTATCTGTTTTCTCTGGTGATTTGTTCTTAATAAAGCTCCTTATATATGTCCTCTGTGCACACTTACTATATACGTCCCTTGTACACTATTTACTAAACATCTCTCCACTGGAGATTTCTATGTACCATAGCAATGTAGGGATATTCAGTAATATGGGATACTGCTAAGTACAGACAGGATCCTTTCTGGAGTGTAATGCTTGTGGACCCTTGTGTTGTGGCATGGTTGATGCATTCTTGGAGGTGAACCTCCTAGGCCCGCACCGAGAGATGATGAATGTGCCCAAGGCTGGGATAAGACTGGACCTTCACCTATATCAACCTGTTCCCTTCAGGTTGAGTCCTTGAGTTCTAGGGGTCGGAAGGACTTAGCTGAGAGTCAGAATAAGAGAGTCCAGGGTCGGGCCAAGGTCAGGGCAGGCAAGAGTCAGGCATAGTTGAGATCCGATGCAGAGGTCAGTGGCAGGTGGCAAGTGAGGGACCGGGACAAGGCAAGGCTGAAGACAAGACAGGATGGATGGACTGGAAAGAATAAGGAAGGCTGGACGAGGCAAGGCACACTGGAAATAGCAAGGCAGGTTGGAACACTGGAACAAGGCAGGATCAGTAACGTTAGAGCAACACGCATTGTAGAAAACAGTAGGACCTTTGCTAAGGCAATGTGTTGCTGTAAGTCCATGTTTAAATAGCTAGGCAGGGCAGACATCTTCAGGAGGCACTGAGAGTTCCCACCGTAGGGCCTTGACAAGGCATGAGTGTGCACTTGTGAACACCTAGGGCGCCTGGCAGCAACAGCATTGTGATGGTGGCATGTACCGTGAAGAGCTTGTTCGGAATGTTGGCATGGTGTGGAGGACACGAGAATGCTTTGGGGTGCGTACTGCTGGTCGCAAGATGATCCCATGACCAGTGAATGTAACATGGAGTGAGCGAGGTAAAAGTGACTCTTAAATATAAAATTTCCTGTTTCCCTCTAGGAGATGCCTTTGCAATGTCTAGATGTATGACACAATCCTGTCCATGCAGCAGTTTAAAGGTGGCAGTACTGGGAGGTGTGAGCAGGCACTATTCAGGGAGGTAATATTTATACAGAATGCATATTGGTTGTCTGCATGCACATTTTTTTTTCAGTTGTTAGAACAAACTTCTATTACTTACACCAGGTGCACTATGCACCAAATTCAACTCTATTTCTTGCATGCTGATACCTAGATTTATCAAAATGCTATATTTATAGCAGAAATAGCACCTGCGATAAAAGGGAGCATGACTATGCTAATTTTCCTGCTCCCGCATCTCATTTTTAATTTCCGCCAGGTGCAATAATTTTATCACACCTGTGCTAATTTTTGCTTTGTGCACCGATTAATCCACCACGGAGGTGTTGCAGTGAAAAGGTTTTTAATGTAAGAGAGAGAGAGAGAAAGGACTAATATGTCACTTTATACCACTGAAAGAGGAGGCATTTTTAACTCGGAGTTGGGTTTGGGGGGGGTGGGGTACATTTTTTTGAGGGGTTACATACACAGTAGGAAGCACAAAAAGCAAAGTTGACATCACTGAAGATTTTCTGCTGTTTGAATCGATGAAAGGTACAAGAGGAGTTGATTTGTACAATGAAATCTCTACCTAGTTCAAACAAGCTAGGTAGAGAGGGCAGAGGCTCTCTCTCTCACTCTCTTTTAGAATTATGTTCTTCCTCCTACTTTATGTTCACACCTAGGGTCATAGCTTCAAACATCTTCCCCGAGATAAATTTAATGAGCTGTGATGAAGACACAGTCCTCTTCCCAGGCTGTGCCTTTGCCTGGAATAGGTTGCCTCTTTATCTTATTTATTTACTTAACATATTTATAGCCTGCCTATCACCAGTTAGGAGACAAAAAGACAATTCAAAGGGTGTGTGTGTGTATGTATATAGTGTATATTATTTTGGTGATGGCAGGATTGGCTCCAGGTGATATAGTAAGAACCATTGAAGGAACTTTGTAACCTCTGTCTCATACAGCTCTCCAAGTTACCAGAATTTCAGGGAAAGAAATTGTTCCCTCCAAGCAACGGAAGTGAATTGGCTTTCCCCACTCTACCCACTTCCCTTAAAACACTTAAGAAGAAAAAAAAATAACTAGCTCATTTTCCGCAAGAATTACCACATTGGGCGAACAAATCTTCCTTCTCCAACCAAGGCCAGGCCCAGGCTAATTAATTATAGGCCACCAAGCCAAAAGTCAGGCACTCACAAGACCTCCTCCTTGCCTCCTTTATTTGGCATTAAACTCAATAAAAATTTAAACCATTTTTATTTTTGGCTTCTAGTGTTGGGTTTCCAGTTCACCTGAAACCAGGCCCTAAAGCACAAACCTTTATTCACACCTCCGTCCCCAGCTATCATAGTAATGTGCTGCTGTTGAGTGATGATTAGAACTCCCCCTACAAAGACACTGTAACTGCTTGCTCTGTAGTTATACGATGTTAGGTTCCATATTAGGATCTATCACCCAGGAAAAAGATCTAGGTATCATAGTGGATAATACTTTAAAATTGTCGACTCAGTGTGCTGCAGCAGTCAAAAAAGCAAATAGAGTGTTAGGAATTATTAGGAAGGGAATGGTTAATAAAATGGAAAATGTCATAATGCCTCTATATCGCTCCATGGTGAGACCGCACCTTGAATATTGAGTACAATTCTGGTCGCCGCATCTCATAAGAACATAAGAACATAAGAAAATGCCATACTGGGTCAGACCAAGGGTCCATCAAGCCCAGCATCCTGTTTGCAACAGTGGCCAAGCCAGGCCATAAGAACCTGGCAAGTACCCAAAAACTAAGTCTATTCCATGTTACCATTGCTAATGGCAGTGGCTATTCTCTAAGTGAACTTAATAGCAGGTAATGGACTTCTCCTCCAAGAACTTATCCAATCCTTTTTTAAACACAGCTATACTAACTGCACTAACTACATCCTCTGGCAACAAATTCCAGAGTTTAATTGTGTGTTGAGTAAAAAAGAACTTTCTCCGATTAGTTTTAAATGTGCCCCATGCTAACTTCATGGAGTGCCCCCTAGTCTTTCTACTATCTGAAAGAGTAAATAACCAATTCACATCTACCCGTTCTAGATCTCTCATGATTTTAAACACCTCTATCATATCCCCCCTCAGTCGTCTCTTCTCCAAGCTGAAAAGTCCTAACCTCTTTAGTCTTTCCTCATAGGGGAGCTGTTCCATTCCCCTTATCATTTTGGTAGCCCTTCTCTGTACCTTCTCCATCGCAATTTTATCTTTTTTGAGATGCGGCGACCAGAATTGTACACAGTATTCAAGGTGTGGTCTCACCATGGAGCGATACAGAGGCATTATTACATTTTCCGTTTTATTCACCATTCCCTTTCTAATAATTCCCAACATTCTGTTTGCTTTTTTGACTACCGCAGCACACTGTACTGACGATTTCAATGTGTTATCCACTATGACTCCTAGATCTCTTTCTTGGGTTGTAGCACCTAATATAGATATAGTTGCGATGGAGAAGATATAGATATAGTTGCGATGGAGAAGATACAGAGAAGGGCAACCAAAATGATAAAGGGGATGGGACAGCTCCCCTATGAGGAAAGGCTGAAGAGATTAGGGCTGTTCAGCTTGGAGAAGAAACGTCTGAGGGCGGAATATGATAGAGGTCTTTAAGATCATGAGAGGTCTTGAATGAGTAGATGTGACTCGGTTATTTACACTTTTGAATAATAGACGGACTAGGGGGCATTCCATGAAGTTAGCAAGTAGCACATTTAAGACTAATTGGAGAAAATTCTTTTTCACTCAACACACAATAAAGCTCTGGAATTTGTTGCCAGAGGATGTGGTTAGTGCAATTAGTGTAGCTGGGATCAAAAATGGTTTGGATAAGTTCTTGGAGAAGAAGTCCATTAATGGCTATTAATCAAGTTTACTTAGGGAATAGCCACTGCTATTAATTGCATCAGTAGATGGGATCTTCTTGGTATTTGGGTAACTGCCAGGTTCTTGTGACCTGGTTTTGGCATCTGGTGGAAACAGGATGCTGGGCTTGATGAACCCTTGGTCTGACCCAGCATGGCAATTTCTTATGTTCTTATGTAGCCCAAGGAGCAGACACTGGGCTCAGGCAGCAGACCCAAATCTCTCACATGGTAGCCCGCCACATTGCAAGTGATTCACCGAGCCAGCGCATAAAACAGATATTAAAGAGCATTTTGTCTGGGGCTGGCCCTGTGGCAGTGCAGCTGGTATGGGTGTGATCGCCAGCTTGGGTCTTCCACTCTCTGAGTTGGCCAGGGATGGAGCTGGGGTGGAAGAGGAATTTTTACGCAGATAGGTGATCTCTTTTAGTTGTAAATTGAAGGCCTGGTTGTTCACATGACTGATGAGGAGTTATTGGGCATGAATTTGTTTTAACACATGTCGTTAAAGACAGTCTGTTGTTTTATTGTAAACCGACTTGAAGTGTACACAATATGTTCGGTATACAAAAATGTTAAAATAAAATAAATAAATAAAAAATAAATAAATTGGGTGAAATTATGACTGTATGACAGCAGGGATATGTAGGAACCTATGCTTTGGTGAGCAGAAGACATCTTTCTGTGAGGGGCTTTTTAGAGAGCATTATTGTGGGAGGTAGAACATTTTAGGAAGGGCTGGGGGCAAGGGGGATTTTGTGAGGTTGGGATGGGTATGCATGCCTCATTGTAAGTTAAGTGTGCTATATTTTATTCATAATTTTGTACCCCATTCTGGGTGCTTTTTCAAGTGGAATACATGATATGAAAAGATTCTGAATGAAGGCTTGGCCAGTTTGAGAAGGAGAATTTGAACCCTCTCAAGTCAATAGTGAGAATGCTGAGGAGCGGGGAAGTTACTCGGATAAGTTTATCTTGGTCATGTTAGTTGGATATTTAGCAGACATAGCCAAGTAACTTTTTATGCAGTAGGGATTGGAGGAGATTTGTGATGGTTTCAGACTTTTCCTTTGTAAATAACCAACCAAATTTGTCATGCTGACACTCTTTCTTGTACAAAACCTGCCACCTCTGGATTACTCCGGGGGTCAGCCAGCTCAGCAGTGTTATTTAACATTTAAAGTCTCTTGGGAGAAATTGTAAGAATGTATGGACTTAGATATAAAATTTATTAGATGACATTCAATTGACTATCAACAGGTCAAAAAAGTCACTGAAGGTATATAATCATTCCCTATCATTAACCTATATCACCCGAATCTATATGAGGTCAAACAATTTGGGGCAATTATTTGTTTCCTGATCTATATGGTTGTTTTTGAATTGTAAAACTACAATATTTTACAACACATACAAGTTATTTTGTTGTATCTATCATTAGATGCCCGTGTTGTAAGATGTATGTGGGTAAAACTACGAGGGCTTTGTAAATTTAGAGCACCATTGGTTCAACATTATGTAGAATCCAGCCACAAGCTCCAGTCCCTCAGATGTACAGTAATTGATCATGTGTCTTTTCAAGCAAGGAGAGGGAACTGTGATTTAATTTTGAGGGAAACAGAGCAAAGATGAATTTTTAAATTAAATAGCCTGAACCACATGGATTAAATAGTTTTATTGATTGGAACTTATTTCTATAAGTTACCGCCATGCAATATTAAGAGTCATAAGATGTGCTCTTTCAATTCAACTAATCATAATAAAATAAAATAAAAAAGCAATGAAGGAGAATGATAATTAAATAGATTAGTTTGATGCTTAAACATTGATTGAGTTTTTGAATTTCTGTTGAAATGTCATGCGGCTATAAAATCCTCAAATGAGCTGAGACGCTATGCCACGTTTCGGAAAACTTTGCCAATGGCTGATGATAGAAGGCATTCACCACTGGAACTGAAAAAGAACAGTTTGAAAAATTAGTAAGTTGAGAAAGAAAAAGATGGAATGTTTGGATGTAAGATGATGTTTTAATAATTTCTTTCAAATACATATAACAAAGAGGAGAACAATCACTATCACTTCAAATCTCTTCAATAAATAAAAGAGGAGGCGGATTATTATTAATCATTGAAGAAATATTTAAAACTAAATTTCTCTCAATCAAAACACCAGTGAATCATGAAATTGTCCTTTTTGATACTAATCATTTTCAAATCTGCCTGGTATACTGCCCTCTCAGTCTCCTCGAGCTAAATATCTCCCCACTAATAGAATTTTTCACAACTCATTTAAATCCCTCTAAACCCACCATAATATTAGGTGACTTTAATCTACACATGGATGCCCTCTCCCTATCTAATACCTGCCAAACACTATTAGACATAATGACTGCACTAGGTTTTAAATTGATCACAGACAAAAAAGCAGACCACTCATTAGATCTAACCTTTATTAACAGTAGCCTCCTTGAAAACATAAAAACTGAATACACACAAATCCCATGGTCAGACCACTTCCTCATTAACTCCCAGATAAAGCACAAAGGACCCACAAAAAAACAGAACATGGAACCAGCTGAATTCTCATACCACCCCCCTTATAACACTGAAATTCTTAAAGACAAACTATCCGAAGAATTAACACATATCAACTACATAGATAACCACAATGCTACAACTGACTGGCTAAACAGAATAACTTCTTTAGCTAACAAACTAAATCCTCTACAAACTGCCCGCATTAAAGAACCAAAATCAAACAATCCATGGTACAGTGAACAAATCAAAGAAGTAAAACGGATACTTAGAAAAAAAGAAAAATAATGGAAAAACAACAAATCAACCGAGAATCTAAGTACAGAAAACAACTAGCATACTACAAAAAAACAATCTTAGACACCAAAAAAAAAAATACTACAGCTCAAAAATAGAAAAATTTGCAAACAACGCCAGAACCCTATTTAATATAGTAAACAACCTAACATGTGACAACACTATCAATCATCTAACCCTACAAGAAAATCAATGCAATGATGTAGCCCTATTCTTTAAAGACAAAACAAGAGATTAGGATGCCCATTAGAGACGTCAGTATCTGGGCTGAATTTGAGGAGGTATCACACGCTGAAGTAGAAAAAATGATTAGGCAATTAAACCCTCCTACCCACAAAAGCGACACCATACCCATTACAGAACTTAAAAAAATAGCTGACACAATAACCCCAACCTTAACTAAAATCATCAACCTCTCACTAGACGAAGGAGTAATGCCGGATACCTTGAAAGGAGCCATAATCAAGCCAATTATTAAGAAAAAGAACCTTGACCCCTTAAATCTTAGCAACTACAGACCAGTCTCCAACTTACCCCTAATAGCCAAACTAATCTAACCACCTTGAAAATAACAACATACTATATCCAGCACAACATGGATTTCGCAAACACTACAGTACAGAAACGTTGCTATTAGCTCTATCAGACAATATCTTAAGAGGATTCGATACAGGAACACTCTACATTCTGGTTCTATTAGATCTCTCAGCAGCATTTGACACTGTAAATCACAGAATAATAATCAATAGACTGAAAGAAATAGGACTCACTAACAAAACACTAAAATGGTTCGAGTCATACCTAAACAACAGGTACAAATCAAAAATGCACTTTCAGAAAAAGTCAAACTGCTAACTGGTGTCCCACAGGGATCAGCCCTATCTGCAACACTCTTTAACATCTACCTCCTCCCAGTATGTCACTTACTAGCAGGACTGGGAATCATATATTACATTTACGCAGATGATATACAATTACTGTTACCCATTCCAAACACCATTGAAGAAACAATGAAACTAGCCAATATGTACCTAGAAATAATCAAACAGCTCCTAAACCAGATGGAATTGGTAATAAACATTGAAAAAACTGAATTCTTACACCTTGAATGTAAAAACACTCACCACACACAACCAACATTCACAATCAAAAATATTCAAACCACCGAGTTAGCAACAAAAGTTAGGGATCTAGGAGTAATAATTGACCCTGAGCTAAACATGAAACAACACATCTCACAGAAAATAAAAGAAGGTTATGCAAAACTAATGATCCCAAGCAGACTAAAACCTCTATTAACGATTAACAATTTTCGCACAGTTCTACAAGCAATGATATTCGCTAGCAGAGATTATTGTAAGTCCCTGCTGTTAGGACTACCTCAATCTACAATTCGGCCTCTGCAAATATTGCAAAATTCTGCTGCCAGAGTTTTCACAGGCAAAAAAAAGAGTGACCACATTACAGGAACACTTGCTGAACTCCACTGGCTTCCAATCGAAGAAAGAATACAATATAAAGCACTTTGTATAATCCATAAACTAATCCACGATGATAAAGCCAACTGGCTTAACACGGCACTGCGCGTACATGTACCACAAAGAAACCTGAGATCTGCAAATAAAGCTCTACTAACTGTCCCCTCTGTCAAATCAGCACATCTCACACAAGTAAGGGAAAGAACACTGTCACTGGCTGGTCCTGTACTCTGTAATACCATGCCACTCGAAATAAGACTACAGACAAATCAGAAATTATTCAAAACTATTCTGAAAACCTGGCTTTTTAAACAAGCATTTTATAAAGATAAAGAAAAGGAGAAAAATAGTTGAACGATAAGGATGCACCAAGCTAGAAGTTTTTAGTAACCTACATAAGCATATTAGGGATGTGAATCGTTTTTGAACGATTAAAATTATCATCAGATAATTTTAAAATCGTCCAAAATTGTTAGCGTGCACGATACAATACAAATGCCCCCGATTTATCGTCAGGGGCATTTGTATTGTATCGTTAAATAGGGCACGGGAATTATTTGGGGGAGGGCGGGAAAACCGGCACACCAAAACAACCCTAAAACCCACCCCGACCCTTTAAAACAAATCTCCCACCTTCCCGAACCCCCCCAAAATGTTTTAAATTACCTGGGGTCCAGGTGGGGGGGGGGGGGGGGGGGTCTCGGCGCAATCTCCCGCTCTCTGGCCACGACTGCATTAAGAGAAATGGCGCCGGTGGCTCTTTGCCCTTATCATGTGACAGGGCAAAGGTAGCGCCGGCGCCATTTTGGTTCCTGGCTCCCGATGTCACGCGTGCAGGAGATCGTTCCTGGACCCCCGCTGGACCCCCAGGGACTTTTGGCCAGCTTGGGGGGGCCTCCTGACCCCCACAAGACTTGCCAAAAGTCCAGCGGGGGTCCGGGAGTGACCTTCTGTACGCGGGCCATATTGCCAATATTCAAAATGGTGCCGGCGCTACCTTTGCCCTCACTATGTCATACGGGCGACCGGGGGTCCGGGAGCGATCTCCTGCATGCGTGACGTCGGGAGCCAGGAACCAAAATGGCGCCGGCGCTACCTTTGCCCTGTCACATGATAAGGGCAAAGGGCCACCGGCGCCATTTCTCTTAACGCAGCCATGGCCAGAGAGCGGGAGATCGTGCCTGGACCCCCCACTGGATCCCAGGTAATTTAAAACATTTTGGGGGGGTTCGGGAGGGTGGGGGATTTGTTTTAAAGGGTCGGGGTGGGTTTTAGGGTTGTTTTGGTGTGCCGGTTTTCCCGCCCTCCCTCGATTTACGATTTTTAACGATTTAAAAAAACAAAACAAAACATGACGATCAGATTTCCCTCCATCCCCAGCCAAAATTGATCGTTAAGACGATCGATCACATGATTCACACCCCTAAAGCATATTAATGTCAAAATCAAACTGCCTAATTTGTTCCTAACAATCAGGTTTAATTTACACACCTAGTTTATTATTTAAATTGTTACCGTACTATGATGGCACACAAGTAATTTGTAATCTATACCACCCATATTTCTCTTTATCGTGCCCTTCTGTAAACCGTTGTGATGGTATTTAACTTAACGACGGTATAGAACATTTTTTAAATAAATAAATAACAATAAAACAATTTCTCTTCTCTGTGGACAACATCATCATAAAATAATGCCTTGTTATTTTAATCCACTGTCTCTCGCCTGCAATGGGCCCCAAACAGTATCAGCCAACACGGCAATCTATTGTAATCATTTATCATTGCCACACTTTATAATTTATTGCCCCATTTCTTTATTGTGTCAATTTAATAAGACCAAAAATTCATTTTTTATGTTTTATGTTGTATCCTACATGAAGAAAGTTAAAAATACTTAACTCCCAAGCTGGCGTTCACAAAAATGCCCAGAGGCCCTACATGGACCATGTTTCGGCCATCAAAGCCTTCATCAGGGGCCACCTCAAATGTTTAATTCAAATCAAACGCCTTCAAAGACCCTTCACTCATCTCATCAATAGCCAGACAGGTTGCTTCTGAGTTGTGATTAATAATTTCTTTGTCATTTTCAGTGTGCAGTGATTGTGATCAAACATCATAGAGAGAGAAAACCCCGAAGCAGATGACAAAGAAACCTGCACATGTCAGCATTTTAATTCAGTACAACACAATGGTTGATGCTTGGAGAAGAATCTGAGATAACTGCATATTTGTTTGGAATTGAATTTAAGTTTGGCATGATAGGAGTTTAATTCACAAGTTCACAATCATCATACACAGTTCATTACATACAGTATAAAATTGAAATAGGGATAGAGGAGGATCTAAGATCTGTGACTGGAATAGTGCAAGCAGTGAAGAAAACACTTGCCAGCCACTGAAATATTTTTCCTTCCTATAAAATATTTTTTAAAAGTATTTTTATATTGCTTCTAAAAAAATGTTGGTAAAATCAAGCAATACGTATTCAAATTTTATTGGGAGTAGATGGAAGATAAAATCATTGCTTCTCTCTTGACATTGAATATAATTAGTGAAGACATTTTTCTTTGGTTCCCAAGTGGAAATCTCTTCATTCGCTTTACTTGAATACATCTTTTTGTCTAATTAGCTTTGCAGGTCTGTAACTCTAATTCTGTTGGGTATTTGATGCTCTCTTTCTGTTGTAAATGATTTCTTTTCAGTCTGTGATAAAATTCATTAGTTATCCTCGGGGTACATTTACTGCACACATCCCTTGTACACTATTTACCAAACATCCATCCAAAAGTTACAATGTTGGAGGGACGTACGATAATAATGGTCACTGCTAAGCAGAGATGTGACCCTTTCTGGAGTTAGTGAAGCAAATTGCCTCTTAAATGTAAATGTCCTTGTGCTGCTGTATGAAATGCCTTTAGCTGTATGACACAATCCTGTCGTTGGAGCACTGGGAGGTGGGAGCAGGCACTACACAGGAAACCTCAGACAGACAAGTCACATTTATACTAACTCTGACTGAGAGAGAACACCATCGGCTTTAGATGGAAAATTCTTCTATGTAAATAGTGGTTAAAGATGAACATCCTCAGACTGGGATCATATACAGTGGGAGGAAATAATAACCCCTCACAGTAAAGGGAGGGGTAGGAACCTTGCAGATGGCACAGGTCTGGTCCCAAGCAGGAGGGAAGATGCACGTCTAGGTTCTTGGCGCTATAAACTTGGACTCTGACAAATCACTCTTCACGCTTAAAGGTGGCTTTCCCAAAAATCCACAAGCTTACTTAAAACTCAACTTCACTTTTAATAATTTAACACAGAGTTCATTCACCTGAAGGGAATGGTAGGGGAGGAGTGAAGTTGTAAAGAGAAAGTAGTTAGAATGTTTGATCCCTCAAAGATCTCTTAAATCAAACAAAATGATTTTGATTTAATTCCTGGAAGGAGTGATGTTCCTTTTAGAAGAATTTTAGCTTTATGCAAAGGTTCTTGCCCCTCCACATGTGGCCAAACATACCCACCTGTAAAGACTGGACGTGCTTTTGCAGCTGGCAGAGAGGGCATTCTGTTACGCGTCACACCCACAGTCGTCCCGCGCACGGGATTGCTCACCTTCGGGGTCACACAGCGGGTCCCGGTCCTGTCTCCCTCACGGCCCTTGCAAGTCCAGCTAGGCCCCGACGTCCCGTGCTGGTGGTCGCCAGGCCTTTGGTTGCTCGCCAGGCCTCACACCGGGCCTCGGCGTCTCAGCAGCTAGCCACGTCGCTACACATGCGCACACGGACCAGCCACCCTGATGTAGGTTCCAGGGCGGGGCCTAATTCTGCAGCCCACCCTGATTGAACTCATGTTAAAGAAAGTTCCTGGCCTCACTTCCTGGCCTTTGCAATCGGGTCGGTTTGTTCCTGAGATTGCCCTTGCTTGTGTTCCTGCCATCTTGTTCGTAGTCTCGTTCCAGGATCCTTCTGTTCCAGTTCCGTTCCTGCTTGTACCTGCTTCTTTGCTCTGCTTGTTCCAGTGTTCGTTGTTTGTCTCCCTGGTCTTACCCTGGACTGACTTACTAGTAAAGACCTCAGCTTGTTCCTGACCTGCCTGCCTGCCGCCTGCCAAAGACCTCAGCTTGCTCCTGACCTGCCTGCCTGCCTGCCACTTGCTCACTCCCTTCCACTGAGAAAATTGCCCATTTAATCCTACTCTCTGTTTCCTGACTTTTAGCCAGTTTGCAATCCACGAAAGGACATCACCACCTATCCCATGACTTTTTACTTTTCCTAGAAGCCTCTCATGAGGAACTTTGTCAAACGCCTTCTGAAAATCCAAGTACACTACATCTACCGGTTCACCTTTATCCACATGTTTATTAACTCCTTCAAAAAAGTGAAGCAGATTTGTGAGGCAAGACTTGCCTTGGGGAAAGCCATGCTGACTTTGTTCCATTAAACCATGTCTTTCTATATGTTCTGGGATTTTGATCTTTAGAACACGTTCCACTATTTTCCTGGCACTGAAGTCAGGCTGTTTACATATTCTTTAAAAACAAGCAACATGAAAGGTTTTCAATAAAAAACTGACTTTTTTTTTGCATAATCAGAGATGTGGCTGTTTGCAAAATTATGCAAATTTGCTATATAATGGCTGGAGAATTTTGAAAAATCTGCCACAGGAAACCAGAACATGGCAGTTCCCTTCCCTAAGGAGCTGACAATCTAGAAGAAAGTGAAAATGACAGACCAGATCTGAGAGAGCTGAGGTACAGAGAAGGGATGTGATGGTGAAGGGAGGAGGAAGTGGGGTGGAGATCTTGGGGAGGGCAGATCAGAAGTCTGTTTCTCTGAGATGGCAATTGGTGAAAGAGAGAGAAAAGAGACTTCTAAAGTTTCCTGGGAACTCAGGCATAGTGCTGCAATCTTCCCTTAATAACCAGGCAGCTCGGACACCCCCACTCAGCCTAGTTGGACTCTTCCAATCAGACACTCAAGGAAGACGTGACGCATTATTTGCATGAAATGGCTGCAGCCATTTATTAGTCCCAACAGGGGAGTCTAATTTAGGCGCTGAGTCCTGCCAGTAATGCCTACATATTGTCGCCAGGCAGGAGCCAATAACTCTGACTCTTTCCGCCCAATCGGAACCATGGGGGTCTCGCTTCCTATGTCGTAGGGGGGTCAGCCTGGCCACCACATAGCAAGCCCTGCTGGAACCCCTCCCCACGTATCCAGCTATCGATCCATCAAGGCCCCAAACCTCAGGCCCAACATGGCCAAACCGAGTGGTAGCCCCTTGGCCCCTCTTGTCCATATCAGTACCTCCCAGCTTCCTTCTAATGTGTTTTGAGTTACAATAGGCTTTCTTGGATTCGGTCACTGCTGCCGTGACATAATAACAAGCAAGGAATAAACCTTCTACCTAGCAATTAGTTCTGGCTAACCCGGGGGGGGGGGGGGTTTGGTCAGGAGAATCAGCTCTGTTTCAGGGTCGAGGAGGAAGAGAATGAGCTTAGGGGAGCTGGCAGGTTTTGAATCTCCCTCCGGGCGCCCCTGCCCTATTGATGGCATCACACGGTCCTCCAGGCTAATCGGTTGGCCTGGCATCAAGACGCGTCTTGATGATGTCACCACTGCCGTTGGACCAACCTGGAGGAGCAGCATCAGCAATGGTGTGGAGTGGATCCCCATGGTGCCGGAAGCACAATGACAGTGCCATTACCCACGCAGCGGTGAGAGGAACCAACCCCCTCCTGCCGTCCACCACGGTGCACCCAAGGCAAGGCCCACACGCATGCATCAGGCACACGGTTATTCTCGGCACCTGCACATCCGTGCTGAGGGGCCGCCCATTTGTCTCTGGGATATTCCCCTACTGCAGCAAAATGAGAGACCCAACACTTATTCTTCCCACAGATCAATCACTTCTAAACTTTCTAGAAAATTCAGGCACAGAGCAGCAAACGTCCCTTAATTGCCTGTGAGACTTTTTAATTTCCCAGATGCACAGAACAGTTTTCTCTCCAGATCCCTCTCTTAAAGCATTTAAGAACCCTGAGTTGCCCCTCACCTGATCCACAGTGGAGGAGAGGAGGCAGCGCTGCAGGACAGGTAAGGGGAAACCCCAGCAATCCTGCAACGTGCAACTTTAATGCCTTCTGTGAGCTGACTCTCATCAGATACAATTTACAGTTTTATTTAGAAGCTTCCACTGTGGTCAGACCCGATTAGCCAAGAGCAACTGAGATGACTCACCCTGGTGTTCTTTTCCCTACAAATATATTTTACACTGCCTTGGAGAGGAGCTGTAGGGATTTTATGTGCCGGAGGTAGGATGAAGCTTGTTTGAGGAGACACAGATACAAATGAATCTGATTAAAAATGGGAATGCATAACCAATTATTTCACAACCAAAAGAGCCTCTAAGTTTTAATTCTCTGCTCTGTCTCTGCATATAATGCTCTGGATGAGTGACCTTATCCCTCTGTGTCTCAGCTGTAATCCCCGTCTCAGGCAGTCTGTGTATGTGACCCTGGGTGAGTGACCTTATCTCCCTGTGCCTCAGCTCTAATCCCCGTCTCTGGCATTTTGTGTATCTGACCCTAGGTGAGTGACCTTAACTTTCTGTGTCTTAGCTCAAATCCCTGGCTGGCAGTCTGTGTATGTGACCCTGGGTGATTGACCTTAACTTCCTGTGTCATAGCTCAAATCCCTGGCTCTGGCAGTCTATGTATGTGACCCTGGGTGAGTGACCTTATCTTCCTGTGTCTTAGCTCAAATCCCTGGCTCTGGCAGTCTGTGTATGTGACTCTGAGTGAGTCACTTTATCGCTCTGTGCCTCAGTTTGTTTTCTTAAACATTTTATTGGCAATTCTGATTAGTTTTAGACATTATGTATTGAGTATTATGCTTATAATATTTAAATTGTCTGACCAGTCTCTATGTTTCTAGGCATTTGTTAAGTATAGTAGTAGAAGATATTGTTAATATTTTCTATGATTTTTGCTGTGTTTCTCCCCTCACTTGTTTAATATTATTATCTGGTTGGGGAGAGGGAAGGGATACACAGGAAAGGGTTTCTAGGCATTGTGATTCTTTATCTGTTTACCTTTATTGTGCTGCCAAACCTAATAAAACTATTTATACAAAAAAGTTAATATTTATAAGTGGCAACTTCGCTTAGAAGATGCACTCATATAGTTACACTGTTAACTTGAGCTCCTCAGGAACAGAAGCTTTCAATAGACAAAACTAACAATTCCACTCTTGTTGATAGTAAAAAGATGAAATAAATCATGTGTGTGATGACCTTCATAGCATAGGGATGCTGAATGCACAGAAGTAAGATGTGGCTGATCTCGTGTCAAATGTGTTTCTTGTTGCAAATAAAAAATGTTATTTATCTTATAGTGAGTCTTCTTTTATAATAGAGAAAAAATGTTATTCCCATGCACGACACTGGCTCAATATTTTGAAAAGTCAGCATTGGTTTAAATGTGCACATTTAATGTCCCTGTGTTCTGAGGGCACCACACCATTTATTTCATCTCTTTTCTGTCAGCAAGACTTGTGAGTGACATTCAGATATTTACCAAAATAGATTATGTGAGACCTAGATTTTTTTTTTAATCAACAACAAATATACATTCTCTCCCATTAAACTTCATTCACTCTTGAACTTTGGTGTAAACCCTGCTGTGTCACTAACTCCCTCTCTCTCTCTGTGACCTTGGGGAAGTCACTTTATCTCCCTGTGCCTCAGCTCTAATCCCCGGCTCTGTCACTGACTCTCTCTGTGAGCCTTGGGAGTCACTTTATCTCCCTGTGCCTCAGCTCTAATCCCCGGCTCTGTCACTGACTCTCTCTGTGAGCCTTGGGAGTCACTTTATCTCCCTGTGCCTCAGCTCTAATCCCCGGCTCTGTCACTGACTCTCTCTGTGAGACTTGGGAGTCACTTTATCTCCCTGTGCCTCAGTGCTAATCCCCGGCTCTGTCACTGACTCTCTCTGTGAGCCTTGGGAGTCACTTTATCTCCCTGTGCCTCAGCTCTAATCCCCGGCTCTGTCACTGACTCTCTCTGTGACCCTTGGGAGTCACTTTATCTCCCTGTGCCTCAGTGCTAACCCCTGGCTATCACTAGTGCACTTTCACTGTTTATTAGATAGAGCTGCCTTAATGGGACCCATTAAAATGAATCTGATTAAGCTGCACATATATATCTCAATATAATATAATATAATATAATAAAATATCACACCATAGATCATTTATTCACTGATTTGGTGTTAGAGTTGTGAGATAGGAACCAAAATAATTTCTAATCGCCTGCTCATCTGACTGTGTGACCCTGGGGTACGTCGCTTTATGTTCCTGTGCCTCAGTTCTAATCACCAGCTTAGTCACTAACTCTGTGTGAGTCCAGGGGAGTCATTTTATTTCTTTGTCCTGCTCTAATCCCCAGCTCTGACATTGACTTCCTAAGTGACCTCGGGGGAGTCACTTTACCTCTGAGCTCTGCTCCTCAGCTCTATCTCTGACTCTCTGTGTGTGACCTTGCTGATTTCACTTTTGCTCTTTGAGCTTCAATTCTAACCCCCAGTTCCACCACAGACTTTCTGTCACTGTCTCTTAAACCCAATTTTTAAACCTCTTTTCATTCAGAGACAGAATAGGATGAAACTTTTACTAACAGAGTCCTCTCTCTGAACAGTCTCCTGCTTATGCCATGATCAGCCAACGCCCTGCCCGTGTGTTTAATGTGACAGGATGAGGTGCAGATCACTGACTTTCACTGCTGGTCATACATTACAGCATCTATAATGTTCCATTACATTTGTACTTAACATACATTTCATTCATGATTTCTTCTTAAACTCCTAGGATAAAACCTATGAATACCCAATGGACATGGAAAACATGACGACGGTGAGAGAATTTCTTATTCTGGGACTTTCTGATAATCCCCAGCTGCAGGTTCCTCTCTTCCTGGTCTTCCTGCTCATCTACCTGATCACCCTGCTGGGGAACCTTGTGATTATCACAGTTATCTGTGCTGACCCCCGCCTGCACACCCCCATGTACTTCTTCCTCAGTAACCTCTCTCTCACTGACATCTGCTGCACCTCCATCATTATCCCAAAACTGCTGGAAATTCATCTCTCAAGGAATAAGACCATTTCCTATGCTGGGTGCTTTCTGCAACTGCAATTCTTTATCAGTTTTGGCTGTGCTGAAGTCTTTATTCTTGCTGCCATGGCTTATGATCGCTATGCAGCAATCTGTGACCCCTTGCGCTATTCCCTCATTATGAATCAGAGACTCTGCATCCTGCTGGCTGCTGCTTCTTGGATCATCGGCTTTCTACCCTCTGAGATGATCACAGCTTCTGTCACCCGCCTTTCATTCTGTGCCTCTAATGTGATCAATCACCTCTTCTGTGAGCTCATGCCGCTGTTAAAGCTTTCCTGTACTGAGACGGCCACCACAGAAACTGTAATGTTTGTTGCAGCTGCATTGACATCAGTGCCTGCCTTCCTTGTGACTCTCATTTCTTACATCTACATCATCTCAGCCATCCTGAGGATCCGCTCTGCAGAGGGGAAGAGTAAAGCTTTCTCCACCTGCTCCTCTCACCTCACTGTTGTCTCTGTGTATTATTTGTCAGCATATTCCATGTATCTGAGACCCAACTCAACATACTCCCAGGAGCAGGGTAAAATCCTGTCTGTGCTTTACACAACTCTCACCCCCATGCTGAACCCCATCATTTACAGTCTGAGGAATAAGGAGGTGAAAAACGCACTGAGGAAAGTCATAGGGAAGTAGCTTAGGAGAATATGTGCTGTATAAATCAGAGCAGGTTATCAGACAGAGGAGACTCCTGTGTCTAGCAGGGCTTGAGATGATTCTCTTTTAAAAGTAAAAAATAAACTCCCTGGTTCAGGCCTCAGGTTCAGTGGTCTAGGGCTGTACATGTGGCAGGAGAAGCAGTCACAGGGCCCTGGGGGAGAGAGTTGTAGTCATTGCTCAAGGGTGACACCTGGTGGTTGAATTCAGGGTTTACGATTGTGGAGTTCTGTAAGGAGCCTCAGGGCATGGCCCCCGGCTGAGGACTGTCACTGCAATGACTTGATCAGGTACATTCGCAGGGATAAGGGGTATTTATTAATTAGCAGAAAAATCTCTGCATAGTTGCAAATGAAGGCTCATGCTCTGACCCAGCATGGAACCTCTAATGTCCTTAATGTCACATTCTCCAGCATTATCATTTGTACTGAGCATGTGGAGTCCAAATTTATTTATTTATTTTATTTATTTAGAAACTTTTATATACCGGTATTTGTGGGGACATCATACCGGTTCACATAATAACTGCAAGGTTGGAAAGTACATTTCAACAGGGATAGTAACTGGGCGCGGGGATAACCAATAGGCAGAATGAAGGATAGAAAACAAGAAGGTCATAACGAGAGAATAACAATTAACAAATTAACAATAATAATTAACAAATCCCAAGTTGAGGGCATCAGGCATGAGGTGAACTGGTGTCTTAGTCACTCTGCACGCTTTTTAAAATGATTAAGTGGTTTGATAAATCTCTCTATAAATGTATACATTAATATGAATCAGATCAGCACTGGCCAAGCCTTTGGAGAAAGATGATATGGTGGATCTGGTAAGGTGTTTAGACTCTGGGGAAGGACTGATCCCGGGATTTCAGCTGATCACTATATTTGGGGTTGGAAAGGAAGATTTTGTTGATGTTCAGTACTTTACACCCCCCCCCCACCCCACCTCTGCTGGATTTTTACATTGGGAGGGGCGGTCAGACAATTGGAAGAAGGTTGGGCTCACCAGATGTCGGGTCATCACTCAGTCTACCTGGCTGTGTAAATCCGTCTCTCTAATTGTGATGTGTACTTGCTGTTTTCTCTGTTTTGGATGATTTGTTCTTAATAAAGCTCCTTATATATTTTCTCTGTGCACACTTACTGCATATGTCCCTTGCACACTATTTACCAAACATCTGTCCTCTGGGGATTTTTATGTATCTTGGCAATGAGGGGTATTTAATAATTTGGGATACCGTAAGTACATACAGCATCCTTTCTGGAGTGCAATGGCTGTGAACCCTTGTGCTGTGGCGTGGTTGACACAGCGTAGGAGGCACACACCAGCAGCTGATGAATTTGTCCTAGCCTGGGACAAGCCTTGACCTTCACCTATATCAACCCATTGCCTGCAGTTTGAGTTCCAGGGGCTGGAAGGACATAGGCGAGAATCCCACAGGGTGGTCGGAATTAGAAAGTCTGCGACCGAGCCAAGTTCAGGGCAGGCAATGGTCAGGTAGATGCCAGAGTCAGACCAAGGGTCAAGGCAGGAAGTGAGTAAGGTATAATTGAGGTCCGAAGCAGAGGTCACTGGTAGGCAGCAAGCAAGGGACCGGGACGAGGCAAGGCTGAAGGCAAGATAAGACAAGATGAACAGGAGAGAACAAGGCAGGCTTGACATGGCAAATCAAGCTGGAACACTGGAACAAGGCAAGATCAAGATCGCTAGAGCAACACGCACTGCAGAAAGCAGGAGATCCTGTTACTGAGGCAATGTGTGGCTGTGGGGGCCATATTTAAATATCCTAGCAGGGCAGACATTATCAGGAGGCACTGAGAGCTCCACCACAGGGCTTTGATAAAGCATGATGCACTCTTGCACATGCCTAGGAGGCCTGGCAGCAAAAGCATTATTCTGGTGGCATGTACTGCGAAGAACTAGGTAGGCATGCTGACGTAGAGGCTGCGAGATTGCTTTGGGGCGAGTGTTACCAGTCGTGGGATGGCTCTGCAACTAGCAAACACTACGTGGAATGATGAGGAAAAAGTGACACTTAAATGTAAAAGTTCATTTATATCTCTATGAAATGCCTTTGCAAAGTCAAGAAGTATGACACAATTCTGTCCATGCAGTAGTTTAAAGGTGGCAGTCCAGGGAGGTGTGAGCAGGCACAACACAGGGAAGTAAGATTTGTACAGAATGCATATCGGGTGTCTTTGCATGCACACAGTTCTTCAGTAGTGTGAACAAGCTTCTATTACTTACACCAGCTGCACCAAATTCAACTCTATTTCTTGCAAGCTGAGTTTGTTCATGTAATTGTTATGGCCATGCCCACGGCGAGGAGCCCCATGAGGAGCCACAGTACTGGGCTAGACTCAAGATGCACAAACACAGAGTTCGTTCTTTTATTATACAGCTTTGAAGTGTGCCACCAGATGTGGCGGTAGTGAGGTAGCCTGGATGTAGCAGTCTCAGCACGCTCAGCAGAGGGAGCCCTTCTCAACCTGTTGGTATAGGGAGATTCCGATGTAGGTTTCCCAGCAAAGCAGTGTTGTGGATGAGATAGATTGAGAGTTAGATTACTCACTAGATGTTTGCTGTAGGTATGCGATAACACCAGGTTGAAGAAGATGGTACAGGCACTGAGGCAGGGAGAGCAGGCCCACGAAGAGTGAGTACCTGATCACTGTAAGGCACCTGCAATAAAGCAGAGGGCCCCTGAGGAGTGGGTAGGTACCCAGGTTAGCAGGTACCCCAAAGGGCAGAGAGAGAGCTTCCAGTGGCAGCACGGAAGCGGAAGAGTAGCTTAGACCGGCAAAGACCAATCCCTTGCTAACTCAACAAGCTAGCAAAACAGTACAGGGTACATACCTGGATGGCGTGATGTTAGTAGAGGGGAACATCTCCGAGGTTCGCGCCAATGCTGGAATAAAGACATGGGTGGCGTGCGCGCACCCTATTAGGTTCTTGGGAGGAGCATGGCGGGAGGCAGCACCATAGCCATTCTGGGGACGCCGGAGTGATCGGCTTGTAGACACAGCGGTATCCATTTTTCCAAGGTAAGCGGGAGGAGACATGAACAAGGTGAAGCAAATGGGGCGAAGCCATCTAGCACCAATGGACGCAACAGTACCCCCCTTCAAAGGGCGTCCTCACTTCCTACCTGGTCTTGGTTTATGAGGATGCATTCTGTGGAATTCTTGAAGCATCTTTTTATCCAGTATATTAGCCAAAGGAGTCCAAGAGTTATCTTCAGGTCCATAATCTTCCCATGACAGGAGGTATTCCCATACTCTGCCTCTTTTTCTCACATCAAGGATAACGTCTACCTTGTATTTGATGTCTTCTTCTGCATCTATTGGTGTAGGTTCAGGTGTCTTGTTGGAGAACTCACTAAGGATCAAAGGCTTCAATAGAGAGACGTGGAACGCATTATGGATCTTCAATGTAGATGGTAGCTTCAGACTATAGGTGAGATTGCCTAATCATCGGAGCATGGGAAATGGTCCAATGAAGCATGGAGCGAAGCAAGCTGAAGGTAGTTTAAGTCTGAAGTGCTTAGTGGATAGCCGACTTTGTCATCAGGCTGGAAATCTGGAGCTTGCAGTGGTGAGCATCGTATCCTTTCTTAGCTCGAAGTCCTGCTTTGAGAAGCATCTCTTTGGTCTGAGTCCAAAGTTGTTGATTATCTTTGGCAGTAGATTGAGCTGCTGGGGAAGACACTGACAGTGGAAGTGGCAGTGGTGGCAGTGGTAGTCATCCGTAAACCACTTCAAATGGTGTTGATCCAGTGGATGTTGCTGGATGAGAGTTGATGGTAAATTCAGCCCAGGGCAACAGTTCACTCCAATCATTCTGGTGAGTGTTCATGTAGGCATGAATGAACTGCTTGAGTATCCTATTCATTCTCTCTGTTTGCCCGTTAGATTGTGGATGGCATGCTGAGGTGAAGTCAAGAGAAATATCAAACTTCTTGCACAATGCCTGTGAATTGGGCTCCTCGAACGGAGACTATGTACTTAGGCATGCTGTGTAGGTGGAAGATGTGTGTGATAAAGAGCTTGGCAAGCTCCATGGCTGTGGGTAAGCCAGGGAGAGCCACAAAGTGAGCCATCTTTGAGAACCGATCTACAGTTACCCAAATCATGTTGTTTCCTCCTGAAAGTGGTAAGTCTACCACAAAGTCTGTAGCAATGAGTATCCATGGTTCATCTGGTACTGGCAAGAGTTGGAGTAGACCCCAAGGATGACCAGGTGGCGTCTTCTGTCTGGCACAATTTGCGCAGGAAGTAACATAGGAGAAAGTGACTTCCTTCATTGTGGGCCACCAATAAAACTTGTGTGGTTTAGACAGAGTTCTGCATTGGCCAGTGTGTCCAGCCAGTTTGAAGTTGTGAGCCCATGCTAGCAGCTTTTTCCTGAGGTTCTTGGGTACGATGGTTTTACCTGCAGGTACTGAGTGAGTAGCTGCCAAAATAACTCTTTTTGGATCGATGATACGTTGTGGTTCCTCTGGGATGATCTCAGAGAGGAATGAGCGATATAGGGCATCTGTTCTGATGTTCTTATCTCCAGGGCGATATTTTAGCACAAAGTTGAATCTGTTGAAAAACAGAGACCATCTTGCTTGCCTATGGTTTAGGTGCTGTGTGCAGCGGAGGTACTCCAGATTCTTATGGTCTATAAAGACTGTGACCTGATGTTGCGCTCCTTCGAGCCAAGGGGGCCACTCCTCAAATGCCATCTTTATAGCCAGGAACTCTTTATCTCCTATTCCGTAATATTTCTCTGCTGGCGAGAAATGATGGGAGAAGAATGAGCATGGGTGTAAAGCCTTGGAATCACCGGCCTGGCTTAGTACGGCCCCTACGCCAATGTCTGAGGTGTCGACCTCAATGATGAAGGGCTTATTAGGATCTGGGTGTCGGAGACACGGCTTGCTCAAAAAGTCATCTTTTAATTTCTGGAATGCAGTTATTGCCTCCGTAGACCAATTTGCAACATTGGCACCTTTCTTTGTCTTAGCTGTAAGCGGAACAGTGAGTGAGTGAGGAGTAGTTCTTGATGAAAGTCCTGTGATAGTTGGTGAAACCTAAGAAACATCTGAGAGGCTTTAGACCGGTGGGTTGTGCCAAATTCTTAATGCTCTCCATCTTCTGTGGATCCATCTTGAAGCCTTGGTTGGAAACTATGTAACCCAAGAAAGGCACTGATTCCTTGTGAAATTCACACTTTATTTTATTTATTTAGGTTTTTATATACTGGCATTCATGATACAATCACATCATGCTGGTTTACATATGAACAGGGGTGCATAATAACTTCAAACTTTAACTAAAGTGCAGAGAAAAACAGTTACAAATAACAAGGCATATTGAACTGGGCGAAGAGAGAAATGAAAGGAAAGAATAACGTCAGTAAGGATGATTATACATTTCTGGAACTAGGATGATGATGATATGAAGAGAGATTAAGTAGGGTCCGGGAATGCGTGCTTAAAGAGCCAGGTCTTAAGTCTTTTCCTGAAGGTTGGGAGGCAGGGCTCCTGTCTCAGATCTGGGGGGATGGAGTTCCATAAGTGGGGACCGGCTGTTGAGAGGGCTCGATCCCTTAAAGTGATGTGTTTGGTGGTTTGATGGATGGGACCTGGAGTGATCCTTTGAATGCATCTCTTGTCGGTCTTGAGGAGTTATGTAATCGGAGAGGGATTTGTAGGTCAATTGGAGTATGTTGGTGGATGATTTTGCATATAATGGAAATGGACTTGTAGATGATTCTGAAATGTATTGGCAGCCAATGGAGGTTTTTTAGGATTGGAGTGATGTGGTCTCTCCTTCTGGTGTTTGTTAGAATTTGTGCTGCCGCATTTTGTACCATCTGAAGCGGTTTGGTGTAAGAGGAAGGGAGACCTAGAAAGACTGAATTACAATAATCTAACTTTGAGAAGATAATTGCTTGAAGAATTGTTCTGAAATCTTGAGTGTGGAAGAGGGGTCTTATCCTTTTCAGCACTTGGAGTTTGTGGAAACAGTCTTTGCTAGTTCTGTTGATGGTAGCTTTCAAATTCATGCGATTGTCAATAATCATTCCTAAGTCTCTCACTTGTGTGGTTGGTGGAATTGTATGCTGAGTAGTGGGGGTGCAGCTGTTCTCAGGAGATATGAGTAGGAGTTCAGTCTCGGAGGGGTTTAAAACTAGGTTTAGACTGGAGAGGAGGTGTTTGAGTTTTTGTAAGCAGTTTTCCCAGTGATCCAGTGCTTTCAAATACGTATCTTAAATGGGGATCAAGATCTGAATATCATCTGCGTAGAGGAAATGTTTTAGATTAAGGTTGGTGAGAAGCTTAGACAACTTGGCGTACAGATGATTCTCATGGAGTCTTTGCAGCACTCTTTTGACATCCTCTAGATGATAATATCAAGATGCCATCTAAGTTTATAATGACATATTTATAGAGGAGGTCTTGGAAAATGTCATTCATTAAATTCTGGAAGACAGCCGGGGCGTTGCACAGGCCAAAGGGCATCACTAAATATTCAAACTGACTGTCCCAGGTGTTGAAGGCAGTTTTCCATTCATCATCAGTGTGAATGCGAAGTAAGTTGTAGGATCCTTTAAAATCAAGCTTGGAGAATATCTTAGCTCCCTGCAGTCTGTCAAATAGCTCTGAGATCAGAGGCAGAGGGTAACAATTCTTCACAGTTATCTCATTGAGACCCATGTAATCTATACATGGACAAATGTTCTGTCCTTCTTCCCCACAAAGAAGATGCCTGCGCCAGCAGGAGACTTGGAGGGTCTTATGAAGCCTTTTTGGAGGTTTTTCTGAATATATTCGGACATGGCTTTATTCTCTGCCATGGAGAGGGGGTATACCCGTTCCTTGGGTGGTTCAGTGTTAGGCTTCAGATTAATAGCGCAGTCATAAGGTCTGTGATCATAAGAACATAAGAAAATGCCCTACTGGGTCAGACCAAGGATCCATCAAGCCCAGCATCCTGTTTCCAACAGTGGCCAATCCAGGCCATAAGAACCTGGCAAGTACCCAAAAACGAAGTCTATTCCATGTTACCATTGCTAATGGCAGTGGCTATTCTCTAAGTGAACTTAATAGCAGGTAATGGACTTCTCCTCCAAGAACTTATCCAATCCTTTTTTAAACACAGCTATACTAACTGCACTAACCACATTCTCTGGCAACAAATTCCAGAGTTTAATTGTGCGTTGAGTAAAAAAGAACGTTCTCCAATTAGTTTTAAATGTGCCCCATGTTAACTTCATGGAGTGCCCCCTAGTCTTTCTACTATCCGAAAGAGTAAATAACCGATTCACATCTACCCGTTGTAGACCTCTCATGATTTTAAACATCTCTATCATATCCCCCCTCAGTCGTCTCTTCTCCAAGCTGAAAAGTCCTAACCTCTTTAGTCTTTCCTCATAGGGGAGCTGTTCCATTCCCCTTATCATTTTAGTAGCCCTTCTCTGTACCTTCTCCATCACAATTATATCTTTTTTGAGATGCGGCGACCAGAATTGTACACAGTATTCAAAGTGCGGCCTCACAATGGAGCGATACAGAGGCATTATGACATCTTCCGTTTTATTCACCATTCCCTTTCTAATAATTCCTAACATTCTGTTTGCTTTTTTGACTGCTGCGGCACACTGAACTGACGATTTCAATGTGTTATCCACTATGACACCTAGATCTCTTTCTTGGGTTGTAGCACCTAATATGGAACCCAACATTGTGTAATTATAGCATGGGTTATTTTTCCCTATATGCATCACCTTGCACTTATCCACATTAAATTTCATCTGCCATTTGGATGCCCAATTTTCCAGTCTCACAAGGTCTTCCTGCAATTTATCACAATCTGCTTGTGATTTAACTACTCTGAACAATTTTGTATCATATGCAAATTTGATTACCTCATTCATCATATTCCTTTCCAGATCATTTATAAATATATTAAAAGTAAGGGTCCCAATACAGATCCCTGAGGCACTCCACTGTCCACTCCCTTCCACTGAAAAAATTGTCCATTTAATCCTTCTCTCTGTTTCCTGTCTTTTAGCCAGTTTGCAATCCCATGGAAACGACATTGCCACCTAACCCATGGTGAGGCGGTAGTATGTCTGCAGCTTCTTTAGAAAAGACATCTTGAAACGATGCATATTGAGGCGGCAACCCCAGCATCACTGGCCTTGTCTAAGACAAAGAAGGAGATAGTTTCAGAATGGAGAGCACCGGTCCATAGACATACTAGTTCGGTGTGTTGGGTTACTTCGCCCGGTAAGGGATCTCCATGAATGGAAGATAGGAATAGTGGAGAAGTCATAGTGGTTGTGGGTATCTGCAGGTGCTCCACTAATCATTGTAGAATGAAATTGCCTCCTGCCCCTGAGTCTACTAGGGCAAGAGTCTGATACTTTAAGGGTCCACAGATCAAGGATACAGGAAGAGAGAGCAGAGGAGAGGGAGTATTAAGACCTATGAAGAGTCCTTCCTCAGGACTTAGGTCTGCCAGTTTTCCGGACATATAGGGCATGTTTGAACAGCATGGCCAGCTTGTCCACAATACATGCACAGCCCCAATTTCTTCCATGTTCTTCTCTCTTTTGATGTCAAGTGGTTGCAGCCTGATTGCATTGGTTCTTCTTCACCAGCAACGATCTGAGGGAACAGGCCTGGGTGTGGACTTAACTAGAGCTTATTTATTTATTTATTTATTTATTTATTTATTGTTATACCGAGTTTCATGATAGGCATCACATCAACCCGGTTTACAAATAACAAGGAGTGTAAAGCATAACGTAACGTAAAAAACAATATTTTCAATAAGAACCTTGAACTTTAAATACAGTGAATCAGAAAAGGGAGAGGGAAAGTTACAAAAAACAAGGAAAATAAACTTGGGATGGAAGGGGAGAAATTGAACAGCACAATATTTACATTTCAGCCTATTGATACATTAGAATAGCAAGTGAAAAAATAAGACTATGAAACGGTACATAGGTAATCAAATGAATAAATATGACAGTTGTGAATGGTAATAGTATGATAAATATTCAGCAGGAATTAGTGAGAGAGGGTTTGAGGTTGGTTGATTCGTGTTTACATTCCATTATTGCATACGAGTTAGTGCTAGTGAGAGGAGGTTTTATTCAAGGCTTGGAAATGCTTTTTTGAAATGCTTCACCCTGAAAGGGTCTTCTGGGAGACTTGGGCTCTTGAACCTTATCATGAAGTCGGTGATCAATCCTTGTTGCCAACTTCACTAGTTCAGCCAAGGTCTCAGGCATTTCACAAGCAGTGAGCTCATCCATCAGACGAGAGTTCAGTCCTTCAAAGAAGAGGGTCTTCAGGCATTTTGGGTCCCAATGTAATTCAGATGTCAGTGTCTTGAATTCGATAGCAAATTCAGCTAAAGGTTTATTACCTTGCTTCAGGTGAACCAAAGAAGATCCTGCAGTGGGATACTGGGCAGGGTTATCAAAAACTGATTTGAACAGCTCGAGGAATATTTCAATGTCATGAAGAATCGGATCCTCGCGCTCCCACAGTGAAGAGGCCCAAATCAACGCTCTTCCATCCAGATAAGACAAGATATTGGTGGTCTTGGCGTAAGCTGTGGGGAAATGGTTGGGTTGCAGGGAAAAGTGCATGCAACACTGGTTAATAAACCCTCTGCATCTCCAAACATCCCCCGAGAAGGGTGTAGGAGCAGATAGAGGTACAATAGTCGGCAGTGTAGCTTCTTTACCTGTGGTGATGGGTAAGTTCATCTGTGTGTGCAGCAGGTTGAATGCAGTGCTTTCTACTGTTTGGAGATTCGCTAGGCCAGGCCTGGAATGACCTGTAATGCGGTGAGCTGAACCAAATCCATGGAGTTAGCAATTTGTTATGGTTAAGCGGTGTTTGGGTGGATTCTTGGGTAATGTGGCAGATGACTATGCCCATGGGGAGGAGCCCCATGAGGAGACCTAGTACTGGGCTAGATTCAGGATGCACAAACACAGAGTTAGTTCTTTTATTATACAGCTTTGAAGTATACCACCAGAGGTGGCAGTAGTGAGGTAGTCTGGATGTAGCATTCTCAAGACCCTCGGCAGAGGGAGCCCTTCTCACCCCATTGGTATAGAGAGATTCTGGTGTAGGTTTCCCAGCAAGGCAGTGCTGTGGATGAAATAGACTGAGAGTTAGATTACTCACTAGATGTTTGCTGTAGGTATGTGATTCCACCAGATTGAAGAAGATGTACAGGCACCAAGGGAGGAAGAGCAGGCCCTCAAGAAGTGAGTACCTGATCCCTGTAAGGCACCTGCAATAAAGCAGAGGGCCCCTGAGGAGCGGGTACCCAGGTTAGCAGTTACCCCGAAGGGCAGAGAGAGAGCTTCCAGTAGCAGCACGGAAGCAGCAGAGTAGCTTAGACTGGCTGAGACCAATCCCTTGCTAACTCAACGAGCTAGCAAAACAGTACAGGCTAAATACCCGGATGGCGTGATGTCAGTAGAGGGGAACACCTCCGAGGTTAGCGCCAATGCTGGAATAAAGACATGGGTGGCGACCACGCACCCTAGTAGGTCCTTGGGAGGAGCATGGTGGGAGGCAGCACCATAACCATTCCCAGGACGCCGGAGTGGTCGGCTTGTAGATGCGGCAGTATCCATTTTCCCAAGGTAAGCGGGAGGAGCCGTGAACAAGGTGAGGCAAACGTGGCGAAGCCGTCTAGCACCGAAGGACGCAACAGTGATCTGTGCTACAATCAGTCATAGGTTGCATTATTGTAGCACACTTTATTTAGGATGACCTCTGACAGGGATAAAGTGACTTCAGCTGATTATACAAGAACATAAGATATACCATTCTGGGTCAGACCAAGGGTCTATCAAGCCCAGCAACCTGTTTCTAACAGTGGCCAATCCAAATCACATGTACCTGGAAAGTTCCCAAACATTCAATAGATCTCAAGCTACTGTTGCTTATTAATTAATTAATAGCAGTTTATGGATTTTTCCTCTAGAAACTTTTCCAAACCTTTCTTAAATCCAGTTACACTAACTTCCCTAACCACATCCTCTGGCAATGAATTCCAGAGGTTAACTAGGTGCTGAGTGAAAACAATTTCTTCGATTTATTTTAAATGAGCTACTTGCTAACTTTATGGAGTGCCCCTTAGTCCTTCTATTATCTGAGACAGTAAATAACTGATTTGCATTAACCTGTTCATGTCCTTTCATAGTTTTGCAGACTGCTATCATATCCTCCCTCAGCTGTTTCTTCTCCAAATTGAATAGCCCTAAGTCTTTAGTCTTTCCTCATAGGGGAGATTTTCTATGCCCTTTAACATTTTGGTCACACTTCTCTGCACTTTCTCCAGTGCAGCTATATCCTTTTTGAGATGCGGTGACCAGAATTGTACACAATACTCAAGGTGCAGTCTCACCATGGAGCGATACAGAGGCATTATGACATTTTCCGTTTTATTTACCATTCCCTTCCTAATAATTCCTAACATTCTGTTGGCTTTTTTGACTGCTGCAGCACACTGAGCTGAAGATTTCAAAGTATTATCCACTATGATGCCTAGATCTCTTTCCTGGGTGGTAGCTCCTAATATGGAACCTAATATCATGTAACTACTGCAAGGGTTATTTTTCCCTATATGCATCACCTTGCACTTATCCACAATGAGAATAGGAAATACGAATGGTGTTCTCCCTGAAGCACTGGTGTAAATTCAAAATATGCTGTTTCCTCATAATTTTAATAATTTCTTGCATCTTGTGGCCATACTGAGTAACAAAAGTTAGAGTTTGGTCATGCACTTCTATTGATTATTTCTGGACAATAATAAATCACAACTGGAAAATAATGCACGTTTATAAACGTGTTTAATACATCTATAGGGGTATCCCCCATCCAATAATTTCTCTGAAAACTTTTTTGAATGAACTTTGAAATCAGTAATCTCTGTACAGTTTCTGCATATGAACAGAAATTGTGAGAAAGGAAGACTTTTTCAAATGAAGAGGATGGAAACTAGAATAATGTAAAGAGGTATTCTGGTTTGTAGGTTTTGAAAAGAGGCTCATAGTTAATTTATCTGCCACATTGTTCATGACCACCAGATCCAAAAAAGGGATATTGTATGGATCAAAACACACGGAAAACTGAATATTGTCTTCACAACTATTTAACCACTTATGGAAAGAATGTAAATCATGTAGTGAACCTGACCAAATCATGAAAATATTATCAATGAACCTTTTCCATAATTTAATGTTGTCACAAAACGGAGAATGTTCCACCCATTCTCTCTCAAACCCATCCATGTACAAATTGGACAATGATGGGGCCAGAGTGGCTCCCATTGCTGTATCTGAAATTTGTTCATAAAAAATATCCACAAACAGCAGCAATGTTTCGATGAGAGCCAATCTAGTAAGTTGCATGATGAAACTGGTGGGAACTGAATGTGGACATGGTCTGCCTTTCAATATTTCATGAATGACTATCAATGATTCTTCCTGAGGAATAGATGTATAAAGAGCTCTCTCTTCCAACGTTACTAAATAACAATCTCTGCAATCATAATCAAATTCTTTAAGAATATTTATGAAATGAGTTGTAGCTTTTATACATGAAATGATACTGTCCATAGATGGTTTTAAAAAAGTGTCCACTTAAACTGAAAGTCATTCCAAAATAGATTCATTCGCAGAAATGATGGGTCTCCCTGGTGGATTCTCCAAATCTTTGTGAACCTTTGGTAACATGTAAAAGGTAGGGAAACAAGGGTGTTTTGGATTCAAATATTCAAACTCCTTCTTCATTAAGAAACCACATTCAAAAGCCTGGATTGTGATGTCATAAATTATCTTCCGTAAAGATTGTGTGTGATCTGATTCCAAACATCCATAAGTTGTGGAATCTTTAAGTTGTTCAATAATATGTGTAACATATGTCCTTCTAACTTGAATCACTATGGAGCCACCCTCATCAGCAATTTTAATTACAATTGATGTATCTGATTTCAGGGCATCCAAAGCCTTTCTCTCTCCTTTACTCATATTATTATATCTAGCATGATGTTTGAATCGAGTGAACTCCAATCGGTCTACATCCTGTAAGACTAATTTTTTATATGTTTCAGTCACTGGATCTGGTCCTATGGGTACCACTTTGATTTCTCCTGCAGCTACAAATCCACTAAATTACATGCAGATTCTTGACTAAAATATAGTTTTAAAGAAAGTCTGCGTTTGACCCTTTCAAAATCAATAAGGAACTGAAAAGAATCATGGGAGAGCAAAGGAACAAAGGACAACCCCTTAGATAGAACAATATTGTTATTTTTAGATGATGCCCTGATGAAGCCTTGTCAGCGAAATGCTGGCCAGAGTCTGCAATTTAAGCGGAATCTGTGGACTAGAATGGACACCGTCATGAGCTAAGTTATTTTTTATTTATGGAAAAAATCATTAATACATTTTTTTTTAAATTTCTGAATAAAAAGTGGAAGGAGGTTTTTTGACTGATGATTGGAATGATTGTAGCAAGTTCTTTAGTTTTCGACCGGGCTTGCTATGACTCTGAGGTCTTTTTCCTCCTTGTTACAAATAGTTGGTAGATCCAGCATAGATAATTACATCGATTGAAATCATTCATTTTATAGTGAAAGTCTTTTTTGTTTTTGTTTATTTCAGTTTTTCAATTTTCACTGGCTTGTGTTTGAAATTTATCTATATACCAATGCCAACCAGTAAGGTACTGCCACTATTCAGAACAATAGATCTTTGATTCTTTAAAAGATGCACATACAAATTGGCTACTAATAGAGCTAAAGAAAAACCCACGGGACTCCCATGTATTTGGTGAAAAAACTCAGAACAGAATAAGACGATTATTGAACAATACTACTTGTCTCAGGTTGACCAAAAATGAGATGGAATTCATTGCCCACCAGTGCATTGCAACAATATATCCTCTACCATTACCATTTGTTTGAACAGAGCCCCTTGCAGGGTATCCACTATCTCTCTACTACTGTTAGATTCTGCAGAAGGGATTCTCCAATCTACATCCAGCAGATTAAAGTCTCCAACAATCACCACTTCTCCCTTCTTTCCCATCTTTGGATGTCTTCAACCAGATCTCTGTCAAGTTCTTCCATTTGATTTGGAGGCCTGTAAACCACTCCAATAAAAATGGATGCCCCATCATCCTTTTTTTTAGGACGGCCCATAAAGCTTCTTCCTTGCAGCTCAGATGCTTGGATATTGTTATTGACATAAAGAGCCACTCCTCCCCCTTTTCTGTCCTCTCTGTCCTTCCTTAACAAGTTATAGCCCGGTATTGTCGTATCCCAATCATGAGATTCCGTGAACCACATCTCCGTGACAGCAACAATGTACAAGTCCGCCTCCACTATTAGGGCCTGCAGATCTGGGATTTTATCGACAAACCACGAGCATTTGTGCTGATAGGGGTAGATTTTAAAAGGGTGAGCGCAGGCGTACATGTCCGCGCGCACATGTACACCAGATTGTATAACTTGCGTGTGCAGGCACACGCAAGTAATAAAATCAGGGGTCGGCGCGTGCACAAGGGAGTGCACAATTGTGCACCTTGCACGTGCCATGTCACGCTGCCTTCCCCCATTCCCTTCCCCTTAGCCTGACTTCCCTTCCCTTCCCCTAACCTTTCCTCCCCCTAGCCCTACTCTAACCCCCTCCCTGACCTTTTACTTTTTGCGCATCCCTCCAAGCAGGCGCAAGCTGCGCGCGCCAGTCGACTGCTGGTGCGCGATCCTCGGCACAGCAGCAAATGGCCGCTGTGCCAGGAGCCACTGACCCCGCCCCAGCCCCAGACTGCCCCGGACCGCCCATGCCCCCCGCCCCCTTTTTGCAAGCCCCAGGGCTTACACAAGTCCCGAGGTTTACGCACGTCGCCGGGCCTTTTAAAATAGGCCGATACAGTACAGTGCGCTTCGGTGGAGCGCACTGTTAACCCGGGTTTGGCCGCGCGTTGTCGATGCGCTAGCTTTACCCCTTATACAGTAAGGAGTAATAGCGTGTCGAAAATGTGCGGTCAACCCCCCTAAAACTAATAGCTCCCGCTGCATGCAAATGCATGTTGATGGTCCTACTACTTATTCCCGCCCGATCCAGAAAGCAAAATGTGCAGCGAAGCCGCACATTTTACTTTCAAAACTTAACGCCTGCCCAAAGGCTGGCGTTAATTTCTGCCGGTGCTGGGGAAGTGTACAGAAAAGCAGAAAAAAACTGCTTTTCTGTACACCCTCTAACTTGATATCATAGCAATATTAAATCGGAGGCCCCAAAATCTAAAAAAAAATTTAAAAAAAAAACAAAACATTTAAAATCGGCCTGCGGGTCGGAAGACAGATGCTCAGTTATGCTGGCATCCGATTTCCGAATCCGTGGCTGTCAGCGGGTTTGAGAACTGACGCCGGCAAAATTCAGCGTCGGCTGTCAAACTCTGATAGCCACCGCTCCTGTTAAAAAAGAGGAACTAGGGACGCGCTAGTGTCCCTAGCGCCTCTTTTTACCGCGGACCCTCATTTGCCTACTAAATTGCGCGCCCAGGAGAGTGGCCTGTGTGCGCGTCGGGAAAGCGGGCGCTCGCCTCGGAGCGCCGGCTGTCCCTCGGGCTTTACTGTATCGGCCTGTTTGTGTCTTATTTAGCTGACGATTGTTATCCACTTCACCCTTTTCCATTGCATTTGTATTTGGGGGTGACATTCTAATTTCCACTGCCACCCCCAGTGGTCGGGATCTATACCAGGACACCTCAGATAGGATCCTTCAGTATCCACTTCCTAAAAACCAAAACTTGAACTCACTGTCCCCTCCACTGAGAAAAGAAATGTTAGGAGCAAGAGCCATCATAGACTCTTGATAAACTCTTAACTCTTTCTCTTGTCCAGAACTTTAGGACTTAGAGAATAATTAGGAATGGAAAACTTAACTTTGCTTTCCTTTCCTTTTCAAAAATTTTGGAAAGAGCCTACAAGGCCCTGCTTTTGGGCCTGTAGCTACATCCCCTAGCACACAACAGCTCCTGTGTTATGCGTGTGCTTCCTGCTGCTCAGTGCAGGGAAAGAGAGAAAAAACCTCTCCCTCGCGTCACAAGTCCCCTTACCACTGACTTTTGTAGGAAACTGAAGGGGGTCTCCACACAGCACTGCAGGAAAAATCCATTCTGGCACTATCCCGAAGGGAGACTCTTATGAACAGACCATGTTATCTCCTGCCACTGCGCACATATGTCCTTTATTAAGGGGACACCTTTATGTTGTTAGGAAAACTAAGGTTCTCCTTACAACTTTTTCATAATTATCTCTGATATGATAATCTGCCATGCAGTTGTTGCAGAGGGAGCTATTTTGTGTAGACGATGATATCACTGATAATAAATTCACATCTGGACAGGATGGATGCTGGGTGACCATTATGATGAATCTGAGGTTTTTCTCTGAACTTTCCAACTCCTGTCACGTCACCTGGTGCTCTCCCTCCTATACCTAGAGCTTTTATATCAACTTTATTTCTTGGGTCTTCTACAACTAATTCTGTCCTCTCCCACACTGCAGGGGAACTGTGAGTCCTGCTTTACTCCTTACAATTTATAAAGAGCATTCAGTGTGCAGACCAGAGAAGGCAGCAAGTAAACTGCATAACTTATAGAAATAATGAGCAGGTCCTAATGACAGAGAAGATCCAGGAGGGACGTGGGAAGGGACTGTGAGGGCTGCAGCAGCTGGAGGGGGAGGAGGGAAGAGTAAATTTCAGAGAAGACAGCTGAGTCCAAAGCATGAGACAGATAGCAGAGAGAGAGACAGGCAGGGAGGGAGAGAGAGAGGCAGGGAGGGGGTCTTTGCAAATGAGGAAGGGGTTAAAATGAAGTTATGGCCCCCAAATGCCGAGCAGTGCAACTCAACTCAAATCTTTTACACTCAAAAACTTTCTCAAATCTTCCATAACTAACAGGAGCTTCCCCTACTGCAGTTGGGATGGAGCAGATGAGAGACCCAAAACATATTCTCCTTACGGATCGATCACTTCTAAACTCTCCAGACAACTCAAGCCCGGAGGAGAAATTTTCCTTTAATTGCTGTGGGACCTTTTAATTTCCTAGATGAAGAGAATGTATTATTTTAACATCCCATTCTTAAAGCATTTAAGATAACCGAGGTCTCCCTGCCTGATGCACAGTGGAGGAGAGGAGGAAGCGCTGCAGGACAGGTAAGGACTTTATTGCCTTCTGTGAGTTGTGTTCTCATCAGTTACAATTTAGTTGTGCACGGATTTTCACTGGACAGTACAGAAGTATTTGGAGGAAGAACTGAAATGTTCAGAGTTTTAGATCTCTAACTGCATGCACAGACTCAGAGAGAAAGAGAGATAAAAGACCCAGGGTATGTGTGAGGCAGGAGGTGAGGAGAGCACTGTTGGGATAGTTGGCTCACTCAGGGGCCGATGCTATAGGTTTGCATAGAAAGCGGGCGCTGAACAGTCAGTGCCTGCTTTCTTAACACGCTCCAGGCATGGGGCGACATGCAATATTTAAATTGGGGGTCACGTTAGCAAGGAGGCACTAGGGTCACTTGCGCACCCCTAGCGCCACCTTGCTAACGAGAACCCAATCGGCGGTTTCCTAAACACCGCACAGCCGCACAGCCAGTGGGTTCAGGAAACGAACGCTTGTCATTCGAGGATCTGCTTCCTGCACCAGACTGCCAGTGGGGTTTTTTTCCTATTCTTTAACAGTATTTAAGTTTGTTTTTCCTCCTACTTAATATTACAATGATATTAAGTAGGAGGCAGTACAGAAAAGCTGTTTTTTCTGCTTCTCTGTACTGGTTTAAGGAGCATTCAGCAATTAACGCTTGCTCCAGGCAGCTATTAATTGCTGAGCATTAAATATGTGTCCTAGATGCACATTTTTTTTTTTTTTGCATCTAGAGTGAATGCTAATAGCTTCAATCACATGCATTTGAATAGGCACTAATCCCCTTAGTGCATTAGGGGATTCATTAGCGCCTATTCAACCCGGTCCGACTGCGGGTTATAGAATGCGCTGGGCTGAGCTCACTGCATTGCATGGGCCCCTCAGATTGTGAGTTCTGAGGGACTGGGGGTGAGGAGCACAGGGAAGAGGATTTACAACTTACAGGGTGTGATGTGGGGAGTGGTCTCGGGATGTCTGTGGGGCTGGTTTCTAGGGTTAGTGAGGGACTGGGGGTGGGGAGCGCAGGGAAGAGGATTTACAACTTACAGGGTGTGATGTGGGAAGTGGTCTCGGGATGTCTGGGGGCTGGTTTCTAGGGTTAGTGAGGGACTGGGGGTGGGGAGCGCAGGGAAGAGGATTTACAACTTACAGGGTGAGATGTGGGGAGTGGTCTCGGGATGTCTGTGGGGCTGGTTTCTAGCGTTAGTGGGAGCAAGTTCAAGTTATGGATCTTAGGGTTTTCAGGAGGTGGAGCACCCTCTACACATAACTGAGTTTTCTCTTACTAGAATCTCCTCTACAATATAAATCTTATACCTCTCACAATAAGGCCAAAGGAGTCCTTATCTCCAGCCTGTGGCAAATCCTGTGCGTCATGAGTTTAACACCAGTCTCAATCAGTAAGCCCAGCTCCATGCACAAGACTGGATTCTCCTATTTTCTGCTTCACTATGTTTTTGACAACCATGGGGGAATCTCCCTTTTAACTCCAAACAAAATCTGCAACTAAGAACATAAGAAAATGCCATACTGGGTCAGACCAAGGGTCCATCAAGCCCAGCATCCTGTTTCCAACAATGGCCAATCCAGGCAATAAGAACCTGGCAAGTTTGGACTTTCATTTCCTTCTACCATTCTAGTTCTTAGCAATGACCTCAAACCAGGCCACAATTCTAGTCCCCAAATTCTGTTTATTCAGTAACACTCAAGGATAGCAGTAACCGCCTGGAACAAGCATTTAGCAAGGCTTAGGAGAGCTCAGCCTTTAAGCTTTCAAGCAGACCCAAACATAAGGAGAACATTCAGGCTCTTAGCCTTACTCCTCCTGCACACATTAAAAGGATTCCAGGCCAGAGCCTGCCAGTGATTGAGCAGGATAAGCCTTACAGCCTGGAGCTCCCATTGGTACAGTTTGCAGTACAAGTTACAGACAATTAATGGGAATACATCCCAACTCAAGTCTTCAGGGTTTCTCACCACCACTGTCCCCCCCCCCCCCAATCACACAGGAACAGAACTTATCAAGCAGGGCTCAGAAGTACTGAACCTTTACTGCATGGCTTCAGCCTTTCCAAGGTTAGGGTTTCAAAGAACAAATTAACCAGTTAAGCCACATGCAAGCTGCCCTGGCAGTGGGTAACGTAACTTCAGGTTAATATGTCTGCAGCCTCTAATGTTAGGCTCCTCTCTCTCTCAGACCAGGCTCTAGCCAGGGATCTTAAACTTAAAGTACAGCCAAAGCTGCTTCCCTTCACCTTGCTGCAGGCTTGATTAGTGTTCCAGGGGTGTGGATAAGTCTTTTTCCTCTCCATTTTTGCCCTTTTATTTCTTTCAGAGCTGTCCCTCTCTTGGTTTCTGATGAGTTGGGCTCTATCAGGATTCACCTTCTGCCGTGGTTTCTAATACCTTACTTCAAAGTCCAAACGTTTGTTGCCTTCAGAACAAGTTCCCTGTATCCAAGGGAATAGGTGCAATTCCCTGCTATTTCTAGACAAGAGACTCAGCCTAGAAATGGGAACCTCCATCTGGATCTGTGTCATCCTCCTCAGCACTGAGCACTGCACTGTCCCCACCTCCTCCATCCTTGTTCTCTTCCCCCCTCTGGCTCCTTTTACGGGGACTAACAGCCTATTGGTCAGCTGAGGATGCCACAGCCCCTTTTTTTTTCCACCACCACTCTCAGACTAGGTGACTGGAATCCTGGGATTTGTAGTCCTGCGAGTGCTTTCCCCCAGCTTCAGGGATTCCTGGCTCCTAAGCCCTTTTCTCAGCCCAGGAAGATGACCAACCCCAATCCCCTGGTGCCAATACAGCAAGGCATCTCAGGAACCCTCCCCTCTGCTTCTCCCTCCCATCTGACTTCAGGAGACAAAAGGGCTGCCCCCTCCTCACAATTTCCCCTCCCCCCTCATCTAGATTTTGAGCCTCAAGAAAATCAGTGGCAATGGCTTGAGGCCTTTTCAGTGCGGCCACCTGTGGGATGCAGTGGCCGACGTGGACTCCCATGAGTTTCGGTTTGCGCAGCCTCCCGTGTGGTCTTTATGGATTTCGGAGCAGCTGCAGGGATTCCTGTGAGGCGGTGGGGCTGGGAGTGGCTCCTGGGCTCTCCTTTTCTCCCTGAATTTCAGGGGGGGGGGGGGGAGGATTTCTTCCTCTCTCTTTCTTTTTCTTTTTCAGGTGGTTTTCTTTTTTCTTGACAGGAGTTGGGAGAGGATTCCTGCTGCTGCTGCTGCCGCCTGCTTCACCTAAGGGAAAGGCTTTATTTTTTGTCACTGAGGAATCTTTTGCTTCCTAGGCTTAAGCACCTGGGGGTGCAGCAGCAGCCCCAGCTCTCCCCACTCCCCATCCTTCCCTTATTTTCATTTACCTGAAACATTTTTATGTTTTTTTAAATATTTGTGAGGCTTTTGTTTCTCCTTCTCCTTGTTCCACTTTGCTGGCTGTTTTCCGAGTTAGGACTTTGCTTTGTCCTTGGCAGAGTTTGTTTGTGCCCTGTTACTTCCATTGTTAGTTTTTTTGTTCCTGCGGTTGTTGCAGATTTGCAAATTGTGATGCTTCTTCTGGTTTCCCAGGCAGAGGAGGCACTGTTGCACCAAGCACAGACGCCCGAGTGACCTCTGCACAGTTCGTTTTCCTTAAACACCTTTTTTCATCCGCCTCTCCCAATCCTTATTCTCCTGAGCTGGTTCCCCCATACCTGCTGAGATCCCCTCCTCCCCTCCCCCACGCCTAATATTTTTCCCCCAATCCCCTTCCCATTGTTTATGTTTTCATTTTCCTTTTCTCTCCCTCACACACAAACATATATATATAAAACATACATACAGAAGACATAGAAGGGTTGGGTACTAAAGCATCAACATTAAGGTCCCTTCCCCACACCACAGCCAGAGGCTGCACCCGTTTCTTGGGACTACTTTTAAGACCGTTACGCCCCATAAAGTCCCACTGAGATAGAACATAAGAACATAAGAACATGCCATACTGGGTCAGACCAAGGGTCCATCAAGCCCAGCATCTTGTTTCCAACAGTGGCCAATCCAGGCCATAAGAACCTGGCAAGTACCCAAAAACTATGTCTATTCCATGTAACCATTGCTAATGGCAGTGGCTATTCTCTAAGTGAACTTAATAGCAGGAAATGGACTTCTCCTCCAAGAACTTATCCAATCCTTTTTTAAACACAGCTATACTAACTGCACTAACCACATCCTCTGGCAACAAATTCCAGAGTTTAATTGTGCGTTGAGTAAAAAATAACTTTCTCCGATTAGTTTTAAATGTGCCACATGCTAACTTCATGGAGTGCCCCCTAGTCTTTCTACTATCCGAAAGAGTAAATAACCGATTCACATCTACCCATTCTAGACCTCTCATGATTTTAAACACCTCTATCATATCCCCCCTCAGTCGTCTCTTCTCCAAGCTGAAAAGTCCTAACCTCTTTAGTCTTTCCTCATAGGGGAGCTGTTCCATTCCCCTTATCATTTTGGTAGCCCTTCTCTGTACCTTCTCCATCGCAATTATATCTTTTTTGAGATGCGGCGACCAGAATTGTACACAGTATTCAAGGTGCAGTCTCACCATGGAGTGATACAGAGGCATTATGACATTCTCCGTTTTATTCACCATTCCCTTTCTAATAATTCCCAACATTCTGTTTGCTTTTTTGACTGCCGCAGCACACTGTACCGACGATTTCAATGTGTTATCCACTATGACGCCTAGATCTCTTTCTTGGGTTGTAGCACCTAATATGGAACCCAACATTGTGTAATTATTGCATGGGTTATTTTTCCCTATATGCATCACCTTGCACTTATCCACATTAAATTTCATCTGCCATTTGGATGCCCAATTTTCCAGTCTTACAAGGTCTTCCTGCAATTTATCACAATCTGCTTGTGATTTAACTACTCTGAACAATTTTGTGTCATCTGCAAATTTGATTATCTCACTCGTCGTATTTCTTTCCAGATCATTTATAAATATATTGAAAAGTAAGGGTCCCAATACAGATCCCTGAGGCACTCCACTGTCCATTCCCTTCCACTGAGAAAATTGCCCATTTAATCCTCCTCTCTGTTTCCTGTCTTTTAGCCAGTTTGCAATCCACGAAAGGACATCGCCACCTATCCCATGACTTTTTACTTTTCCTAGAAGCCTCTCATGAGGAACTTTGTCAAACGCCTTCTGAAAATCCAAGTATACTATATCTACCGGTTCACCTTTGTCCACATGTTTATTAACTCCTTCAAAAAAGTGAAACAGATTTGTGAGACAAGACTTGCCTTGTGTAAAGCCATGCTGACTTTGTTTCATTAAACCATGTCTTTCTATATGTTCTGTGATTTTGATGTTTAGAACACTTTCCACTATTTTTCCTGGCACTGAAGTCAGGCTAACCGGTCTGTAGTTTCCCGGATCGCCCCTGGAGCCCTTTTTAAATATTGGGGTTACATTTGCTGTCCTCCAGTCTTCAGGTACAATGGATGATTTTAATGATAAGTTACAAATCTCTACTAATAGGTCTGAAATTTCATTTTTTAATTCCTTCAGAGCTCTGGGGTGTATACCATCCGGTCCAGGTGATTTACTACTCTTCAGTTTGTCAATCAGGCCTAGCACATCTTCTAGGTTCACCGTGATTTGATTCAGTCCATCTGAATCATTACCCATGAAAACCTTCTCCATTACGGGTACCTCCCCAACATCCTCTTCAGTAAATACCGAAGCAAAGAAATCATTTAATCTTTCCGCGATGGCCTTATCTTCTCTAAGTGCCCCTTTAACTCCTCGATCATCTAACGGTCCAACTGACTCCCTCACAGGCTTTCTGCTTCAGATATATTTTTAAAAGTTTTTACCGTGAGTTTTTGCCTCTACAGCCAACTTCTTTTCAAATTCTCTCTTAGCTTGTCTTATCAATGTCTTACATTTAACTTGCCAATGTTTATGCTTTATCCTATTTTCTTCTGTTGGATCCTTCTTCCAATTTTTGAATGAAGATCTTTTGGCTAAAATAGCTTCTTTCACTTCCCCTTTTAACCATGCCGGTAATCGTTTTGCCTTCTTTACAGCTTTCTTAATGTGTGGAATACATCTGGACTGTGCTTCTAGAATGATATTTTTTAACAATGACCACGCTTCTTGGACAATTTTTACTTTTGTAGCTGCTCCTTTCAGTTTTTTTCTAACAATTTTTCTCATTTTATCAAAGTTTCCCTTTTGAAGGTTTAGCACGAGAGCCTTGGATTTGCACACTGTTCCTTTTCCAGTCATTAAATCAAATTTGATCATATTATGATCACTATTGCCAAGCGGCCCCACCACCGTTACCTCTCTTACCAAGTCCTGTGCTCCACTGAGAATTAGTGGTGGAGGGACTCCAAGAAGGAGAAGAAACCAGCTAACAAGCTGAAGCCAAAACCTGCCTCCACACCAGGCCTAGAAGGCGAAGAGTCTCAAACCTCATGGCCCCGTCCCAGGATGCAGGGAACACAACTAGTGAGAGTGAGAGCCCAGGGAAGAAGGGACCTCTGAACGCTTCTGACGTCCGCTGAAGGTTTCCATTGCCAGTTGGTCAGCAGGGTAAAACTTGCTCATACCACAGACAGGGAAAAAGTGGGGGAGCTCCCCCTAACTCCAAGGATACCAATCCTTTGACCAAAGCATTGGATATGACACTCACTGACCCCTCGGGAGAGCCCTCGCAAGATTTATTTATTTAAAATGTTTTATATTCCTCTTATTCAATTTGGGAAGAGCTAGGAGGTTTACAAAGAAATACATACACAATAAACTAAAATATTACAAAGTAAAACAAAAACAATTGGAATCATACATAATACATAAGGAAGAAGATTAAATGAAAAGTTATTTATAAGCTAGTGAAAATAGATGGGTTTTTAGCTGTTACTTGAAATCTTTAGAAGTGGGCAGTGATGTAAAGTGATCGGGGAGAGAATTCCTCGGTAAAGAGCCTGCAACGGAAAAGGTCGACGTCTGGTAATGTCTGGTATTGCCAACCAAACTGCTGGCACCTGACGTAGATGAGGTTATACCCAAGGGAGGGAGCCCAATAGGCACCACTGACCACCAGGGTGGGAATCCTGTGGGTACCTCCCTGGCTGGGACATATGCAGAGACCCCTGACTCCCAGGGAGAGAGTCTGCCAGATACAGTTAATCCACAGAGAGGGAACCCTATGGACATTTTGAATGCCCAGAGGAAGGAACACTGGAGGGCATTCACCTTCAGGATGGAAGCCCCACCCATGGCAACTCAACTCAGGGAGTGGACCCTCATGCTTCTGGTGGTCCTTAGGGAGGGGAACAGAAGATAGGGACTAGGCCCCAGGGAGGAAAATCACAAATTGCTGCAGGGCCCCAAGGTGAGAGCCTATAAGCGTCCCCTAATCCCCAGGATGTTGTCAACTCCCAGGGAGGGAATACATCTATCACCCCCAAATCTCTAGAAGGGAAAAAACTCACCCACCCCTGAACCCCAGGGAAGGAAAGACCAGGGCACTTGAGTTCCCAGGGGAGAAATCCAATGGGGAAAGAGGAAATATAAAACTAAACCCACAGAAGGGGAGGAGCTGAGCCTGAGCACCCAAACTCCAGCTGTAAAATGATATACAGCCGTATTAGCCAGAAACCCCCTTCACCCATCCACTGGAAACTTCAGAGATGAGCCTGCAGTGATTCAAAAAGTCATCACAGGAGGGCGCTGCGGCCTAAGTTGAAAACACACTGTGCATTGTGATCGCTTCCGGGCACATACACGTGTATGCCCTGGCAGCCGCACAAGTAGTGGGGACAGAGAGTGTCCACTCCGCCAGCAAGGAGAATGGTAAAGCAGTAATATACCTGTGTTCTCTTGCATCTGTTCACCAGCTGATAGTGGAGGACATGTTCCACCCTTTAAAGCTCATTGATGCACAGGAGGTGAGGATAGTCTTAAATATTGTCCCCCAATTTCTCACAGAGGCTGGACTGAGGCAGCAGCTGAGCTTTCTAGGGAGAAGTGAGGTCTTCCATCTCTGTCCTTCCCATGGGATTTAAGAGTAAAGCCATGAAAAGTGGAGTCTCATAGAAGGCAGGTCTAGATTAAACTTCCCAGGGGAAAAGAAGAAATAAAGGGATGGTTTCCTGTGTGGGATGGGGGACCATGCCGGAGGACCGGTGCTACCTGTGCCATGAAGGAAGGAGTGTCCTCAGGGGGAAAAAAGGGCCAGCTTCAGAAGCGGCAGGAGTCCACCTCTGCCGCAGTGCTCAAAAGTGGTACCCCGGATGACAGGACCCCCTCGATCCAGGAATGTTGGTCAACAGAATTGTTCCAACCACAGATAAGCAGGCTGTGGTGCCTCGGCAGGCCTCTGTGAGACCCACATCCCCTCCAGAGGTGCAACTCATTGGGTGTGGTTTCATCCCCCTCTAAAGGAAAGAAAAGTGACAAGAGGACTGAAAAAAGTTTAAAAGCAAAAGAAAAGAGGACAAATATGCTCCTTGTTCATGGAGTGGACACATCACCACCCCCCACACGAAGTGAGCCAGAAGTAAAGGGGCCCCCAACCTAAGAAGGGGAGCCAGGCATGCATCACACCTGTGAGTAAAATAGCCCATGGCTGGTGGGCCTCAGGTCCAGTTTGGGAAAACTGTTCACAGGGCTCCTCTGAGGGTTCACTAGCGGGGAAGGGGGAGGGAGAAACACCAGGACAGAGAGAGCAAGAAGGTGAGGTGCATGAGACGAGAGACAAAGCAGGGGAAGACTTTGATCCTCCACCGACCCGAGTACTGGTGGATTGTGATGCTGCCTTGCCTACACAGGACTCCCTTCCCACCACTCCTTCTAAAGCTGGGGATGACAGGAAGAGGGGACTAAATACAGATCTGGCAACCAACCACACGAGCGAAAAAAGGCAGTTCAGCTGGAACCTCAACTTAGAGTCTTGCCCTCCCAGCAAAAAGAAGAAGAAAAGGGCCCAGTTACCATGCTTTCCTCAGCTGCTTGCCCCAGATTCATTAGGGGTACCCCTGCAGTGCTTGTGAGTCTTCCTTCCGATATGACCCAATCCCAGACCTCCCCCTTTTCAGACCACTTCCCTATGAAGGTAATAAGGTGGAGGCAAGTGTATCTGTCCTCCACATGCACCCACAGATACCAATCCATTGATTGAAGAGATTTTGGAGCGGATGGGCAAGCCACTGGAGAGAGAACCAGGGGAAGATCAGGGTGTGGAGTTAATGCACATCCTAAGTGACTACAAGCAAATGGAATTGTGCAAAGGAGAAGGATCAGAATCCGACCTTCCCCTCCTGTTAGCACTAATTCCACCGGAGAGCAAGGCCTTCAGATAAACGGGGAAGGTAGCCCAGTGGAGGAGGATGTAGAAGTTCCTCCCCTGCCCATCATTGAGCTAGAAGGCCTGATATCACTTTCAAGGCCTAGGGGGAGGTCCATTTCCCCACACAGAGAGATAGGGAATGAGGGCAACCCTGTTGAGCGAGGGTCAGTGGATTGCATAGAATCCCTTGACCCTCTGGGGCCCCTCCATACCCTGGCTCAGCCAACCCTTCTTTTACCTCAAGCTACCCATTGGCACTTAAATAACTCAGGCCAGACTTCCCCTCACTTGCCATCTGACCTCCTTGCCATATGCTGAGATGTGGGGAAGGGTTGTCTCAGGCATCTCTGTTGGCAATATGTCAGAGATGTCAACGGGGAGCGGCATCTCCAGACAGAGTGGCTCAAGGCGATGCTGCTGCTGAAAATAAGAAGCTCACCCTTCAGTGAGGCTGAGGGGCTTTTGTAGCTCGCAAGTCCAGTTGTTATGAGAAATGAACTGCAGCTCCAGCTTCTTCTATGAACTGGAGGGGGAAGAAGCAGTGGATGACCTGTTTGCTCTCCACGGATGGAACCCCCTTTCACGGAATCAGAGGGGATTAGGGTGAGAGCGCAGGAATTTTACTCAGCTCTCTTCTCTCCGGACCCTGTCAACCCCAATGCCTACAGGGACCTGTGGGAGGGGCTTCCTATGCTCAGTCAGCACGGCAGGGAGAGACTGAAGAAGACCTGTACTCTGTCTGACCATACTGGTGTGCTAGGTCAGATGCTTAACAATAAAACACCAGGCACTGATGAACTGACCATTGAGTTCTTTGATCTCCTAGGACCTGATCTCCGGTGACTCCTATGGACGCCTGGGAGACTGGGGTCCTCCCTTTTTCCCAGGTAACCTGAAATGCAGTCTGGAGGAGAGGATCCAGGATGGGGAGGGAGATAAGGACCTGGTATCAAACTGCCTCATGGAAGAGTCGATACAGCCATGGTCAGCCCCAGGCAGCCTCAAGCAGGAAAGGATAACATAGAAGAGGATGGATTATAGAAAATGCACTGAGTAACTTTCTGGTCCAGTAGATGTTAAGACTCAGTCCTTTCCACTTTTGAACCTCCTGTACTGCTGAATTTTAATCCATCTACAAGCAAAGCCAGAAGAGGTGCTCAGGGCTTCTACTGCTGCTCCAACTTAGGTTGAAAGGTAAAGAGGATGGTACAAAGAGAGAGATGGGCATGATGAGATGTTCTGGGTTGATTGCCATCCTGTTTCTCTTAAGGATAATAACTGCTTCTCTGTGCAGGTTACCTCAATGCATCCTTTCCTTCATTTCCAATCTCTAACCTCAAGATCAAGGCCAAGAGCCCTGCATCCTGTCTCTGACAGTGGCCATTCTGGGTAAGCTGGAAGCACCTGGCAGATCCTGCTCTTTTTCTCACAGGGAGTTTATCATGACTCAGTCTACTCCCTGTGATCCAGAAGATCCACAAGGATCTGATTTGCCACAAAAATAGGGTTGAATCTGTCTGAAGGGACTTCAATTAAACTGGCTCTGATTAAACTGAAAATACAGAACTTAATATCTCAATATAAAACATTATTATGCAATTTAAAGTGTGCTCTTGTGTTAGAATAGTGAACTAGGAACCAAATGAAATTCTAAGCTCTAATTCCCAGTTCTGCCTCTGGTTCTGCAATGTTGGGATAGTCACTTGATCTCTCTGTATCTGAGTTCATTTTTAAGCAAGTTTTTATTGAAAAATCAGAATACTATCAATTGTATAGACAAGTTAACATTTACAACTAAAAGCAGCATCTTATCTCTGATGCCGTATTCATATATTTATCAAAATTGTGTTGCCTACATTGTTTTTGTTTTCTCAACTGCAAAAACGTTATCACACTACCATTCATTCTTAAACATTCATTCCTATCTCCCAGGTCTAATTCCCAGCTTTGTTAGAGACTGGTATAACTAATTTTAAAACCCCTTTTCTTTCAGACACAGGATAGGATGAGAACATGTGCTAACAGAACCCCTTGGTTGTACAAAGAAAGGCCAACGCATTGCCAATGAGTTGACTGTGACAACTAATGAAGTACAGATCACTGCTGACCAAACATTTGAGCACCCGTAGAGCTCAATGACATCTTTTCCAATTTCTTGGAGTGTTTTCAGTGGCAAACCAGATCCTGTGATTGGAAGAGGACTACCTTACCTTCAGGAAAAGGGTTAATACCTCTTTATTTCAACATATATTTGGGTATTTTAAATGATTGTTAGCTGTGTATAATAGGCTTTTGATTTTGGTTTTATTTTAGGTGGCCATATTTATTTTCTATGCTTATTGTATGTATTTTCATGTTTTATGTTTATTGTGTGATTTATGGTGTTCTTTGCTTGAAACAAGCATGGTAGCCCCAGTGGATGTGGAAAATATGACGATAGTGACAAACTTCATTATTTTGGGACTTTCTGATAATCCCCAGCTGCAGTTTCCCCTTTTCCTGGTCTTCCTGCTCATCTACCTGATCACCCTGCTGGGGAACCTTGTGATTATCACAGTGACCTGTGCTGACCCCCGCCTGCACACCCCTATGTACTTCTTCCTCAGTAACCTGTCACTCATAGACATCTGCTCCACCTCCACTATCATCCCAAAATTGCTTGTGAACTTCATCTCTGGGATAAGAGCATTTCCTATGTGGGGTGCATTGTGCAGCTCTATTTCTTCGGGGGCTTTGGGGGGTACTGAAGACTTCCTCCTCACTGCCATGGCTTATGACCGCTATGCTGCAGTCTGCAAGCCCTTGCACTATTCCCTCATTATGAATCAGAGAGTCTGTGTCCTGCTGGCTGCTGCTTCCTGGATCATAGGCTCTCTACTGTCTGAGATGATTACAGCTTCTGTCACCCGCCTTTCATTCTGTGCCTCTAATGTGGTTGATCATTTCTTCTGTGATCTCATGCCATTGTTAAAGCTTTCCTGCACTAACACGGCCAGCACACAAAGCATAGTGTTTGTTATAGGTGCATTGATGGCGGTGCCTGCCTTCTCCGTGACTCTTGTATCTTACACCTACATCGTCTCAGCCATCCTGAGGATCCGCTCTGCAGAGAGGAAGCAGAAATCCTTCTCCACCTGCTCTTCTCACCTCACCGTTGTCTCTGTGTATTATTTGTCAATGTTTTGTTTGTATCTGAGACCTGCTTCGACATACTCCCAGGAGCAGGGTAAAATCCTATCTGTGGTTTTCATTACTCTTGTCCCCATGCTGAACCCCATCATTTACAGTCTGAGGAACAAGGAGGTAAAGAACGCAATTAGGAAGGTCATAGGGATGTAGCTTATGGGAGCAGATGGTAAATCACAGTAGCTACCATTATAGAAGATTCCAATTTCTAATGGAGATCAAGATGATTCTCCCTTTAAAACAGAAAAGGAAGATCCCTGGTTTCATCCTTGTGTTTGGTCTTTTATTCTTCTGCTCAGCTGGGGTTTGTGGATGAGGCAGAAGCATTCACAGCCCCCTGGAGGAGAGAGTTGTGGTCATTGCTCAAGGATGACCCCCAGTGGCTGAATTTGGAACTTATGATTGCAGGGTTTCTGGAAGCTTCACCAGCACATGGACCCAACCCAGGACTGCAATAACATTGGGGAGGAAGAGACTTGTGCATTAAGAATTGTGAGTAAAGACTAAGGGAATGAGTCTCATTCTTTTATAGTGTGTGAGACTGGGGTTAAACTGGAAGAGGATCTGGGAATCTTGTTCCTGTCTCTTTTGGTGAAGGAAGGCTAATAATTTGGAAGAAAAAAGCATATTTATGGTTGTTATGAAGGAAGAATGGTAGTCTGGGCCATGCCCGCACCATTTTTAAAGATGGCGCCGGCCATTCAGTGCTGCTCCTACCATGTGACAGGGGCTGGCCAATGGCACGGATACCCTGTCACATGGTAAGGGCAAAGGGCCATCGGCGCCATTTTTATTAGCGCAGCTGACGGCCAGAGAGCGGGAGATTGCTCCCTGCGCCCCCACTGGACAACCAGGTAATTTTAAAATGTTTTTGGGGGGGTTGGGAGGGTGGGGAGGCTAAGGGGTCAGTTTTAAATGGTCAGGGTGGGTTTTTTGTTTATCGGATCGGGCGGAGCCGATAAACAAAAAACCAATCGGGCCGGACGATAAAAATTATAAGATTTGAATCAGAACTGGAACCGAAGCGATTCCGGTTCCAATTCATATCTCTAGTCTTAACCCCTGCTGTCTCTGTTCTGGTCCACTTCATCACCTTCATGACCAGCTTACTGAACCCACTAAATACATTTAGGAGAAGGAACTTTCTAGCAGTAGTGAAAGCCCTCCCACCATTCTATGTACCTTAAATGAGATTACACACTATTTACCAAACATCTGTCCACTGCCAATATCTACACACCAGCCCAAAGTAGGGGTGTTCAATAATTTGAGACACTGCTAAGCACAGATGTGATCTTCTGTGGAGTGAGTGAGGTAAATGCCACGCTTACATGTAAAGGTTCCTGTATCCCTCTAGGAGCTGCTTTTGCCATGTCCAGATATATGACACAGTCCTGTCCATGCAGCAGGTTAAAGGTGGCAGTTCTGGGAGGTGTGAGCAGGCACTGCACAGGAAACCTTGGACCTGCAGATACTATTTATATTGAATATATATTCAGGTGTTTTTTGATGCACATCTTTCTTCAGTAGTGAAAACACATTTCTTTTACTTACATTAGCTGCACCAAATTTGACTCTAATTCTCACAGACCTAGTTTGTTCATATGATTTCTGCTACATTTAAAGAAATAAGTCTAAAATCTACTATGGTGTATTAGTGCCAAATATCTCATGAAAAAACCAACAGGAACAATAAAAAAAACCTCACATGTACATACTTATTACATGAGAGACCGAGATAAAAAACAAGCTTTTGAAAACTTACTTAATACTAATATTTGCTTCACGAAAACAAAAAAAAACAACCCAACACTAAATTCAATAACACTTACCTCATTGCATGATTGAACAGTCCTTTTTCTTTGTTTCTTAACACCATGACCGTTGGAAGCAGAGAGCAATATTATTGAATTAGGGTAGTAATCACCAGGTAGTAACCACCAATCCAGCAAGTCACCCACATGCCTCTTCTCTTCATTCCCATCTTCTAGCCTTTATGGATACACAGTGTTTATCCCATGCCCCTTTGAAATCATTCTCAGTTTTAGTCTTGACCATTTCCTCTGGAAGGGCATTCTAGGCATCCACCACCCTCTCCATCAAAAAATACTTACTGAGATTGGTTCTGAGTCTTCCTCCTTGGAGTTTCAAATTGTGACCTCTAGTTCTACTGATTCTTTTCGAATGGAAAACATTTATTGTTGACCATGGATTATTAAAACCTTTCAAGTATCTGAAAGTCTTATCATATCAGCCCTCTCCTCCAGGGTATATATATTTAGGTGCTTCAATCTCTCCACATAAGTCATATTATGAAGACCATCCACCTTTTTGGTTGCTCTTCTCTAGACCACCTCTATCCTGTCTCTGGCCCTTTGGAGATTTGGTCTCAGAACTGAATACAGTACTCCAGGTGAGGCCTCAAGGCCCTATACAAGGGGATCATCACTTCTTCTCTCTTACAAGATATTCCTCTCTATGCAGTCCAGCATTCTTCTGGCTTTAGCTATCACCTTGTCACATTACTTCTTCGACTTCAGATCATTAGACTCTATCACCCCAAGGTCTCTCTCTTGTTTCATTCACATCAGGCCTACACCCTCCATCAACTACAGTTCTTTTGGATTTTCACACCCCATATGCATGACTCTGTACTTCTTGGCATTGAATCTCAGCTGCCATATCTTCAACCACTCTTCCAACTTCCTTAAATCCCATCTCATTCTTTCCAATCCTTCTGGCATGTCCACTCTGTTACAGATCTTAGTATCCTCCACAAAAAGACAAACCTTACCTTCTATCCCTTCCGCAATGTTGCTCACAAAGATATTGAACAGGACCGGTCCCAACACTGATCCTTGCGGCACTCAGCTTAACACTGCTCTCTCTTCAGAGTAAGTTCCATTTACCATCACACATTGTCTTCTGCCCATCAACCAGTTTGCAATCCAGGCCACCACCTTGGCACTCACTCCTAAGCTTCTCATTTTATTCATAAGCCTCCTGTGTGGGACCGTATCAAAAGTTTTGCTGAAATCCAAGTAGTTTACATTGAGTGCTCTTCCTTGATCCAATTCCAGTCACCCAATCAAAAAAAGTCAATCATATTTGTCTGACAAGACCTTCCCCTGGTGAATCCATGCTGCCTCTTGTCCAGCAATTCTTATGACTGTTCACTATTCTTTCCTTCAGCAGTGACTCCATTACTTTTCCCACCACTGAGATGAGGCTAACCGGCCTGTAGTTTACAGCCTCCTCTCTGTGGAGTGGAATCAAGCTGCTGGCACTAACTTTCAAAAAGGAGATAGAGCAGCTTTTAAACTAGAACAAAGGGGAAAGCTGACAATCACTCAACAGTGCATGGTTCAGAGAAATGTATCCTTGAATGTATCCTTGAAGAATACTAATGAAACAGGAGAGTTAGGGCATCCCAACAGAGAGTTTCCATTAAAAGCAAACATAGTCCATATGTCTATATGTAAAAAGTCAACAAAGCTAATGATTTCCGAATTATCCCAAACAACTGAAAAGCAGGTGATTTTAAACAAACAAAAAACATACTTTGAAATGTTTGTATGCCAATGCCAGAAGTCTAAGAAGTAAGATGGGAGAGTTAGAGTGTATAGCAGCAAATGATGAGATTGACATAATTGGTTGGTATCATAGAGACTTGGTGGAAGGAGGATAACCAATGGACAGTACTATATCAGGGTACAAATTATATTGTAATGATAGGGAGGATCAACTTGGTGGGGGTGTGGCACTTTTTGTCCGGGAGGATATAGAGTCCAACAAGATAAAGATCATACAAGAGACTAAATTAAATGCTCAGTAGAATATATTTGGGTAGAAATCCCATGTGTGTTGGGTAAGAGTATAGTGATAGGAGTATACTATCGTCCACCTAGACAAAATGGTCAGACAGATGATGAAGTGCTAAGAGAAATCAGGGAAGCAAACCAATTTGGCAGTGCAATAATAATGGGAGATTTCAATTACCCCAATATTGACTGGGTAAATGTAACATCAGGACTTGCTAGAGATATAAGTTCCTGGATGTAATAAATGATTGCCTCATGGAGCAATTGGTTCAGGAACAACAAGAGAGGGAGCTATTTTAGATTTAATTCTTAGTGGAACGCAGGATTTGGTGAGAGAGGTAACGGTGGTGGGGCCACTTGGCAACAGTGATCATAACATGATCAAATTTAAACTAATAACTGGAAGGGGGACAATAAGTAAATCTGCAGCTCTAACACTAAACTATTAAAAAGGGAAACTTTGATAAAATGAGGAAAATAGTTAGAAAACCTGAAAGGTGCAGCTCAAAGGTAAAAAGTGTCCAACAGGCTTGGACATTGTTTAAAAATACAATCCTAGTGGCGCAGTCCATATGTATTCCAAGCATTAAGAAAGGTGGAAGGAAGGCAAAACGATTACCGTCATGTTTAAAATGTGAGGTGAAAGAGGCTATTTTAGCCAAAAAAAATCCTTCAAAAATTGAAAGAATGATCCATCTGAAGAAAATAGGATAAAACTTAAGCATTGTCAAGTTAAGTATAAAACACTGATAAGACAGGCGAAGAGAGAATTTGAAATGAAGTTGGCCATAGAGGCAAAAACTCATAATAAAAACTTTTAAAAATATATCCAAAGCAAGAAACCTGTGAGGGAGTCGGTTGGACCATTAGATGACCGAGGGGTTAAAGGGGCTCTTAGGGAAATAAGGCCATTGCAGAAAGACTAAATTAATTCTTTGCTTCCGTGTTTACTAATGAGGATGTTGGGGAGATACCACTTCCGGAGATGGTTTTTCAAGGGTGATGAGTCAGACAAACTGAACAAAATCACTGTGAACCTAGAAGATGTAGTAGGCCAGATTGACAAACAAAAGAGTAGTAAATCACCTGGACTGGATGGTATGCATACTAGGGTTCTGAAGGAACTAAAAAATGAAATTTCTGATCTATTAGTTAAAATTTGTAACCTATCATTAAAATCATCCATTGTACCTGAAGACTGGAGGGTGGCCAATGTAACCACAATATTTAAAAAAGTCTCCAGGGGTGATCCGATTAACTATAGACCAGTGAGCCTGACTTCAGTGCCGGGAAAAATAGTGGAAACTATTCTCAAGATCAAAATCGTAGAGCATATAGAAAGACATGGTTTAATGGAACACAGTCAACATGGATTTACCCAAGGGAAGTCTTGCTTAACAAATCTGCTTCATTTTTTTTGAAGGGGTTAATAAACATGTGGATAAAGGTGAACCGGTAGATGTAGTGTATTTGGATTTTCAGAAGGCGTTTGACAAAGTCCCTCATGAGAGGCTTCTACGAAAGCTAAAATGTCATGGGATAGGAGGTTTAAAAACAGGAAACAGAGAGTATGATTAAATGGTCAATTTTCTCAGTGGAAAAGGGTAAACAGTGTAGTGCCTCATGGATCTGTACTTGGACCGGTGATTTTCAATATTTGTATAAATGATCTGGAAAGGAATACGATGAGTGAGGTTATCAAATTTGCGGATGATAGAAAATTATTCAGAGTAGTTAAATCACAAGCAGACTGAGATACATTACAGGAGGACCTTGCAAGACTGGAAGATTGGGCATCCAAATGGCAGATGAAATTTAATGTGGACAAGTGCAAGGTGTTGCATATAGGGAAAAAATAACCCTTGCTGTAGTTACACGATGTTAGGTTCCATATTAGGAGCTACCACCCATGAAAAAGATCTAAGCATCATAGTGGATAATACTTTAAAATGGTCGGCTCAGTGTGCTGCTGCAGTCAAAAAAGCAAACAGAATGTTAGGAATTATTAGGAAGGGAATGGTTAATAGAATGGAAAATGTCATAATGTCTCTATTTTGCTCCATGGTGAAACCGCACCTGAATACTGTGTACAATTCTTGTCGCCGTATCTCAAAAAAGATATAGTTGCGATGGAGAAGGTACAGAGAAGGGCAACCAAAATGATAAAGGGGATGGAACAGCTCTCCTATGAGTAAAGTCTGAAGCGTTTAGGGCTGTCAGCTTGGAGAAGAGACAGCTGAGGGGTATATGATAGAGGTCTTTAAGATTATGAGAGGTCTTGAATGAGTAGATGTGACTCTGTTATTTACACTTTCAAATAATAGAAGGACTAGGGGGCTTTCCATGAAGTTAGCAAGTAGCACATTTAAGACTTATCGGAGAAAATTCTTTTTCACTCAATGCACAATAAATCTCTGGAATTTGTTGCCCGAGGATATGGTTACTGAAGTTAGTGTAGCTGGGTTCAAAAAGGTTTGATTAAGTTCTTGGAGAAGTCCATTAACGGCTATTAATTAAGTTTACTTAGGGAATAGCCACCGCTATTAATTGCATCAGTAGCATAGGATCTTCTTAGTGTTTGTGTAATTGCCAGGTTCTTGTGGCCTGGTTTGGCCTCTGTTGGAAACAGGATGCTGGGCTTGATGGACTCTTGGTCTGACCCAGCATGGCAATTTCTTATGTTCTTATGAAGTGGGACCACCACCACTCTTCTCCAATCACTCAGCACCACTCCCATTTCTAGGGACCTATTGAACAGGTCATGCAGCAGACCCACCAGCACATCTCTGAGCTCCCTTAGTATCCTGGGATGAACCTCATCAGGCCCCATGGCTTTGTCCACTTCCAGTTTTCCTAGCTCTTTCCATACATTCTCATCTGTACATGGAACTTCATCTTCTCCACTCCCCTCCAGTTTCTTGTTAACTAACGACGGTCCCTCTACAGGGTCTTTTTTAGTGAACACCGAACTGAAGTGTTCATTTAATATATCTACCATTTCTTCATCTCTCTCCACACATTTATTCTTTTCACCTTTCAATTTCACTATACCACTTTGGACTTTTCTCTTTTTCTGATGTATCTGAAAAATGTTTAGTCACCTCGCTTTACCTCTTTGGCAATCCTTTCTTCCACTTGAATTTTTGCTTTCTTGATTACTTTCTTTGTCTCCCTGTTCCACATCTCTCATTTTCTCCCAGCCTTCTAGTTCTTCCTCCACGTACTTCCCCATTTCAACATAGTCTGTGTTTTTGAACTGCTAAACTTGGGTATTTGTACGACTTCTCCATATCCTATTTGTGATATGAAACCATATTCATTTGATGATCAATTGTGCAGAAGTGGACACCCCCCTGAACATTAAAGACATTATCTGTTAGTGAGCACTAAATCGAGGATAGCTCCTCCTTCTCTCGTGGGTTCCATTATCATTTGTTTGAACAGAGCTCCTTGAAGAGTATCTCTCTACTACTGTTAGATTCTGCAGAAGGGATTCTCCAGTCTACATCCGGCAGATTAAAATCTCCAACAATCACTTCTCTCTTCTTTTCCCATCTTTTGTATGTTTTCAACCAGATTGGTCAAGTTCTTCCATTTGATTTGGAGGCCGATAAACCACTCCAATAAAAATAGATGCTCCATCATCTTTTTTAGTACGGCCCATAATGCCTCTTCTTTGCCCCATCTTCCTTGCAGCTCCGATGCTTGGATATTGTTTTTGCCATAAAGAGCCACTCCTCCCCCTTTTCTGTCCTCTCTGTCCTTCCTTACCAAGTTATAGCGCAGTATGGCCATATCCCAATCATGAGATTCACTGAACCACGTCTCTGTGACAGCAAAACATCCAAGTTAGGGATGTGCAGCCAAAATGTTTTCATTGCATTCGTGATTCGGATTCGTCGGGGCGCAAATGCATTACATTTGGCCGCATGGCACCCCGATGCGTTAATAGGGTGAGTTAAATTTGTTGTCCCAGCTAAATTAAAATTAACTACAACCCCCCCACCCTCCTGACACCCCCAAGAGTTACCAAAACTCCCTGGTGGTCCAGCGGGAGTCCGCGAGCCATCCCTGCATTCTCACACCCTTGTTTGCCGGTTTCATCACGGCGCCGATAGCCTGTGTCACAGGGGCTACCGGTGCATTGGTCAGCCCCTGTCACATGGTCACAGCGCCATCTTGTGCTCCTACCATGTGACAGGGGCTGACCAATGGCACATTAGTATGTGACATAGTATGGACAAAGGCTATCGGCGCCATTTCGAGTCCTGGCATCGGATGGACGGCGTGCAGGAGGTCGCTCCGGACCCCCGTTGGACCCACAGGAACTTTTGTCCAGCTTGGGGGGGCCTCCTGACCCACACAAGACTTGCCAAAAGTCCAGCGGGGTCCGGGAGCGACATCCTGCACGCCTGCCGTCTGATGCCAATACTCAAAATGGCGCCAATTGCCTTCGCCCTGAGACTCAAAATGGCGCCGATCGACTTTGCTCTCACTATGTGTGACATACTGAGGGCAAAGGTGATCGGCGCCATTTTGAGTATTGGCATCGGACCGCCGGACCGCCACTGAATGACCTCCTGCAGTCGATCTCCTGCCGGCGCCATTTTCCGTACGGAAAACGATTCGCGGCAAGAAATCGCTTCCTGAACACCGCTGGACTCCAGAAACTTTTGGCCAGCTTGGGGGGGCCTCCTGACCCCCAGAAGACTTGCCAAAAGTCCAGCGGGGGTCCGGAACGACCTCCTGCGTTGAATCGTTTTTGTCTATGGCCGCCGCCATTTTGCGGCAGCCATTTTGCAAAATGGCGCCGGCTGAAGACAAAAGGATTCAATTGAGGGGGCCGTTCCGGACCGCCGCCGTTCTGGACCACCGCTGGATCCGCAGGTAATTTAAAGCATTTGGGGGGGGGGGTTCGGGAGGGTGGGGGATTTAATTTAAAGGGTCGGGGTGGGTTTTAGGGGGTTTTAGTGTGCCGGTTTTCCTGCCTCCCCCTTCCCCCGATTTACGATTTTTTAACGATAATCGGGGGAATTGGTATTGTATCGTGGCCCTAACGATTTTTGACGATTTAAAATATATCGGACGATATTTTAAATCGTCAAAAAAAGATTCACATCCCTAATGGTTGTAATGGAGAAGGTACAGAGAAGGGCAACCAAAATGATAAAGGGGATGGAACAGCTTCCCTATGAGGAAAGGCTGAAGAGATCAGGGCTGTTCAGCTTGGAGAAGAGACGGCTGAGGAGGGATATGATAGAGGTCTTTAAGATTATGAGAGGTCTTGAACTAGTAGATGTGACTCGGTTATTTTCACTTTCGAATAATAGAAGGACTAGGGGGCATTCCATGAAGTTAGCAAGTAGCACACTTAAGACTAATCGGAGAAAATTCTTTTTCACTCAATGCACAATAAAGCTCTGGAATTTGTTGCCAGAGGATGTGGTTAATGCAGTTAGTGTAGCTGGGTTCAAAAAAGGTTTGGATACGTTCTTGGAGGAGAAGTCCATTAATGGCTATTAATCAATTTTACTTAGGGAATAGTCACTGCTATTAATTGCATCAGTAGCATGGGATCTTCTTGGTGTTTGGGTAATTGCCAGGTTCTTGTGGCCTGGTTTTGGCCTCTGTTGGAAACAGGATGCTGGGCTTGATGGACCCTTGGTCTGACCCAGCATGGCAATTTCTTATGTTCTTATGTTCTTATCCTTGGAGTTGGGGGGTGCTCCCCCACTTTTTCCCTATCTGTGCTATGAGCAAGTTTTACCCTGCTGACCATCTGGGCTATGGAAACCTTCAGCGGATGTCAGAAGTGTTCGGAGGTCCCTTCTTCCCCGGGCTCTCACTCTCACTAGTTGTGTTCCCTACATCCTGTGACGGGGCCATGAGGTTTAGGACTCTTCGCCTTCTAGGCCTGGTGTGGAGGCAGGTTTTGGCTTCAGCTTATAAGAATATAAGAATATAAGATATGTCATACTGGGTCAGACAAAGGGTCCATCAAGCCCAGTACCCTGCTTTCAACAGTGGCCAATCCAAGTCACAAGTACCTGGCAAGTACCGAAATATTAAACAAATGCCATGCTACAACTTCCAACAAAAAGCAGTGGCTATTCACAATTGATTAATAGCAGTTTATGGACTTCTCTTCCAGAAACTTATCCAGAGGAAGGAACACTGGAGGGCATTCACCTTCAGGATGGAAGCCCCACCCATGGCAACTCAACTCAGGGAGTGGACCCTCATGCTTCTGGTGGTCCTTAGGGAGGGGAACAGAAGATAGGGACTAGGCCCCAGGGAGGAAAATCACAAATTGCTGCAGGGCCCCAAGGTGAGAGCCTATAAGCGTCCCCTAATCCCCAGGATGTTGTCAACTCCCAGGGAGGGAATACATCTATCACCCCCAAATCTCTAGAAGGGAAAAAACTCACCCACCCCTGAACCCCAGGGAAGGAAAGACCAGGGCACTTGAGTTCCCAGGGGAGAAATCCAATGGGGAAAGAGGAAATATAAAACTAAACCCACAGAAGGGGAGGAGCTGAGCCTGAGCACCCAAACTCCAGCTGTAAAATGATATACAGCCGTATTAGCCAGAAACCCCCTTCACCCATCCACTGGAAACTTCAGAGATGAGCCTGCAGTGATTCAAAAAGTCATCACAGGAGGGCGCTGCGGCCTAAGTTGAAAACACACTGTGCATTGTGATCGCTTCCGGGCACATACACGTGTATGCCCTGGCAGCCGCACAAGTAGTGGGGACAGAGAGTGTCCACTCCGCCAGCAAGGAGAATGGTAAAGCAGTAATATACCTGTGTTCTCTTGCATCTGTTCACCAGCTGATAGTGGAGGACATGTTCCACCCTTTAAAGCTCATTGATGCACAGGAGGTGAGGATAGTCTTAAATATTGTCCCCCAATTTCTCACAGAGGCTGGACTGAGGCAGCAGCTGAGCTTTCTAGGGAGAAGTGAGGTCTTCCATCTCTGTCCTTCCCATGGGATTTAAGAGTAAGCCATGAAAAGTGGAGTCTCATAGAAGGCAGGTCTAGATTAAACTTCCCAGGGGAAAAGAAGAAATAAAGGGATGGTTTCCTGTGTGGGATGGGGGACCATGCCGGAGGACCGGTGCTACCTGTGCCATGAAGGAAGGAGTGTCCTCAGGGGGAAAAAAGGGCCAGCTTCAGAAGCGGCAGGAGTCCACCTCTGCCGCAGTGCTCAAAAGTGGTACCCCGGATGACAGGACCCCCTCGATCCAGGAATGTTGGTCAACAGAATTGTTCCAACCACAGATAAGCAGGCTGTGGTGCCTCGGCAGGCCTCTGTGAGACCCACATCCCCTCCAGAGGTGCAACTCATTGGGTGTGGTTTCATCCCCCTCTAAAGGAAAGAAAAGTGACAAGAGGACTGAAAAAAGTTTAAAAGCAAAAGAAAAGAGGACAAATATGCTCCTTGTTCATGGAGTGGACACATCACCACCCCCCACACGAAGTGAGCCAGAAGTAAAGGGGCCCCCAACCTAAGAAGGGGAGCCAGGCATGCATCACACCTGTGAGTAAAATAGCCCATGGCTGGTGGGCCTCAGGTCCAGTTTGGGAAAACTGTTCACAGGGCTCCTCTGAGGGTTCACTAGCGGGGAAGGGGGAGGGAGAAAACACCAGGACAGAGAGAGCAAGAAGGTGAGGTGCATGAGACGAGAGACAAAGCAGGGGAAGACTTTGATCCTCCACCGACCCGAGTACTGGTGGATTGTGATGCTGCCTTGCCTACACAGGACTCCCTTCCCACCACTCCTTCTAAAGCTGGGGATGACAGGAAGAGGGGACTAAATACAGATCTGGCAACCAACCACACGAGCGAAAAAAGGCAGTTCAGCTGGAACCTCAACTTAGAGTCTTGCCCTCCCAGCAAAAAGAAGAAGAAAAGGGCCAGTTACCATGCTTTCCTCAGCTGCTTGCCCCAGATTCATTAGGGGTACCCCTGCAGTGCTTGTGAGTCTTCCTTCCGATATGACCCAATCCCAGACCTCCCCCTTTTCAGACCACTTCCCTATGAAGGTAATAAGGTGGAGGCAAGTGTATCTGTCCTCCACATGCACCCACAGATACCAATCCATTGATTGAAGAGATTTTGGAGCGGATGGGCAAGCCACTGGAGAGAGAACCAGGGGAAGATCAGGGTGTGGAGTTAATGCACATCCTAAGTGACTACAAGCAAATGGAATTGTGCAAAGGAGAAGGATCAGAATCCGACCTTCCCCTCCTGTTAGCACTAATTCCACCGGAGAGCAAGGCCTTCAGATAAACGGGGAAGGTAGCCCAGTGGAGGAGGATGTAGAAGTTCCTCCCCTGCCCATCATTGAGCTAGAAGGCCTGATATCACTTTCAAGGCCTAGGGGGAGGTCCATTTCCCCACACAGAGAGATAGGGAATGAGGGCAACCCTGTTGAGCGAGGGTCAGTGGATTGCATAGAATCCCTTGACCCTCTGGGGCCCCTCCATACCCTGGCTCAGCCAACCCTTCTTTTACCTCAAGCTACCCATTGGCACTTAAATAACTCAGGCCAGACTTCCCCTCACTTGCCATCTGACCTCCTTGCCATATGCTGAGATGTGGGGAAGGGTTGTCTCAGGCATCTCTGTTGGCAATATGTCAGAGATGTCAACGGGGAGCGGCATCTCCAGACAGAGTGGCTCAAGGCGATGCTGCTGCTGAAAATAAGAAGCTCACCCTTCAGTGAGGCTGAGGGGCTTTTGTAGCTCGCAAGTCCAGTTGTTATGAGAAATGAACTGCAGCTCCAGCTTCTTCTATGAACTGGAGGGGGAAGAAGCAGTGGATGACCTGTTTGCTCTCCACGGATGGAACCCCCTTTCACGGAATCAGAGGGGATTAGGGTGAGAGCGCAGGAATTTTACTCAGCTCTCTTCTCTCCGGACCCTGTCAACCCCAATGCCTACAGGGACCTGTGGGAGGGGCTTCCTATGCTCAGTCAGCACGGCAGGGAGAGACTGAAGAAGACCTGTACTCTGTCTGACCATACTGGTGTGCTAGGTCAGATGCTTAACAATAAAACACCAGGCACTGATGAACTGACCATTGAGTTCTTTGATCTCCTAGGACCTGATCTCCGGTGACTCCTATGGACGCCTGGGAGACTGGGGTCCTCCCTTTTTCCCAGGTAACCTGAAATGCAGTCTGGAGGAGAGGATCCAGGATGGGGAGGGAGATAAGGACCTGGTATCAAACTGCCTCATGGAAGAGTCGATACAGCCATGGTCAGCCCCAGGCAGCCTCAAGCAGGAAAGGATAACATAGAAGAGGATGGATTATAGAAAATGCACTGAGTAACTTTCTGGTCCAGTAGATGTTAAGACTCAGTCCTTTCCACTTTTGAACCTCCTGTACTGCTGAATTTTAATCCATCTACAAGCAAAGCCAGAAGAGGTGCTCAGGGCTTCTACTGCTGCTCCAACTTAGGTTGAAAGGTAAAGAGGATGGTACAAAGAGAGAGATGGGCATGATGAGATGTTCTGGGTTGATTGCCATCCTGTTTCTCTTAAGGATAATAACTGCTTCTCTGTGCAGGTTACCTCAATGCATCCTTTCCTTCATTTCCAATCTCTAACCTCAAGATCAAGGCCAAGAGCCCTGCATCCTGTCTCTGACAGTGGCCATTCTGGGTAAGCTGGAAGCACCTGGCAGATCCTGCTCTTTTTCTCACAGGGAGTTTATCATGACTCAGTCTACTCCCTGTGATCCAGAAGATCCACAAGGATCTGATTTGCCACAAAAATAGGGTTGAATCTGTCTGAAGGGACTTCAATTAAACTGGCTCTGATTAAACTGAAAATACAGAACTTAATATCTCAATATAAAACATTATTATGCAATTTAAAGTGTGCTCTTGTGTTAGAATAGTGAACTAGGAACCAAATGAAATTCTAAGCTCTAATTCCCAGTTCTGCCTCTGGTTCTGCAATGTTGGGATAGTCACTTGATCTCTCTGTATCTGAGTTCATTTTTAAGCAAGTTTTTATTGAAAAATCAGAATACTATCAATTGTATAGACAAGTTAACATTTACAACTAAAAGCAGCATCTTATCTCTGATGCCGTATTCATATATTTATCAAAATTGTGTTGCCTACATTGTTTTTGTTTTCTCAACTGCAAAAACGTTATCACACTACCATTCATTCTTAAACATTCATTCCTATCTCCCAGGTCTAATTCCCAGCTTTGTTAGAGACTGGTATAACTAATTTTAAAAACCCCTTTTCTTTCAGACACAGGATAGGATGAGAACATGTGCTAACAGAACCCCTTGGTTGTACAAAGAAAGGCCAACGCATTGCCAATGAGTTGACTGTGACAACTAATGAAGTACAGATCACTGCTGACCAAACATTTGAGCACCCGTAGAGCTCAATGACATCTTTTCCAATTTCTTGGAGTGTTTTCAGTGGCAAACCAGATCCTGTGATTGGAAGAGGACTACCTTACCTTCAGGAAAGGGTTAATACCTCTTTATTTCAACATATATTTGGGTATTTTAAATGATTGTTAGCTGTGTATAATAGGCTTTTGATTTTGGTTTTATTTTAGGTGGCCATATTTATTTTCTATGCTTATTGTATGTATTTTCATGTTTTATGTTTATTGTGTGATTTATGGTGTTCTTTGCTTGAAACAAGCATGGTAGCCCCAGTGGATGTGGAAAATATGACGATAGTGACAAACTTCATTATTTTGGGACTTTCTGATAATCCCCAGCTGCAGTTTCCCCTTTTCCTGGTCTTCCTGCTCATCTACCTGATCACCCTGCTGGGGAACCTTGTGATTATCACAGTGACCTGTGCTGACCCCCGCCTGCACACCCCTATGTACTTCTTCCTCAGTAACCTGTCACTCATAGACATCTGCTCCACCTCCACTATCATCCCAAAATTGCTTGTGAACTTCATCTCTGGGGATAAGAGCATTTCCTATGTGGGGTGCATTGTGCAGCTCTATTTCTTCGGGGGCTTTGGGGGTACTGAAGACTTCCTCCTCACTGCCATGGCTTATGACCGCTATGCTGCAGTCTGCAAGCCCTTGCACTATTCCCTCATTATGAATCAGAGAGTCTGTGTCCTGCTGGCTGCTGCTTCCTGGATCATAGGCTCTCTACTGTCTGAGATGATTACAGCTTCTGTCACCCGCCTTTCATTCTGTGCCTCTAATGTGGTTGATCATTTCTTCTGTGATCTCATGCCATTGTTAAAGCTTTCCTGCACTAACACGGCCAGCACACAAAGCATAGTGTTTGTTATAGGTGCATTGATGGCGGTGCCTGCCTTCTCCGTGACTCTTGTATCTTACACCTACATCGTCTCAGCCATCCTGAGGATCCGCTCTGCAGAGAGGAAGCAGAAATCCTTCTCCACCTGCTCTTCTCACCTCACCGTTGTCTCTGTGTATTATTTGTCAATGTTTTGTTTGTATCTGAGACCTGCTTCGACATACTCCCAGGAGCAGGGTAAAATCCTATCTGTGGTTTTCATTACTCTTGTCCCCATGCTGAACCCCATCATTTACAGTCTGAGGAACAAGGAGGTAAAGAACGCAATTAGGAAGGTCATAGGGATGTAGCTTATGGGAGCAGATGGTAAATCACAGTAGCTACCATTATAGAAGATTCCAATTTCTAATGGAGATCAAGATGATTCTCCCTTTAAAACAGAAAAGGAAGATCCCTGGTTTCATCCTTGTGTTTGGTCTTTTATTCTTCTGCTCAGCTGGGGTTTGTGGATGAGGCAGAAGCATTCACAGCCCCCTGGAGGAGAGAGTTGTGGTCATTGCTCAAGGATGACCCCCAGTGGCTGAATTTGGAACTTATGATTGCAGGGTTCTGGAAGCTTCACCAGCACATGGACCCAACCCAGGACTGCAATAACATTGGGGAGGAAGAGACTTGTGCATTAAGAATTGTGAGTAAAGACTAAGGGAATGAGTCTCATTCTTTTATAGTGTGTGAGACTGGGGTTAAACTGGAAGAGGATCTGGGAATCTTGTTCCTGTCTCTTTTGGTGAAGGAAGGCTAATAATTTGGAAGAAAAAAGCATATTTATGGTTGTTATGAAGGAAGAATGGTAGTCTGGGCCATGCCCGCACCATTTTTAAAGATGGCGCCGGCCATTCAGTGCTGCTCCTACCATGTGACAGGGGCTGGCCAATGGCACGGATACCCTGTCACATGGTAAGGGCAAAGGGCCATCGGCGCCATTTTTATTAGCGCAGCTGACGGCCAGAGAGCGGGAGATTGCTCCCTGCGCCCCCACTGGACAACCAGGTAATTTTAAAATGTTTTTGGGGGGGTTGGGAGGGTGGGGGAGGCTAAGGGGTCAGTTTTAAATGGTCAGGGTGGGTTTTTTGTTTATCGGATCGGGCGGAGCCGATAAACAAAAAACCAATCGGGCCGGACGATAAAAATTATAAGATTTGAATCAGAACTGGAACCGAAGCGATTCCGGTTCCAATTCATATCTCTAGTCTTAACCCCTGCTGTCTCTGTTCTGGTCCACTTCATCACCTTCATGACCAGCTTACTGAACCCACTAAATACATTTAGGAGAAGGAACTTTCTAGCAGTAGTGAAAGCCCTCCCACCATTCTATGTACCTTAAAATGAGATTACACACTATTTACCAAACATCTGTCCACTGCCAATATCTACACACCAGCCCAAAGTAGGGGTGTTCAATAATTTGAGACACTGCTAAGCACAGATGTGATCTTCTGTGGAGTGAGTGAGGTAAATGCCACGCTTACATGTAAAGGTTCCTGTATCCCTCTAGGAGCTGCTTTTGCCATGTCCAGATATATGACACAGTCCTGTCCATGCAGCAGGTTAAAGGTGGCAGTTCTGGGAGGTGTGAGCAGGCACTGCACAGGAAACCTTGGACCTGCAGATACTATTTATATTGAATATATATCAGGTGTTTTTTGATGCACATCTTTCTTCAGTAGTGAAAACACATTTCTTTTACTTACATTAGCTGCACCAAATTTGACTCTAATTCTCACAGACCTAGTTTGTTCATATGATTTCTGCTACATTTAAAGAAATAAGTCTAAAATCTACTATGGTGTATTAGTGCCAAATATCTCATGAAAAAACCAACAGGAACAATAAAAAAAACCTCACATGTACATACTTATTACATGAGAGACCGAGATAAAAAACAAGCTTTTGAAAACTTACTTAATACTAATTATTTGCTTCACGAAAACAAAAAAAAAACAACCCAACACTAAATTCAATAACACTTACCTCATTGCATGATTGAACAGTCCTTTTTCTTTTGTTTCTTAACACCATGACCGTTGGAAGCAGAGAGCAATATTATTGAATTAGGGTAGTAATCACCAGGTAGTAACCACCAATCCAGCAAGTCACCCACATGCCTCTTCTCTTCATTCCCATCTTCTAGCCTTTATGGATACACAGTGTTTATCCCATGCCCCTTTGAAATCATTCTCAGTTTTAGTCTTGACCATTTCCTCTGGAAGGGCATTCTAGGCATCCACCACCCTCTCCATCAAAAAATACTTACTGAGATTGGTTCTGAGTCTTCCTCCTTGGAGTTTCAAATTGTGACCTCTAGTTCTACTGATTCTTTTCGAATGGAAAACATTTATTGTTGACCATGGATTATTAAAACCTTTCAAGTATCTGAAAGTCTTATCATATCAGCCCTCTCCTCCAGGGTATATATATTTAGGTGCTTCAATCTCTCCACATAAGTCATATTATGAAGACCATCCACCTTTTTGGTTGCTCTTCTCTAGACCACCTCTATCCTGTCTCTGGCCCTTTGGAGATTTGGTCTCAGAACTGAATACAGTACTCCAGGTGAGGCCTCAAGGCCCTATACAAGGGGATCATCACTTCTTCTCTCTTACAAGATATTCCTCTCTATGCAGTCCAGCATTCTTCTGGCTTTAGCTATCACCTTGTCACATTACTTCTTCGACTTCAGATCATTAGACTCTATCACCCCAAGGTCTCTCTCTTGTTTCATTCACATCAGGCCTACACCCTCCATCAACTACAGTTCTTTTGGATTTTCACACCCCATATGCATGACTCTGTACTTCTTGGCATTGAATCTCAGCTGCCATATCTTCAACCACTCTTCCAACTTCCTTAAATCCCATCTCATTCTTTCCAATCCTTCTGGCATGTCCACTCTGTTACAGATCTTAGTATCCTCCACAAAAAAACAAACCTTACCTTCTATCCCTTCCGCAATGTTGCTCACAAAGATATTGAACAGGACCGGTCCCAACACTGATCCTTGCGGCACTCAGCTTAACACTGCTCTCTCTTCAGAGTAAGTTCCATTTACCATCACACATTGTCTTCTGCCCATCAACCAGTTTGCAATCCAGGCCACCACCTTGGCACTCACTCCTAAGCTTCTCATTTATTCATAAGCCTCCTGTGTGGGACCGTATCAAAAGTTTTGCTGAAATCCAAGTAGTTTACATTGAGTGCTCTTCCTTGATCCAATTCCAGTCACCCAATCAAAAAAAGTCAATCATATTTGTCTGACAAGACCTTCCCCTGGTGAATCCATGCTGCCTCTTGTCCAGCAATTCTTATGACTGTTCACTATTCTTTCCTTCAGCAGTGACTCCATTACTTTTCCCACCACTGAGATGAGGCTAACCGGCCTGTAGTTTACAGCCTCCTCTCTGTGGAGTGGAATCAAGCTGCTGGCACTAACTTTCAAAAAGGAGATAGAGCAGCTTTTAAACTAGAACAAAGGGGAAAGCTGACAATCACTCAACAGTGCATGGTTCAGAGAAATGTATCCTTGAATGTATCCTTGAAGAATACTAATGAAACAGGAGAGTTAGGGCATCCCAACAGAGAGTTTCCATTAAAAGCAAACATAGTCCATATGTCTATATGTAAAAAGTCAACAAAGCTAATGATTTCCGAATTATCCCAAACAACTGAAAAGCAGGTGATTTAAACAAACAAAAAACATACTTTGAAATGTTTGTATGCCAATGCCAGAAGTCTAAGAAGTAAGATGGGAGAGTTAGAGTGTATAGCAGCAAATGATGAGATTGACATAATTGGTTGGTATCATAGAGACTTGGTGGAAGGAGGATAACCAATGGGACAGTACTATATCAGGGTACAAATTATATTGTAATGATAGGGAGGATCAACTTGGTGGGGGTGTGGCACTTTTTGTCCGGGAGGATATAGAGTCCAACAAGATAAAGATCATACAAGAGACTAAATTAAATGCTCAGTAGAATATATTTGGGTAGAAATCCCATGTGTGTTGGGTAAGAGTATAGTGATAGGAGTATACTATCGTCCACCTAGACAAAATGGTCAGACAGATGATGAAGTGCTAAGAGAAATCAGGGAAGCAAACCAATTTGGCAGTGCAATAATAATGGGAGATTTCAATTACCCCAATATTGACTGGGTAAATGTAACATCAGGACTTGCTAGAGATATAAAGTTCCTGGATGTAATAAATGATTGCCTCATGGAGCAATTGGTTCAGGAACCAACAAGAGAGGGAGCTATTTTAGATTTAATTCTTAGTGGAACGCAGGATTTGGTGAGAGAGGTAACGGTGGTGGGGCCACTTGGCAACAGTGATCATAACATGATCAAATTTAAACTAATAACTGGAAGGGGGACAATAAGTAAATCTGCAGCTCTAACACTAAACTTTTAAAAGGGAAACTTTGATAAAATGAGGAAAATAGTTAGAAAAACCTGAAAGGTGCAGCTCAAAGGTAAAAAGTGTCCAACAGGCTTGGACATTGTTTAAAAATACAATCCTAGTGGCGCAGTCCATATGTATTCCAAGCATTAAGAAAGGTGGAAGGAAGGCAAAACGATTACCGTCATGTTTAAAATGTGAGGTGAAAGAGGCTATTTTAGCCAAAAAAAATCCTTCAAAAATTGAAAGAATGATCCATCTGAAGAAAATAGGATAAAACTTAAGCATTGTCAAGTTAAGTATAAAACACTGATAAGACAGGCGAAGAGAGAATTTGAAATGAAGTTGGCCATAGAGGCAAAAACTCATAATAAAAACTTTTAAAAATATATCCAAAGCAAGAAACCTGTGAGGGAGTCGGTTGGACCATTAGATGACCGAGGGGTTAAAGGGGCTCTTAGGGAAATAAGGCCATTGCAGAAAGACTAAATTAATTCTTTGCTTCCGTGTTTACTAATGAGGATGTTGGGGAGATACCACTTCCGGAGATGGTTTTCAAGGGTGATGAGTCAGACAAACTGAACAAAATCACTGTGAACCTAGAAGATGTAGTAGGCCAGATTGACAAACAAAAGAGTAGTAAATCACCTGGACTGGATGGTATGCATACTAGGGTTCTGAAGGAACTAAAAAATGAAATTTCTGATCTATTAGTTAAAATTTGTAACCTATCATTAAAATCATCCATTGTACCTGAAGACTGGAGGGTGGCCAATGTAACCACAATATTTAAAAAAGTCTCCAGGGGTGATCCGATTAACTATAGACCAGTGAGCCTGACTTCAGTGCCGGGAAAAATAGTGGAAACTATTCTCAAGATCAAAATCGTAGAGCATATAGAAAGACATGGTTTAATGGAACACAGTCAACATGGATTTACCCAAGGGAAGTCTTGCTTAACAAATCTGCTTCATTTTTTTGAAGGGGTTAATAAACATGTGGATAAAGGTGAACCGGTAGATGTAGTGTATTTGGATTTTCAGAAGGCGTTTGACAAAGTCCCTCATGAGAGGCTTCTACGAAAGCTAAAATGTCATGGGATAGGAGGTTAAAAAACAGGAAACAGAGAGTATGATTAAATGGTCAATTTTCTCAGTGGAAAAGGGTAAACAGTGTAGTGCCTCATGGATCTGTACTTGGACCGGTGATTTTCAATATTTGTATAAATGATCTGGAAAGGAATACGATGAGTGAGGTTATCAAATTTGCGGATGATAGAAAATTATTCAGAGTAGTTAAATCACAAGCAGACTGAGATACATTACAGGAGGACCTTGCAAGACTGGAAGATTGGGCATCCAAATGGCAGATGAAATTTAATGTGGACAAGTGCAAGGTGTTGCATATAGGGAAAAAATAACCCTTGCTGTAGTTACACGATGTTAGGTTCCATATTAGGAGCTACCACCCATGAAAAAGATCTAAGCATCATAGTGGATAATACTTTAAAATGGTCGGCTCAGTGTGCTGCTGCAGTCAAAAAAGCAAACAGAATGTTAGGAATTATTAGGAAGGGAATGGTTAATAGAATGGAAAATGTCATAATGTCTCTATTTTGCTCCATGGTGAAACCGCACCTTGAATACTGTGTACAATTCTTGTCGCCGTATCTCAAAAAAGATATAGTTGCGATGGAGAAGGTACAGAGAAGGGCAACCAAAATGATAAAGGGGATGGAACAGCTCTCCTATGAGTAAAGTCTGAAGCGTTTAGGGCTGTTCAGCTTGGAGAAGAGACAGCTGAGGGGTATATGATAGAGGTCTTTAAGATTATGAGAGGTCTTGAATGAGTAGATGTGACTCTGTTATTTACACTTTCAAATAATAGAAGGACTAGGGGGCTTTCCATGAAGTTAGCAAGTAGCACATTTAAGACTTATCGGAGAAAATTCTTTTTCACTCAATGCACAATAAATCTCTGGAATTTGTTGCCCGAGGATATGGTTACTGAAGTTAGTGTAGCTGGGTTCAAAAAAGGTTTGATTAAGTTCTTGGAGAAGTCCATTAACGGCTATTAATTAAGTTTACTTAGGGAATAGCCACCGCTATTAATTGCATCAGTAGCATAGGATCTTCTTAGTGTTTGTGTAATTGCCAGGTTCTTGTGGCCTGGTTTGGCCTCTGTTGGAAACAGGATGCTGGGCTTGATGGACTCTTGGTCTGACCCAGCATGGCAATTTCTTATGTTCTTATGAAGTGGGACCACCACCACTCTTCTCCAATCACTCAGCACCACTCCCATTTCTAGGGACCTATTGAACAGGTCATGCAGCAGACCCACCAGCACATCTCTGAGCTCCCTTAGTATCCTGGGATGAACCTCATCAGGCCCCATGGCTTTGTCCACTTCCAGTTTTCCTAGCTCTTTCCATACATTCTCATCTGTACATGGAACTTCATCTTCTCCACTCCCCTCCAGTTTCTTGTTAACTAACGACGGTCCCTCTACAGGGTCTTTTTTAGTGAACACCGAACTGAAGTGTTCATTTAATATATCTACCATTTCTTCATCTCTCTCCACACATTTATTCTTTTCACCTTTCAATTTCACTATACCACTTTGGACTTTTCTCTTTTTTCTGATGTATCTGAAAAATGTTTAGTCACCTCGCTTTACCTCTTTGGCAATCCTTTCTTCCACTTGAATTTTTGCTTTCTTGATTACTTTCTTTGTCTCCCTGTTCCACATCTCTCATTTTCTCCCAGCCTTCTAGTTCTTCCTCCACGTACTTCCCCATTTCAACATAGTCTGTGTTTTTGAACTGCTAAACTTGGGTATTTGTACGACTTCTCCATATCCTATTTGTGATATGAAACCATATCATTTGATGATCAATTGTGCAGAAGTGGACACCCCCCTGAACATTAAAGACATTATCTCTGTTAGTGAGCACTAAATCGAGGATAGCTCCTCCTTCTCTCGTGGGTTCCATTATCATTTGTTTGAACAGAGCTCCTTGAAGAGTATCTCTCTACTACTGTTAGATTCTGCAGAAGGGATTCTCCAGTCTACATCCGGCAGATTAAAATCTCCAACAATCACTTCTCTCTTCTTTCCCATCTTTTGTATGTTTTCAACCAGATTGGTCAAGTTCTTCCATTTGATTTGGAGGCCGATAAACCACTCCAATAAAAATAGATGCTCCATCATCTTTTTTTAGTACGGCCCATAATGCCTCTTCTTTGCCCCATCTTCCTTGCAGCTCAGATGCTTGGATATTGTTTTTGCCATAAAGAGCCACTCCTCCCCCTTTTCTGTCCTCTCTGTCCTTCCTTACCAAGTTATAGCGCAGTATGGCCATATCCCAATCATGAGATTCACTGAACCACGTCTCTGTGACAGCAACAACATCCAAGTTAGGGATGTGCAGCCAAAATGTTTTCATTGCATTCGTGATTCGGATTCGTCGGGGCGCAAATGCATTACATTTGGCCGCATGGCACCCCGATGCGTTAATAGGGTGAGTTAAATTTGTGTCCCAGCTAAAATTAAAATTAACTACAACCCCCCCACCCTCCTGACACCCCCAAGAGTTACCAAAACTCCCTGGTGGTCCAGCGGGGAGTCCAGAGCCATCCCTGCATTCTCACACCCTTGTTTGCCGGTTTCATCACGGCGCCGATAGCCTGTGTCACAGGGGCTACCGGTGCATTGGTCAGCCCCTGTCACATGGTCACCAGCGCCATCTTGTGCTCCTACCATGTGACAGGGGCTGACCAATGGCACATAGTATGTGACATAGTATGGACAAAGGCTATCGGCGCCATTTCGAGTCCTGGCATCGGATGGACGGCGTGCAGGAGGTCGCTCCGGGACCCCCGTTGGACCCACAGGAACTTTTGTCCAGCTTGGGGGGGCCTCCTGACCCACACAAGACTTGCCAAAAGTCCAGCGGGGGTCCGGGAGCGACATCCTGCACGCCTGCCGTCTGATGCCAATACTCAAAATGGCGCCAATTGCCTTCGCCCTGAGACTCAAAATGGCGCCGATCGACTTTGCTCTCACTATGTGTGACATACTGAGGGCAAAGGTGATCGGCGCCATTTTGAGTATTGGCATCGGACCGCCGGACCGCCACTGAATGACCTCCTGCAGTCGATCTCCTGCCGGCGCCATTTTCCGTACGGAAAACGATTCGCGGCAAGAAATCGCTTCCTGAACACCGCTGGACTCCCAGAAACTTTTGGCCAGCTTGGGGGGGCCTCCTGACCCCCAGAAGACTTGCCAAAAGTCCAGCGGGGGTCCGGAACGACCTCCTGCGTTGAATCGTTTTTGTCTATGGCCGCCGCCATTTTGCGGCAGCCATTTTGCAAAATGGCGCCGGCTGAAGACAAAAGGATTCAATTGAGGGGGCCGTTCCGGACCGCCGCCGTTCTGGACCACCGCTGGATCCGCAGGTAATTTAAAGCATTTGGGGGGAGGGGGTTCGGGAGGGTGGGGGATTTAATTTAAAGGGTCGGGGTGGGTTTTAGGGGGTTTTAGTGTGCCGGTTTTCCTGCCCTCCCCCTTCCCCCGATTTACGATTTTTTAACGATAAATCGGGGGAATTGGTATTGTATCGTGGCCCTAACGATTTTTGACGATTTAAAATATATCGGACGATATTTTAAATCGTCAAAAAAAGATTCACATCCCTAATGGTTGTAATGGAGAAGGTACAGAGAAGGGCAACCAAAATGATAAAGGGGATGGAACAGCTTCCCTATGAGGAAAGGCTGAAGAGATCAGGGCTGTTCAGCTTGGAGAAGAGACGGCTGAGGAGGGATATGATAGAGGTCTTTAAGATTATGAGAGGTCTTGAACTAGTAGATGTGACTCGGTTATTTTCACTTTCGAATAATAGAAGGACTAGGGGGCATTCCATGAAGTTAGCAAGTAGCACACTTAAGACTAATCGGAGAAAATTCTTTTTCACTCAATGCACAATAAAGCTCTGGAATTTGTTGCCAGAGGATGTGGTTAATGCAGTTAGTGTAGCTGGGTTCAAAAAAGGTTTGGATACGTTCTTGGAGGAGAAGTCCATTAATGGCTATTAATCAATTTTACTTAGGGAATAGTCACTGCTATTAATTGCATCAGTAGCATGGGATCTTCTTGGTGTTTGGGTAATTGCCAGGTTCTTGTGGCCTGGTTTTGGCCTCTGTTGGAAACAGGATGCTGGGCTTGATGGACCCTTGGTCTGACCCAGCATGGCAATTTCTTATGTTCTTATGTTCTTATCCTTGGAGTTGGGGGGTGCTCCCCCACTTTTTCCCTATCTGTGCTATGAGCAAGTTTTACCCTGCTGACCATCTGGGCTATGGAAACCTTCAGCGGATGTCAGAAGTGTTCGGAGGTCCCTTCTTCCCCGGGCTCTCACTCTCACTAGTTGTGTTCCCTACATCCTGTGACGGGGCCATGAGGTTTAGGACTCTTCGCCTTCTAGGCCTGGTGTGGAGGCAGGTTTTGGCTTCAGCTTATAAGAATATAAGAATATAAGATATGTCATACTGGGTCAGACAAAGGGTCCATCAAGCCCAGTACCCTGCTTTCAACAGTGGCCAATCCAAGTCACAAGTACCTGGCAAGTACCGAAATATTAAACAAATGCCATGCTACAACTTCCAACAAAAAGCAGTGGCTATTCACAATTGATTAATAGCAGTTTATGGACTTCTCTTCCAGAAACTTATCCAGAGGAAGGAACACTGGAGGGCATTCACCTTCAGGATGGAAGCCCCACCCATGGCAATTCAACTCAGGGAGTGGACTCTCATGCTTCTGATGGTCCCCAGGGAGGAGAACAGAAGATAGGGACTAGGCCCGGGGAAGAAAATCACAAATTGTTGCAGGGCCCCAAGGTGAGAGCCTATGAGCGTCTCCTAATCCCCAGGATGTTGTCAACTCCCAGGGAGGGAATACATCTATCACCCCCAAATCTCTAGAAGGGAAAAACCCACCCACCCCAGGGAAGGAAAGACCAGGGCACTTGAGTTCCCAGGGGAGAAATCCAAGGGGGAAAGAGGAAATATAAAACTAAATCCACAGAAGGGGAGGAGCCGAGGCTGAGCACCCAAACTCCAGCTGCAAAATTATATACAGCCGTAGTAGCCAGAAACCCCCTTCACCCATCCACTGGAAACTTCAGAGATGAGCCTGCAGTGACTGAAAAAGTCATCACAAGAGGACGTTGTGGCCTAAGCTGAAAACACACTGTGCATTGTGAGATGCTTGCTTTCGGGCACATACACGTGTATGCCATGGCAGCCGCACAAGTAGTGGGACAGAGAGTGTCCACTCCGCCAGCACGGAGAATGGTAAAGCAGTAATATACCTGCGTTCTCTTGCATCTGCTCACCAGCTGGTAGTGGAGGAAATGTTCCACCCTTTAAAGCCCCTTGATGCACAGGAGGTGAGGATAGTCTTAAATATTGTCCTCCCATTTCTCACAGAGGCTGGACTGAGGCAGCAGCTGAGCTTTCTAGGGAGAAGTGAGGTCTTCCATCTCTGTCCTTCCCCTGGGATATAGGAGTCAAGCCATGAAAAGTGGAGTCTCATAGAAGGCAGGCCTAGATTAAACTTCCCAGGGGACAAGAAGAAGTGGAGGGATGGTTTCCTGTGTGGGATGGGGGACCATGCCAGAGGACCGGTGCTATGAAGGAAGGAGAGTCCTCAGGGGGATAAAAGGGGCAGCTTCAGAAGCGGCAGAAGTCCACCTCTGCTGCAGTGCTCAAAAGCAGTACCCCGGATGCCAGGACCCCCTCAAGCCTGGAAAGGTTGATCAATAGAATTGTTCCAACCACAGATAAGCAGCTGTGGTGCCTCAGCTCGCCTCTGTGAGACCCACATCCCCTCCAGAGGTGCAACTCATTGGGAGTGGTTTCATCCCCCTCTAAAATGAATAAAAGTGACAAGAGGACTGAAAAAAGTCTAAAAGCAAAAGAAAAGAGGACAAATATGTTCCTTGTTCAAGGAGTGGACACATCACCACCCCCCACACACAGTGAGCCAGAAGGAAAGGGGCCACCAACCTAAGAAGGGGAGCCAGGCATGCATCACACCTGCGAGTAAAATAGCCCATGGATGGTGGGGCTCAGGTCCAGTTTGGGAAAACTGTTCACAGAGCTCCTCTGAGGGTTCACTAGCAGTGAAGGGGGAGGGAGAAACACCAGGACGGAGAGAGCAAGAAGGTGAGGAGCGTGAGAAGAGAGGCAAAGGAGGGGACGTCCTTGATCCTCCACCAACCCGAGTACTGGTGGATAGTGATGCTGCCTTGCCTACACAGGACTCCCTTCCCACCACTCCTTCTAAAGCTGGGGATGACACGAAGAGGGGACTAAATACAGATCTGGCAACCAACCACATGAGCTGTCAAAAGGCAGTTCAGCCTGACCCTCAACTAAGAGACTTGCCCTCCCAGCAATAGAAGAGGAAGAGGGGCCCAGTTACCATGCTTTCCTCAGCTGCTTGCCCCAGATTCATTAGGGGTACTCCTGCAGTGCTTGTGTGTGAAGGACCATTAGAGTTTCACTTCTGATATGACCCTATCCCAAACCTCCCCCTTTTCATCCCAATTCCCTATGAAGAGAATAAGGTGGAGGCAAGAGTATCTGTCCTCCACATGCACCCACAGATACCAATCCATGGATTGAAGAGATTTTGAAAGGGGCAGTCAAGCCACTGAAGAGAGAACCAGGGGAAGATCAGGGGTGTGGAGTTAATGCTAAGTGAATACAAGCAAATGGAATTGTGCAAAGGAGAAGGATCAGAATCCGACCTTCCCCTCCTGTTAGCACTAATTCCACCAGATAGCAAAGCCTTCAGATGAGCGGGGAAGGTAGCCCAGTGGAGGCGGATGTAGAAGTTCTTCCCCTGCCCATCATTGAGCTAGAAGGCCCAACATCACCTTTCCAGGCCTAGGGGGAGGTCCATTTCCCCACACAGAGAGTTAGGGGAACCCTCTTATGGGAGGGTCAATGGATCGCATAGAATCCCTTGAACATCTGGGGCCCCTCAATACCCTGGTTGAGCCAACCCTTCTTTTACCTTGAGCCACCCATTGGCACTTAAATAACTCAGGCCAGACTTCCCCTCACTTGCCATATGGTGGGATGTGGGGAAGGTTTGTCTCAGGCATCTCTGTTGGCAATATGCCAGAGATGTCAACAGGGAGCGGCATCTCCAGAAGGAGTGTCTCAAGGTGATGCTGCTGACTCCTGAAGCGGAGCTCCCTGATGCCAACCACTAGCTGCAGACAGAGAATGAAAATAAGAAGCACATCTTTCGGTGAGGCCGAGGGGCTTTTGTATACATGCAAGTCCAGTTCCTATGAGAAATGAACTGCAGCTCCCGCTTCATCTATGAACTGGAAAAGGGGAGGGGGAAGAAGCAGTGGATGACCTGTTTGCTCTCCACTGATGGAACCCCCTTCATGGAGTCAGAGAGGATTAGGGTGAGAGCGCAGGAATTTTACTCAGCTCTCTTCTCTCTGGACCCTGTGAACCCCAATGCCTACAGGGACCTGTGGGAGGGGCTTCTCATGCTCAGTCAGCATGGAAGGGAGAGAATGAAGAAGGCCTTTATTCTGTCTGAGCACACTGGGGAGCTAAGTCAGATGCTTAACAATAAAACGCCAGGCATTGACGAACTGACCATTGAATTCTTTGATCTCCTAGGACCTGATCTCCGGTGAGTCCTATGGATGCGTGGGAGACTGGGGTCCTCCCTCTTTCCAAGTCCCCTAAAGCCTTCAGCTACAGTGCCCTCAGACAATGTGAAATGCAGTCAAAAGGAGAGGATCCAGGATGGGGAGGGAGATGAGAGAAGGACCTGGTATCAAACTGCCTCATGGAAGAGTCGATACAGCCATGGTCAGACCCATGCAGCCTCAAGCAGGAAATGATATCATAGAAGAGGCTGGATTATAGAAAATGCACTGAGTAACTTTCTGGTCCAGTATATGTGTTAAGACTCAGTCCTTTCCACTTTTGAACCTCCTGTACTGCTGAATTTTAATCCATCTACAAGCAAAGCCAGAAGAGGTGCTCAGGGCTTCTACTGCTGCTCCAACTTAGGTTGAAAGGTAAAGAGGATGGTACAAAGAGAGAGATGGGCATGATGAGATGTGCTGGGTTGGTTACCATCATGTTTCTCTTAAGGATAATAACTGCTTCTCTGTGCAGGTTATCCCAATGCACCCTTTCCTTCATTTCCAATCTCTAACCTCAAGATCAAGGCCAAGAGCCCTGCATCCTGTCTCTGACAGTGGCCATTCTGGGTAAGCTGGAAGCACCTGGCAGATCCTGCTCTTTTTTTCACAGGGAGTTTATCATGACTCAGTCTACTACCTGTGATCAAGAAGATCCACAAGGATCTGATTTGCCAATGAATAGGGTTGAATCTGTCTGAAGGGACATCAATTAAAATGGCTCTGATTAAACTGCAAATACAGAACTTAATAGAGATGTGAATCATGTGCCCGATCGTTTTAAAGATCAGGTTCGGATGGTGGGAGAAAAAAATCGGATCGTTAGAGATGTGAATTGGAATCGGTTCTGATTCCAATTCACATTGTTAATTTTTTAGTGAGGCCTGAGCAGATAAAAAAAACCCCACCCCGACCCTTTACAAATGACCCCTTTGCTCTCCCACCCTCCCGAACCCCCCCAAAATGTTAAATTACCTGGTGGTCCAGTGGGGGGAGGGTCCCGGCGCGATCTCCCGCTCTCGGGCCATCGGCGCCATTTTGGCTACCACTGATAAAAATGGCGCTGATGGCCCGATAAAAAAAACCCACCCCCAACCTTTTACAAATTACCCCTTTGCTTCTCCCACCCTCCCGACCCCCCCAAAAACCTTTTACATGTACCTGGTGGTCTAGCGGGGGGTCCGGGAGCCATCCCTTCAATCATACCCTCGGTGCCGGTGCTGGAGGTTTCAAAATGGCGCCGATCGCCTTTGCCCTCACTATGTCACAGGGAGCGACGGTCGCTCCCTGTGACATAGTGAGGGCAAAGGCGATCGGCGCCATACTGGCAGTCGATCGCGTCATACTGGCAGTCGATCGCGCCATACTGGCAGTCGATCGCCTTTGCCCTCACTTTGTCACAGGGAGTAACCGTCGCTCCCTGTGACATAGTGAGGGCAAAGGTGATCGGCGCCATTTTGAAACCTCCAGCACCGGCACCGGCACCGAGGGTATAATTGAAGGGATGGCTCCCGGACCCCCTCTAGACCACCAGGTACAAGTAAAAGGTTTTTGGGGGGGTCGGGAGGGTGGGAGAAGCAAAGGGGTAATTTGTAAAAGGTTGGGGGTGGGTTTTTTTTATCGGGCCACGGCGCCATATTTATCAGTGGTAGCCAAAATGGCGCCGATGGCCCGAGAGCGGGACATCGTGCTGGGACCCCCCCCACTGGACCACCAGGTAACTTAACATTTTGGGGGGGTTCGGGAGGGTGGGGGAGGGTAAAGAATTGGTTTTATAGGGTCGGGGTGGGTTTAGGGGTTGTTTTGGTGTGCTGGTTTTCCCGCCCTCCCACAAATAATTCCCGTGCCCTATTTAACGATACAATACATATGCCCCTGACGATAAATCGGGGGCATTTGTATTGTATCGTGCATTCTAACGATTTAGAACGATTTTAAAATTATCTGACGATAATTTTAATCGTTCAAAAACGATTCACATCCCTAGAATTTAATATCTCAATATAATACATTATAATGTAACTTAAGGAGTGCTCTGGTGTTAGAATAGTGAACTAGGAACCAAAAGAAATTCTAAGCTCTAATCTCCCGGTTCTGCCTCTGGTTCTGTGATGTTGGGATAGTCACTTGATCTCTCTGTACCTGAGTTCATTTTTAAGCAAGTTTTTTTTTTTTTTTTTAAATCAGAATACCATCAAATGTATAGACAAGTTAACATTTACAACTATAAGCAGCATCTTAACTCTGATGCCGTATTCATATATTTAACAAAATTGTGTTGCCTACATTGTTTTTGTTTTCTCAACTGCAAAAATGTTATCACACTACCATTCATTCTTATACATTCATTCCTATCTCCCAGGTCTAATTCCCAGCTTTGTTAGAGACTGGTATAACTAATTTTAAACCCCTTTTCTTTCAGACACAGGATAGGATGAGAACATATGCTAACAGAACCCCTTGGTTGTACAATGAAAGGCCAACGTATTGCCAATGAGTTGACTGTGACAACTAATGAGGTGCAGATCACTGCTGACCACACATTGGAGCACCTGTAGAGCTCAATGACATCTTTTCCAATTTCATTTTACACCTCCCAGGAGTGTTTTCAGTGGCAAACCAGATCCTGTGATTGGAAGAGGACTACCTTACCTTCAGGAAAAGGGTTAAAACCTCTTTATTTCAACATATATATGGGTAGAGTATTTTAGATGATTGTTAGCTGTTTATAATAGCCTTTGGATTTTGGTTTTATATTAGGTCATATTTATTTTGTATGCTTATTGTATGTATTTTCATGTTTTATGTTTATTGTGTGAGTTATGGTGATTTTGCTTGAAACAAGCATGATAGCCCCATTGGATGTGGAAAACATGACCATGGTGACAGAATTTATTATTCTGGGGCTTTCTGATAACCCCCAGCTGCAGGTTCCTCTCTTCTGGTCTTCCTGCTCATCTACCTGATCACCCTGCTAGGGAACCTTGTGATTATCACAGTGACCTGTGCTGACCCCCACCTGCACACCCCCATGTACTTCTTCCTCAGTAACCTGGCACTCATAGACATCTGCTCCACCTGCACCATCATCCCAAAATTGCTTGTGAACTTCCTCTCTGGGGATAAGAGCATTTCCTATGTGGGGTACATTGTGCAGCTCTATTTCTTCATGGACTTTGGGGGTACTGAAGACTTCCTCCTCACTGCCATGGCTTATGACCGCTATGCTGCAGTCTGCACTATTCCCTCATTATGAATCAGAGAGTCTGTGTCCTGCTGGCTTCTGCTTCCTGGATCATAGGCTCTTTATTGTCTGAGATGATCACAGCTTCTGTCAAGCGCCTTTCATTCTGTGCCTCTAATGTGGTCGATCATTTCTTCTGTGACCTCATGCCATTGTTAAAGCTTTCCTGCACTGACACGGTCAGCAGTCAAAGCTTAGTGTTTGTTATAGGTGCATTGATTGGGGTGCCTGCCTTCTCCGTGACTCTTGTATCTTACACCTACATAGTCTCAGCCATCCTGAGGATCCACTCTGCAGAGGGGAAGCATAAATCCTTCTCCACCTGCTCCTCCCACCTCACTGTTGTCTCTGTGTATTATTTGTCAGTGTTCTGTATGTATCTGAGACCTGCCTCGACATACTCCCAGGAGCAGGGTAAAATCCTATCTGTGGTTTTCATGACTCTTATCCCCATGCTGAACCCCATCATTTACAGTCTGAGGAACAAGGAGGTAAAGAACGCAGTTAGGAGGGTCATAAGGAAGTAGCTTATGGGAGCAGATGGTAAATCACAGTAGCTATTGTTATAGAAGATTCCAATTTCTAGTAGGGTTCAAGATTATTCTCCCTTTAAAACAGAAAAGGAAGATCACTGGTTTCAATCTTGGGTTTGGTCTTTTATTCAGCTCAGCTGGGGTTTGTGGATGAGGCAGAAGCATTCACAGCCCCCTGGATGAGAGAGTTGTGGTCATTGCTCAAGGATGACCCCCAGTGGCTGGATTTGGGGATCATGATTGCAGGGTTCTGGAAGCTTCACCGGTACATGGACACAACCCAGGACTGCAATAACATTGGGGAGGAAGAGACTTGTGCATTAAGAATTGTGAGTAACGACTAAGGGAACGAGCCTCATTTTTTTATAGTGTGTGAGACTGGGGTTAAACTGGAAGAGGATCTGGGAGTCTTGTTCCTGTCCCTTGTGGTGAGGGAAGGCTAAGAATTTGGAAGAAAAAAATCATATTTATGGTTGTTATGAAGGAAGAATGGTAGTCTGGGAAATGTATACCTTATAATCCTGGCAAATGGTGACATTGGGACAATTATTTTATTTTTACACGAAGGCTGAGTAAGTGGTATACAATTGCCACAGGCAGTACCAAGCACTATATTTTGTTGTAAAAATTTTACTTTTGTCTGTTCTGTCCCATGAATTCTGATTATTCATAGTTGTTGGCTGGAAAATCCAGAAATAAAGTGAAGACTTTGGTTATTTGAAAATGATGGGTCTTTGTTTTTTTATCCCAGTCCTGGGGCCAGAGTTCATGGAAGGGAGAAGGGAGATGTCCCTCCTGTCCAGTCAACAGAAAACTGGTGTCTTAACCCCTGCTGTCTCTTCTGGTCCACTTCACCATCTACATGAGCAGCTGACTAAACCCACTAAATACATTTAGGAGACGGATCTTTCTAGCAGTAGTGAAAGCCCTCCCACCATTTTATGTACCTTAAGATGGGGTTACACACTATTTACCAAACATCTGTCCACTGCAAATATCTACACACCAGGCCAATGTAGGGGTGTTCAATAATTTGAGACCTTGCTGAGCACAGATTTGATCTTCTGTGGAGTGAGTAAGGTAAATGCCACTCTTACCTGTAAAAGTTCCTGTATCCCTCTAGGAGATGCCTTTGCCATGTCCAGATATATGACCCAGTCCTGTCCATGTAGCAGGTTAAAGGTGGCAGTTCTGGGAGGTGTGAGCAGGCACTGCGCAGGAAACCTTGGGCCTGCAGATTCTATTTATATAGAATATATATCAGGTGTACTGAAAACACATTTCTGTTACTTACTTTAGCTGCACCAAATTCAACTCTAATTCTCACAGACCTAGTTTGTTCATATGATTTCTGCTGCAATTAACAAAATAAGCCTAAAATCTACTATATTGAATTATAGCCAATATCTCATGAAAAAACCAACAGGAACAATAAAAAAATCCCCCACTGTACATACTTATTACATGAGAAACTGAGATAAAAAAACAAGCTTTTGAAAACTTACTTAATGGTGATTATTTGCTTCACAAAAACAATTTAAAAAAACATCACTAAATTCAATAACACTTACCTCATTGCATGACTGAGCAGTCCTTTTTCTTTTGCCTCTTAACACCATGACCTGCACACGTAATGTGTTTCGTTTTGAATCTTCTTCAGGGACAATTTATGCAGGCGGACAATTAGCACAAGAGCAACAAATGCGTGCTTCAAAACCGTGTGAGAATTCAGGAAGCCATTTTGAAACTAGAACATTCAAAATGAAACATGTCATCTACCCAGGTCGTGGCATTATAGGGCAATTGAAAAAGAAATGTTCTATCACGCAAAAAGTTATCAAATTTAGGACTTTAAAAAAAATGTTTTTGTAAAAGAAAAAATTAAAAAATATATGTGGGACAAAATGCTTTAGTGAGATTGATGATTATATTTTGAGTTTGCTTGCACCTAAGTGGTTAGTATTAGGTCATTGCACTGAACAACCACTAATAACTAAGTTTTTAAATGCTCGTTTTTTATGACAGTCTCTAATGTAGTAAGTGTGTAGGTGTGGGCTATTTTTTATTGAGACTATGCTACAATTAGCTATAGGTTGGATTATTACAACACACTTTATTTAGAGTGACCTCTGAAAGGGATAAAGTAATTTCAACCGATTCAGAACATCGCAGTATGATTATTACTCAATACCAGCCGATCTCCACTGGATATTAAAGAAGGCAAGGATTGGTAAAACCTATGTTCTTATGAATTTAAGGTCCTGACCACGATGTTTAAACTCATTCAGGAACCTAACATTGTGCAACTACATCATGGATTATTTTCCCTGTATGCATCACCTTGCACTTATCCACATTAAATTTCATCTGCAGGAGGACCTTGTGAGACTGGAAATTCATTAGGTTCCATAGTAGGAGCTACCACCCAGGAAAGAGATCTAGGCATCATAGTGGATAATACCATGAAATTGTCAGCTCAGTGTGTTGCAGCAGTCAAAAAAAGCAAACAGAATGTTGGGAATTATTAGGAAGGGAATGGTGAATAAAATGGATAATGTCATAATGCCTCTGTATTGCTCCATGGTGAGACTGCACCTTGAATACTGTGTACAATTCTGGTTGATGCATCTAAAAAAAGATATAGTTGTGATAGAGAAGGTTCAGAGAAGGGCAACCAAAATGATAAATGGGATGGAACAGCTCCCCTATGATGAAAGACTAAAGAGTAGAGATGTGAATCGTGTGCCCGATCGTCATAACGATCGGGTTCAGCTGGAGGGAGAAAAAAATCTGATCGTTGGAGATGTGAATCGGAATCGGTTCTGATTCACATCGTTAATTTTTTTTTTAGTGAGGCCCGACCCTTTAAAATTGACCCCTTACCTTCCCCCCCGCCGAAGCCCCCCCAAACTTTTTACGAGTACCTGGTGGTCCAGTGGGGGCGCGGGTACCGATCTCCCGCTCTTGGGTCATCGGCGCCATTTTGACTGCCACTCAAAAATGATGCCGATGGCCCGATTAAAAAAAAACCCACCCGACCCTTTAGAGATGACCCCTTAGCTTCTCCCACCTTCCCAATCCCAACAGTCAAGCGGAACGGACTAATCGTACCTTGAAACAATTTCTACGTTTATATGTTAACACCCATCAGGACGATTGGGCAGCTCTTCTTCCTTGGGCTGAGTTTTCCCACAACTCTCATGCCTGCACTTCAACTGGGGCTTCTCCGTTTCAGATTGTTTTCGGTCGCCAACCCTGGCCACCTTTACCCCTGCCATTGCCTGTTCCCTCATCTCCAGCACAGATGAGGGCAGCAAAATTGAAAAGACTTTGAGTGCATACTCGGCAAATGCTACTACGGGCGGCTCGTACTGCGAAAACATTTGTAGACAAGCACAGAAGACTAGCTCCTCACTTCCACCCAGGAGAAGAGGTGTGACTTAGCACCAGGCATATTCATCTACGGGTTCCATCCATGCGACTTTCTCCTCGCTATATTGGTCTCTTCCCGGTGCTGTGGCAGCTGGGTCCAGTGATCTAACAACTTCGTCTGCCTGTCACATTAAGAATCTACAATTCTTTCCACGTGTCTCTTTTGAAGCCCTTGGTTCTTACTTGGCCTACTCAGAAGGTGCCTGCTGCTCCGCCGCCCACAGTGGAGAAAGGCCCTATATACCAGGTTTGTGAGGTTCTCGATGTCCGGAGACGTGGCAGAAAGTGGGAATATCTCCTAGCTTGGGAGGGATTTGGGCCGGAGGAGAATTCCTGGGAACCTGCTAAGAATATTCTGGATAACAACCTTCTACACAATTTTTATCTGGATCACCCAGGAAAGCCCAAGCCTTCTAGGGGGAGGCCTAAAGGAGGGGTTACTGTTACGGTCGCCGGCCGTGGCAGTCCGCGACCGGGACCGGCCACTCACCTGCAGCGTCAGGCCCTTCCTGGGATGGCTGCAGGAGCTAACAGCCGTCGCTGAGATTTTCTTCGCGGAGGGCCAAATCCAAGATCGCCGCCGTTCAGCTGACTCCGCCCCTGCCGGGCCTCCTAGAGCCGTGCGCATGGCTGCTGTTGTGATTTAAAGGCGCCTTGACAGGAAATGGTCATGGCTCCTCTTCGGAACTTCTTCCTGGTACCCTATATTTAAGGCAAGGTCTGCTCCTCAGACCTTGCCTTGGTATCTTGGCTCTTGGTCCTGTGCCTTGAGTTCTTGGTCCACAGCCTACTCGTCTGGTTCCTGTTTGTCTTGGTCCTTGTTCCTGGTGTTCCCCTCATTGGACGGATTTCTTCTGGCTTCGACTCCTGGACTGGCTTCTGACCATTCTCTGGCTTTGACCTCTGGACCGGCTTCCGACAATCCTCTGGCTTCGACCCATGGACCAGCTTCCGACCATCCTCTGGCTTCGACCCCTGGACCGGCTTCTGACCATCCTCTGACTTCAACCCCTGGACTGGCTTCCGACCAATCTCTTGCTTCGACCCCTGGACCGGCTTCTGACCAATCTTCTGGCTTAGTCCCTCGGACCGACTTCGGACATTTCTCCGAAGAACTATACTTGAATCAACTTCAACCTGCTGGAGGCACCAGCTATCTGGACTACACGACCTGCAGGAGGTGCCTGCATCTAGATCTTCTTCGGTCTCCAGGGAGTCTCCTAAGTCCCAGCGGCTGGGTTTCTACGGGCTCCTCCTGGGGGAATCATGAGCTTCCAGGGTGAATGTATTTATTTATTTAAAGGCTTTTATATACCGATGTTCATGTACTAGTACATACCACGTCGGTTTACATAGAACCAAAGTTGGAAATTACATCAACCAAGTGGGTACAAATAACAGGGATAACTTCGTAAGAACTTAGAACTTATAGATAAAGCAGAGAACAAGAATTAAATTATTATAAATCATTATAAATAAATACGCATAATTGAAAATAATATAATTGGAAGTCTTCATTTCCACATCTACATCACCAGGCCTCACCTTCCGACGGTAGGGACCTAGAGATTTTACTCTCCTAGGTAGCGCTGACTCTACCTCGGACCAAGGGTTCACTGCCAGACCCATAACACTATTAGATTAAAAATAGATAAACAAATGACCTTAAATAGGAAAGTAAGCTACCATTGCCGACTCAAAGCTAAACATCAGTAGTTTGACTGCAGGATTACTATGAATGCATGCCGTGTCAACCAAACTCAACTAATCAAGATGTACAATTAATTTTAGGGAATTGCCAAAAACAGAGTGCTAAAATCTGCCTAATATCCAATGAATATCAATTTTTTTTTAAAACCAATCGTATACCTGCGATGTATATTATTGAAGCTGAGATATGTCAGGCAGGGTTATCTCGTGATGTATGGGTCATTTCGCGCCAATTATAAAAGCAGTCGCTGCGGCCGGTTTACCTACTTAAATCTAATAAAAAACTTAAATAAAAGGGGGGGACAAAAAACACCTATAAAATGAATATAAAATGTGAATAATGTTTTGTTATGACTACCCAACATTTGTAGCCATCGATGCTTGTGTACAGAGACTAAAACACATGAAAATATAAAGGGAGACTGGCTGCCACTGCCGACTCAAAACTCACCATCAGTGGTTTGACTATGAGGTTGCTATGAATGCAAGCCGCAACACACAGAATTTTTTAAAGAAAAGCCAAAGTTAGGGCCTTATTTTCTAAGGCTATCACAGGCTTGCGCTAACAGCGCAAGCCTGTGATAGCTAGCGAAGGTACTGCAGGCATGCGCTTCCTACATCGGGGCGGAGTCAGCCCTGGAAGAGGAGGAGTCGGGGCATCACTGGGGCCGACTCTGCGAGTATGGTGCTGACAGAGAAAAGGTAAGGAGCCTTTTCGCTGCCTATTTCATGCCCAATAACTACACCTTCTATGGTATAGTTATTGGGCACGATGCCGGCAGCGATCGCACCGCGGATGTGCGATCACCACCGGCTAGCGCAGGACCGCCCCCCCCACCCCGTTTCGGCCCCCCCGCCCCTCATTACCAAATTTTTCTAAAGTACCGCAGGCCTGCGATGCTGTAGAAAATGAGGCCCTTAGAGTGCTGAAATCTGCGTACCGTCTAATGATTATCAAAAGCTCAAATTCTATCGCCTACCTGCGCTGTGTATCACTGAGGTTCTGCCGCAAATAAACAGTGGAAGGCGTCAGGCAGGGTTTTATAGAAAATCTCAAGATATGTAGAAGATTCCGAGCCAAAATTAGAAACAGAAGTTGCCGTTGATTTGCCTACTAAAAAATATGCCTATGAAATACATATGAGGATGATGTGGAGATCGACTACATGCAGATATGCTGATCGTGAAGCAATAATAAAAACTGGTGAGATAAATGATTCAAATGTCAAAATGAAGAGTGTATGCATGTGTGTTGTAACTTTTGACATGTTATGAGCATTCAGTACAAAAAAACAAATAAAATAAAATACAGAGGTAAAATAATTAAAGGGCTTTTTTCATATACCGATCTTCGCTATCTTTATTGCTATACAGACAATTGGATCGGCTGCCGATTTGTTTTCTGGGCACATTTAAAATTAATCAGAGAAAATTCAATTTCATTCAATGCACAATTAAACTCTGGAATTTGTTGCCAGAGGATGTGGTTAGTGCAGTTAGTGTAGCTGGGTTTAAAATAGGTTTGAATAAGTTCTTGGAAGAGAAGTCCATTACCTGCTATTAATTAAGTTGACTTAGAAAATAGCCACTGCTATTACTAGCAACAGTAACATGGGATCTTCTTAGTGTTTGGGTACTTGCCAGGTACTTGTAGTCTGGTTTTGGCCTCTTATGTTTTCAGCCCTGCCTGCATTCAGCTTCAAACCTGTGCCTGAATCCATCATTAACTATGATGTTCTCCAGGATGAAACTTCTACTGGCCCCCAGAACCCAAGGGCTCAAACAGCATAGTAGGGAGCTGACTAGGCTGAAGGCCAGTCCTAGTCCTGCTTTAACGTTCTGTGCTACTTCTGTGGGGGTGATCCCAGATTTCAGCTTGCTGGACCATGATACACAAGCTTAGAACTTCAAGAATAAATTGGAATGGAAAGGTTGACTTAACTTTTCCCTCCTTTCCTCTTCAAAATTCAGGAGAGAGCTTACAAACCCCTTTCTTTTGCCTACAGCTATAGCACATAACAGTTTTCTGTGCAGTCTGTATTCTCCTTCGGATGCTCACTGAAGGGGAAGAGAAATAACAGCTTCCTCTCAGCACACAACCCCTTACCACCAAACTCTCTTGGAAACTCAAGGGGTTTCCACACATCAATGTTACCAAACTCTCCAGTCAGTCACTATATGCTTAAACTCCATTTCACTTTTCTCAAACATCTGAAGCTATCCATCCCCTCTTGCCCTCCTCCTACCTAGAAGAGCTGGAGTTGGTTACTCAGGCCCTTTATAACCTGCCATTTTGTGGCTAAGGGTGGATGTGGCTAGAGTGAGTGCAAAGCAGATACCAGAGAGACAAGTTGTAATTTTTTTCCCTCCCTGGTGAATGCTCCCTGCCTCATCAGTGTCCTTTTTTGGAGGTGGAATTCACTGTTCACAACCTGCCAGTGGTTCCTAGGTATTTCGTTGTAGTAAGGATATCTTTTTGGCCTGAATCTTTTCAAACTTGCACTCCTTGACTGAAGACCAGTGAGCCCATTCTCCCCATGAATGAGACAAGCTGTGCGAGATGAGTGAAGGCTGGAAGAACTCTAGCACAGAAGGGACTGTATTTCACTCTCTTCCTTTGATGAAGGTCTTCCTCGCTGGCTGGATTCAGAGTGCAGAGGCTGAAGAACAGTGAGTCCATACCCCAATGAATTTGGCAGTTTAGCAAAGTTTTTGTAGAAGAAAGTTTATCTCTTTTGTTGTGAGGAGGTTGTTTTGGCCATCCCTCCTCACTGGGAACTTGGCTGGGTCAGCAAGTTCCCACTCTCAGACTTTTCTCACAAGAAGTCACCAATGCAGAACAACTATAAGGAGAGAAGTAAGATCAAGGAGACCCCATCCAGATTTCTAGCAATATGGGACCAGGATACAGGGCTGGGTGTTCAGAAAGATGATGGAGTATCAGGTAGTATTTTTGCTGTGCTAGAAGGGTCCCCTGACCTAGGAATCCCAGTTAAGCCACTGGGAGAGCTTTTAGTGCACACTTTATATCACTATGGTAAGATCAACCAGTTCACTCATGAAAGGACACCTGCTTAGATTGAGACACCCTAACTGCATGGAAACAGCTTGTAACTGCACAAGTATTTAAAGATGGGGACTTTAATTTGCCCTAAAAAATCAGTACATTATTATGTAACACCCAGTTCCTGGTCCTGCCTGTTCTTTCACAGCATCTCCCTCCTGGGGATGCCACAGATCAAAACACATACAGGATCACATACCAATGTCTGGGCCAGCCTTCCTGAGTTGATGATCTGATGAAGTGGGTTCGTAAGGGTACCATTGTTGTATTTTTTTTTATCTCTTTGGGCGATGGCTGTTTGGGGTGCAATGCTGTGGTTGTTTGAGTTGTTTCATACCCTTGACTTAATAAAAATTATTTTGCAAAAAAAAAAAAAATAATAATAATCCCTCTTCAGGAATCAAGAGTCAAACTTGGGATGGAGTCAGCTTGCCAGAGCAGCCGCAAATGTTATAAATAAGATTGTGTGCCCTCAGATAATCAACATTCCCAAAAAGGGGTTACATTAATGCAAGAACAATCCATTCAGGCAACCTTCCAAAGGGGGGCACTTATAAATGGATTGTACTATCTACTGCCACTTCACAAATACGTCCTTTGTTCAGGGGACTCCTTACACTATCTTTAAGATTATCTATGATATGATAACCCACAATATATTAATTACAGAGGGAGCCATTTTGTGTACCAGGGATTAGGGATGTGCAGAGGGACGCCATACGTTGCATTCGGGATACGTATTCATCGGGGGGCAGATACGTTGCATACGTCCATATAGCGTCCTGATACGGTTATACGTCGAATCCTATTCGTTACCCAGCTAAAATTAAATTTATTACAACCTCCCACCCTCCTGACCACCCCAAGACTTACCAAAACTCCCTGGAGGTCCAGTGGGGGTCCAGGAGCACTCTCACACCCTTGGTACCAGTTCAAAATGGAGCCGATAGCCTTTGCCCTACTATGTCACAGGGGCTACCGGTGCCATTGGTCAGCCCCTGTCACATGGCCATCAATGCCATCTTGTGCTCCTGCCATGTGACTGGAGCTGATCAATGGCACCGGTAGCCCCTGTGACATAGTAAGGCAAGGCTATCGGCGCCATTTTGGTTCCTGGCACTCAACGGCACAAGTGCAGGAGATCAATCCCGGACCCCCGCTGGACCCCCAGGGACTTTTGGCCAGCTTGGGGGGGCCTCCTGACCCCCACAAGACTTGCCAAAAGTCCAGCGGGGCTCCAAAAGTGACCTTCTGCACTCATTCCGTATTGCCAGTATTCAAAATGGCACCGGCGCTACCTTTGCCCTCACTATGTCACAGGGGCTGATGGTCGGTGACATAGTGAAGGCAGAGGCTAGCGGCTGCCAGTACTCAAAATGGCACCGGTGCTAGCCTTTGCCCGAGGACCCTGTGACATAGTGAGGGCAAAGGCTAGCACCTGCGCCATTTTGAATACTGGCAATACGGCCTGAGTGCAGGAGTTTGCTCCTGGACCTCCACTGGACTTTTGGCAAGTATTGTGGGGGTCAGGAGGCCCCCCCAAGATGGCCAAAAGTCCCTGGGGGTCCAGTGAGGGTCCGGGTGCGACCTCCTGCACTCGTGTCGTCGGGTGCCAGGAACCAAAATGGCGCAGATAGCCTTGCCCTTACTATGTCACAGGGGCTACCGGTGCTATTGGTCAGCCCCTGTCACATGGTAGGAGCACAAGATGGCGCCGATGGCCATGTGACAGGGGCTGACCAATGGCACCGGTAGCCCCTGTGACATAGCAGGTCAAAGGTGAGGGTGTAGAGTGCATGGGATGGCTCCTGGACCCCCCGCTGGACCACCAGGGAGTTTTGTTAAGTCTTGGGGGGGATCAGGAGGGTGGGGGGCAGGGCGTTGTTTAAATTGGCGCAGAATAATTCGGCAAAAATTTGTTGTATCCGTGGGGAATCGCGATGCGTTTCGCTTCCCCACGAATACAACGAATATTGGCACATCCGTTGCGGATTGCCAATACGTAGGGACCGAATGCACACCCCTACCAGGGATATCACTGATGACATAAACAGAGAGAGCTCATTGAAATTCTATCCTTTAATAAATTCATCTCTGGACAGGATGAATACCTGGTGGCCGTTATATTGAGGTTGTCCTCTGAGCTCCCCATCTCCTGCCATATCACCGTGTTCTCCTCTCTTGGCTCTTCTACAACAAATTATATTCTCTCCCTCAATGCTAGGGAACTTTGATTATGGTTTTACTTTGTACAATTTATAAAGAATCATCAATGTGCAGACCAGGGTAGACAGCAGGTAAACCATATACAATGTACAAATAATAAACAAGTACAGAACATGACAGGACCCTTCTCTAAAGAGCTCAAAACTTACAAGAAGGCTTGATATAACAGACAAGATCTACAAGGGACGTGGTACAGAGCAGGGAACGGACTGTGAGGGCTGCAGCAGCTGGAGGGGAGGAGGTGAGAGGAGATCTCAGAGAAGGCAGCTGAAAAGTGCTCTTGGGATGGGAATTGGTGAGTGAGAGACAGGCAGGGAGGGGTCTTTGTAAATGAAATTAATGTATGAACCCCAAATGTTGACCATTGATCATTGCAAGTGAAGGTGAGATCAGACTTTCTCTAAACTTCTCTAACACTAACAGGAGATTCCCTCACCAGAGCTGGAGCAGAGCAGAATGAGAGACCCAAAACGTATTCTCCCCACAGATCAATCACTTCTAAATTCCCAAGATAACTCTGGCAGAGAAGAAAATTTCCTTTAATTGTCTGTGAGACTTTTTAATTTCCCAGATAGAACAATTTTTCCCCAGTTCCCATTCATAAAGCATTTAAGACACCCGAGGTGTCCCTCATCTGATCCACAGTGGAGGAGAGGAGGCAGCGCTGCAGGACAGGTAAGGAGAAACCCCAGCAATCCTGTAACGTGTGACTTTAATGCCTTCTGTGAGCTGCGTTATCTCATCAGGCACAATTTTGTTGTGCCAACTTTATATACTTTCTCTGAACAGTACGAAAGTGTAAGAAAGCCAAAAGGAAGACAAAAATCTACTTTAAAATATTCAAATTTTTAGATCTGTAACTGCATGCACAGACTTGGGTTGGGCAAAGAGAGATAGATGGAGAGAGAGAGAGTGAGAGAGAGAGAGAGAGAGAGAGAGAGAGAGAGAGTGTCCTGGGACATGTATAAGGGTGGGAGGTGGACAGAGCAAGGCTGGGGTAGTTGGCTCATTCAGAACTGTGAGTGCTGAGAGACTGTGCCAGCTTTGAGAGGTGGGAGGGGAATTGTAATATAAAGCTTAAAGGGAGGTAGGGGAACTTGGAAAAGCTGGAGCACCAAGTAGATCCACCCGTGGACGAGGAGTCAGCTTACTGAGCTGTGAGCCCAGAAGTGCCCACATTACATACCCCCGCTGGACCACCGCTGAACCACCAGGGACATTTGGCAAGTCTTGGGGACCCTCCTGACCCCACAAGACTTGCCAAAAGTCCAGCAGGGGTCCAGGAGTGACCTCCTGCACTTGGGCTGTTGGCTGCCAGTATTCAAAATGGCACCGATAGCCTTTGCCCTCACTATGTCACAGGGGCACCCGGTACCATTGGTCAGCCCCTGTCACATAGTAGGGCACAAGATGGTGCCGATGGCCATGTGACAGGGGCTGAGTAATGGCACCAGTAGCCCCTGTGACATAGTGAGGGCAAAGGCTATCGGTGCCATTTTAAATACCGGCACTGAGGGTGTGAGTGCAAGAGATGGCTCCTGGACCCCCCGCTGGACCACCAGGGAGTTTTGGAAAGTCTTGGGGGGGTCAGGAGGGTGGGGGGTAATAGTTAATTTAATTTTAATGGGAAATGAATAAGAATCAACATATGAACGTATCGGGGGACCCCCTTGCCGAATGCAACGTATCTGCCCCCTGACGAATACGAACAGACATTTCATGAGACAAGAATGAAGGAAAGAGGCAGAACAGCGAAAGAGAACAGAGAGGGGAGGTTACAGCGTCAGTCACTGAATGTTAGGGGAATAAGCATTGATTTAATAGTTCTGCGGCACAATTTGCTTCCCTGCTGCATTACACACGTCTGGCACAGCAGTGACGGCTCCACAAAGCATTCACTGTAAAATGTTTCATTTGTGAGTGAAATGAGGACACAAGGATTCAGGAGAGGGAAGGACAGAGGGGGCACAGAGACGCAGGGAGGGGAAGGAGGAAGAAGACCAGAAGCAGTCCTGAAGGTGGTAAGAGAAGCTGCAGAGGGAAAGATGGAAGGGAAGCAGGAGAGAGTGAGGATTGTTTTATGTTGTTCTGCACCACTCAGAGCTGCTAAAGATGGAGAACCAGGAAGAAGAATCTATTGGAGAGTGGAAGATGGTTAGTTGGGTTTTCTGGTGCACATCATAGTGCAGAGATCACAGTTCGGGCACCGGTGCACTTCTTCTCTTGGTAGATACATAGCTCAGTGACCCTTAGTAAATCAGAAGCCTCCACTGGTATCAGACCCACTTAGCAAAGAGCAAGGAAGACAAGAACATGGTGGGCTGACCAAGGGTCCGAGAACCTAGAATCCTGTTGATGAAGGTGGCCAGTCTGGATCAGCTTCAAGTGTCCCTCAGATCCTGCTCTTTTTCCTTGTAATATATATGGTTTTTCCACGGAGAGTTTATTATGACTGAATCTCCTACCTGCAACCAAGATGAGCCACAGGGATCTGATGTATCAGAGGGTAGGGCGGAGACTGTCTGAAAGGACATTGATAAAAGGGATTAAGCTGAAAGTAAGAAGCTGAATATCTCAATATAATACCTTAAAATCTAATTTAAAGAGAGCTCTGGTATAAGAGCTGGGGACTAGGAACCAAAATAAATTCTGAGCTCTAATTCCCAGTTCTGCCTTGGGTTGTGTGATGTTGGGGGAGGCATTTGATCTCCGTGTGCTTGAGTTCATTTTTTAAAATGTTTTTATTGCCAATCAGAATACTTTCAGTTGTAAAGATAACAGTTAATATTTACAGCTATGAGCAGCCACTTAACTCTGAAGTCAAATTCAAATATGTAAGAAAATTGATTATCTGTTGCCTTCATTTTTTTTATCATCGGCAAAAACGTTATCACACTACCATTCATTCATTTCTGTCCACCGGTTCTATTCGCCGGCTCTATCACTGACTCTGTGAGATCTTGGGAAAGTCATTGTATCTCCCTGTGCCTCAGCTCTTATCCCTGACTCAGTCACTGACTTGTAGACCTAATTGTAAAACTTCTTTTCTTTTAGATACAGAATAGGATGAGAACATTTGCTAATAGAAAACCTTTGACTGTAAATCTCCTCCAATGCAATGAACATCCAACATATTGCGAAGGAGTTGTAAGTGACACCTGAGAGGTGCAGATTAACGACTTTCACTGCAGGCCACACAATACAACATCTGTAAAACTCAATGACATCTGCACTTATCATATTCGTCATTTCCAATTTCTTTTTACAGCTCCAGGACTGTTTTTAGTGGCAGGACCTATTCTGTAGAACCCTCTTTTGCTAGATTTTTGATTGGAAGGGGATTACCTTGCCTTCAGGAAAAGTGTAAAAATGTCTTTACTTCAACAGACATTTGGGTAGAGTGTTTTTGATGACTGTTAACTTGTTATAATAGGTTTTATATTTTGGTTTTATTTTAAGTGATCTTCTTTCTTTTGTATGCTTATTGTATGTCCATGTTTTATGTTTATTGTGTGAGTTCTGGTCTTCACTGCTTGAAGCAAGTTTATCATACCATTAAGGATAGAAATGTTCAGAAGTTCATAAATGAAATAAATAAGAGTGTGATTGTCCCAATGGATCTAGAAAATATAACGATGGTGACAGAATTCATTATTCTGGGACTTTCTGATAAGCCAAAGATGCAGGTTTCCCTTTTTCTGGTGTTCCTGCTCATCTACCTGATCACCCTGCTGGGGAACCTTGTGATTATCACAGTGACCTGTGCTGACCCCCGCCTGCACACCCCCATGTACTTCTTCCTCAGTAACCTCTCTCTTACAGATATCTTCTGCACATGCACCATCATCCCAAAACTGCTGAGGATCTTCCTCTCAGGGGATAAGACCATTTCTTATGCTGGGTGCATTGTGCAGCTTTATTTATTCTTAGGCTTTGTTGGCACTGAAGATCTCCTCCTTACTGCCATGGCTTTTGACCGCTATGCTGCAGTCTGCAACCCCTTGCGCTATTCCTTAATTATGAATCACAGAGTCTGTGTCCTGCTGGCTGCTGCTTCTTGGATCATCGGCTTTCTACCATCTGAGACAATCACAGCTTCTGTCACCCACCTTTCATTCTGTGCCTCAAATGTGATCGATCATTTCTTCTGTGACCTCATGCCACTGTTAAAGCTTTCCTGCACTGACACAGACCACACACAAAGCATGGTGTTTGTTGTGGCTGCATTGATGGTAGTACCTGCTTTCTCCGTGACTCTTGTATCTTATACCTACATCGTCTCAGCCATCCTGAGGATCCGCTCTGCAGAGGGGAAGCGTAAAGCTTTCTCCACCTGCTCCTCTCACCTCACTGTTGTCTCTGTGTATTATTTCTTAGGATTGTTCATGTATCTGAGACCTGCCTCAACATACTCCCAGGAGCAGGGTAAAATCCTATCTGTGGTTTTCATGACTCTTATCCCCATGCTGAACCCCATCATTTACAGTCTGAGGAACAAGGAGGTAAAGAATGCAGTTAGGAGGGTCATAGGGAAGTAGCTTATGGGAGCAGATGGTAAATCACAGTAGCTATCACTATAGAAGATTCCAATTTCTAGTGGGGTTCAAAATGATTCTTCCTTTAAAACAGAAAAGGAAGATCCCTGGTTTCATCCTTGGATTTGGTCTTTTATTTTTCAGCTCAGATTTATTTATTTATTTATTTATTTATTTATTTAATAACTTTTATATACCGGCATTAGAAAGGCACATCATGCCGGTTCATATATTAACAAAAGCGAGGAAAATACATTATAACAGGGTAAAGGGAGGGGGTAAAAGAAAACTAAGGCAAAGGCAAGGAAAATACAGGACTGTAAACTAGTTAAATAAATTCAAAAAACAACTGATAAATTATAAGTTCCAACAGAAAAGGCAACATCTTGATAATGTACAGTGAGAAGATCGGAGTATAAGAGGGTGTAATACAATGGTGGTACTGGGTTCACAGGGGGAAGTAGATTAGTCAGGGTAGGCTTGATGGAATAGCCAGGTCTTCAATTTAGATCTAAATTTAATTGGGCAGGATTCTAATCGGAGTGTCATGGGCATGGAATTCCAGCGTGTGGGGCCTGCAATAGAAAGAGCTCTTTCCCTAGTAGAAGTGAGATGTGCCCTTTTTAGAGAGGGCACTTGCAGAGTTCCTTTGTGAACTGTCCTGGTAGGACGGGTCTGAGTGACAAGGCTAAATGGTATGTCAAGCCAGAGGGAGTTGTGAGAGAAGATGGATTTGTGTATGGTGGTAAGTGTTTTGTGGAGTATTCGGAATGGGATAGGCAGCCAATGAAGGCCTTTCAGAATCGGGGTGATGTGATCTGTTTTACGGGTGTTAGTGATGATTCTAGCAGTTGCATTTTGCAACATTTGGAGCAGTTTGATCGTAGCGTGTGGGAGACCTAGGGGTAGAGAATTACAGTTTAGAAAGGAGGGAAATTTGGATAACAGTGTGAAAATCTTGAGAGTGTAGCAGTGGCTTAAGTTTTTTTAGAACATTTAATTTATAGAAACCGTCCTTAAGGATGGAGCTTACATATTTTTTCATGTTTAATTGTTCATCCAGGAGGACTCCGAGATCTCTTACAAAGGGTTGGTTTATAGTGGATTTACAAGTGAGATTATGAAGTGAGTGGGGTTTAGAATGGGGGGAGATAAGTAATAGTTCCGTTTTGTTGGTGTTGAGAGCGAGGTGGAGGTTCGTTAGAAGAGAGTTAATTGGAATGAGACAGGTTTCCCAGTGCTTCAATGCATCGGATATTGAGTTGTGGATAGGGATTATGATTTGGATATCATCAGCATATATTTATTTATTTTATTTTTTATTTTAAATCTTTTCTATACCGTCATTAAGGTGGGTACCGTCACAACGGTTTACAGTAAGGCACAAAAATAATGTTATTAAAATTTATCAGTTTACACAGGTGCCATTAGGTTCGGTAACATAAGTTTTTAATCAAAACTAGATGTTAAGTGAGTGTGATCACTATTCTGTCCAGGTCAAATCTATAGCAGTTTGAGTTCAGGACTCATTCTATAAATGTAACTTATCCTTTAGTGATGAATTCTATTAAAAAAACAAACACCCTTATTGATTCCTGTTTGTGTGGGTGTTTTTACTCTTGCACTTCCCTGGTTTGAACCTTGCAAGTCCTTGGAATCTATTCTCCCTTCTCTTTTTGAAAGGCTTGTTTAAATAGCCAAGTTTTTAGATTTTTTTCGGAATGTTTTGTTTTCTCATTGTAGTCTTAATTCCAAGGGCATGGAGTTCCATAGTATGGGTCCCGCTAAGGATAACACTCTCTCTTACCTGGGTTCGTCTTGCTGTTTTTACTGATGGAATAGTTAGAAGTGCCTTGTTGGCTGATCTTAGATTTCTGTTGGGGATGTGTACATGAAGGGCCGTGTTGAGCCAGTCTGCGTTTTCGTTGTGTATTAATTTGTGTATGGTGCATAGTGTTTTGTACTGTATTCTTTGTTCAATGGGAAGCCAGTGTAACTCAGCCAGTGTTTCTGTAATGTGGTCTCTTTTCCTTTTTCCAGTTACTACTCTTGCAGCCGTGTTCTGTAATATTTGTAGTGGTCTTATGGAGGTGTATGGTAAACCTAGTAGAAGGGTATTGCAATAATCAGTGCTTGCAAATATTAGCGCTTGCAGTACTGATCGAAAGTTGGCGGTTGTTAGAAGTAGTTTAAGTTTTCTGAGGACCATGAGTTTGGCGTATCCTTCCTTTACTTTTATGGATATATGTTGTTTTAAGCTTAGTTCTGTGTCGATTATTACGCCTAGATTTCGTACTTTCTCTGCAAGTATTATTTGTTTGTTGTTAATGAGTGTGATTGGGTTGTGTGAGATCTCCATGGTTTTTTTTCCTTTCTAAATGAAGGAATTCTGTCTTCTCTATGTTAATTACTAACTCCATTTGATTTAATAGTTGTTTGATAATGTCTAGATACATGTTCGCTATGTTTAATGTTTTCTCCATTGTATCGTCAATGGGTAATATAAATTGGATATCGTCTGCGTATATGTAGTGAGTGATTCCCAGTCCGGCTAGTAGGTGGCATAATGGGAGCAGGTATATGTTGAAAAGTGTAGCAGAGAGGGCGGATCCCTGTGGTACACCTGTTTGAAGGTCTATTTTTTCTGACATAGAATCTTTGATTTGAACTTGAAAATATCTGTTGCTTAGGTATGATCTAAACCATCTGAGTGTTTTGTTGCCTAGTCCTATTTCTTCTGGTCTATTTAAAAGTATGTTGTGATTAACAGTATCAAAAGCTGCTGAGAGGTCTAGCATCACTAGAATGTATTGTTTACCGTTATCAAATCCCCTCATGATGTTGTCTGTCAGCGCCAGTAGGAGTGTCTCTGTGCTTTAATGTTTTCGAAATCCATGTTGTGAGGGATATAGTATGTTATTGTTATCTAGGTGTTCCGCTAGTTGCTTTTGTATAGTTTTTTCTATTAATTTTGCAATTAGGGGTAAGTTTGATACAGGTCTGTAGTTGCACAGGTTAAGTGGGTCACTGTTTTTCTTTTTTAAAATGGGTTTTACGATTGCTCCTTTCAATGCATCTGGCATGGATCCTTCCTCTAAGGATAGATTAACAATCCTTGCCAGTGTCGGCAAGTTTGAGTTCAGTTAAGAGGTGGCATAAAGGGGTAAGGTAAATGTTAAAGAGGGTGGAGGAGAGGGAAGAGCCTTGTGGGACACCTTGTTGTAAGGGGAGGGAAGTAGAGATAGCATTGCCTATTTTGACTGAGAAAGTTCTGTTTGATAGGTAGGATTTGAGCCATGTTAAGGCCAGGCCAGAGATACCGATACTTTCTAGACGGACAAGTAGGTGATTGTGGCATATAGTATCGAAGACGGCAGATATGTCCAGGAGGGCAAGAAGGTAGCTAGAGCCCTTCTCCATTCCTATAAGGAGGTGGTCGGTAAGTGTAAGCAGGAGGGTTTCAGTGTTAAGATGTTTACGGAAGCCGAATTGTGCGGCAAGGAGGATATTGTGGTTTTCTAAGTAGTCCATAAGCTGTGAATTAACTACTCTTTCCATTATCTTGGCAATGAAAGGAAGGTTGGATATCGGACGGAAATTCGCAGGGTCTTTGGGGTCAAGAGCGGGCTTCTTTAGGAGGGGTTTGACCACTGCTTGTTTAAGTGTGTCTGGGACAGAGCCGTAAGATAGTGAGAAGTTGACGATGCCAGCTATTGCTCTGGAGATAGTGTTTGGGATTGCAAGGAGCGCTTTGGAGGGAATGGTATCACTCGGGTGTGAGGCAGGTTTGAGTTTTTTGAGATTAGATTCTATTTCCTTGGAGGAAGTGAGGTCAAATGCTGATAGGACAGTGGTGGAGGGAACAGGACTCGAGAAGGGAAAGTGAGTAGAGACAGGGAATCTGGAGATGAGTTTCATGATTTTATTATGAAAGAAGTGTGCAAGTTCGTTGCTCTTGGCATCAGCTTCGGAGTCTGGAATGCAGAGGGTGGTGGGTTTAATGAGATTGGACACATAGGCAAAAAGAGCTTTGGGATTATAGCTGTAGTCATGGATCTTAGCGGCATAGAAATCTCGTTTATGGGGTTTGTGGAAGAGGCAGAAGCATTCACAGCTCCCTGGAGGAGAGAGTTGTTGTCATTGCTCAAGGGTGACACCCAGTGGCTGGATGTGGGACTTATGATTGCAGGGTTCTGGAAGCTTCATCAGTGCATGGACCCAACCCAGGACAGCAATAACATTGGGGAGGAAGAGACTTGTGCATTAAGAATTGTGAGTAAAGACTAAGGGAACGAGCCTCATTCTTTTATAGTGTGTGAGACTGGGGTTAAACTGGAAGAGGATCTGGGAGTCTTGTTCCTATCCCTTGTGGTGAGGGAAGGCTAAGAATTTGGAAGAAAAAATCATATTTATGGTTGTTATGAAGGAAGAATGCTAGTCTGGGAAATGTATACCTTATAATCCTGGCAAATGGTGACATTGGGACAATTATTTGACTTTTACGTGAAGGCTGAGTGAGTGGTATACTACGTCATAGGCAGTACCAAGCACTACATTTTGTGGTAAAAATTTTACTTTTGTCTGTTCTGTCCCATGAAGTCTGATTATTCATAGTTTCTGGCTGGAAAATCCAGAAACAGAAGACTTTAGTTATTTGAAAATGGTGGATCTTTGTTTATTATCCCAGTACTGGGGCCAGAGTTCATGGAGGGGAGAAGGAGGCTGTCCCTCCTGTCCAGTCAACAGAAAACTGGTGTCTTAACCTCTGCTGTCTCTGTTCTGGTCCACTTCACCACCTACATGACCAGCTGACTGAACCCACTAAATACATTTAGGAGACGGATCTTTCTAGCAGTAGTGAAAGCCCTCCCACTATTTTATGTACCTTAAGATGGGGTTACACACTATTTACCAAACATCTGTCCACTGCAGATATCTACACACCAGGCCAATGTTCAATAATTTGAGACGCTGCTGAGCACAGATTTGATCTTCTGTGGAGTGAGTGAGGTAAATGCCACTCGTACATGTAAAAGTTCCTGTATCCCTCTAGGAGATGCCTTTGTCATGTCCAGATATATGACACAGTCCTGTCCATGCAGCAGGTTAAAGGTGGCAGTTCTGGGAGGTGTGAGCAGGCACTGCGCAGGAAACCTTGGGCCTGCAGATTCTATTTATACTGAATATATATCAGGTGTACTGAAAACACATTTCTGTTACTTACATTAGCTGCACCAAATTCAACTCTAATTCTCACAGACCTAGTTTGTTCATATGATTTCTGCTACAATTAACAAAATAAGTCTAAAATCTACTATGGTGAATTAATGCCAATATCTCATGAAAAAACCAACAGGAACAATAAAAAAAACCAACCCACAAGTACATACTTATTACATGAGAGACCGAGATAAAAAAACAAACTTTTGAAAACTTACTTAATAGTGATTATTTGCTTCACAAAAATAATTAACAAAAAACAGCACTAAATTCAATAACACTTACCTCATTGCATGACTGAGCAGTCCTTTTTCTTTTGCCTCGTAACACCATGACCTGGACACGTAATGTGTTTCATTTTGAATCTTCTTCAGGGGCTATTTGTGCAGCGGACAATCAACACAAGAGCAACAAATAAGTGCTTCAAAAATGTGTGAGAATTCAGGAAGCCATTTTGAAACTAGAACATTCAAAATGAAACATGTCATCTAGCCAGGTCGTGGCATTATAGGGCAATTGAAAAAGAAATGTTCTATCACGCAATAAGAAAAGTGTTATCAAATTTAGAGCTTTTAAAAAAAAAATGTTTTTGTAAAAGAAAAAAAATGCTTTAGTGAGATTGATGATTATATTTTGATTTGTCTTGCACCTAAGTGGTTAGTATTAGGTCATTGCACTGAACAACCACTAATAACTGAGTTTTCAAATGCTCATTTTTTATGACAGTCTCTAATGTAGTAAGTGTGTAGGTGTGGGCTTTTTTTTTTATTGAGACTATGCTACAATTAGCTATAGGTTGGATTATTACAACACACTTTATTTAGAGTGACCTCTGAAAGGGATAAAGTAATGTCAACTGATTCAGAACATCGCAGTAGGATTATTACCCAATTCCAGCCAATCTCCACTGGATATTAATGAAAGCAATGATTTGCAAAACCTATGTTATTATGAATTTAAGGTCCTGACCATGATGTTTAAACTCATTCAGGAACCTAACATTGTGTAACTACATCATGGGTTATTTTTCCCTGTATTATTATTATTATTATTATTTTTAATTTTTATAGACCGAAGTTCTTGTAGGAACTACAAATCAATCCGGTTTACATACAACTTTTAAATGCCCAAAAAGAGTAGTGGGCTTTACATAGAACAGTGTATGCATCACCTTGCACTTATCCACATTAAATTTCATCTGCAGGAGGACCTTGTGAGACTGGAAAATCATTAGGTTCCATGGTAGGAGCTACCACCCAGGAAAGAGATCTAGGCTTCATAGTGGATAAATTATTTATTTATTTAGTGCTTTTTTATACCGGCATTCATGATACAATCATATCACGTCGGTTTACAAGGAACCGGGGTAAAAAACATAACCTTAAATATTAATCTAGAAATGTGAAGTAAGTTACAATGAAAAAAGGGTAATGGAACTGGGGGAAGAAGAAGACAAAGCAGAAAGTAACTCAATAGCAGAGACAAATATTTACATTGTGCTGAAAGTTCGAAAGTGATAGCTATGCTGATCGATGATTTAGGGAAAGGCCTGTTTAAATAACCAAGTCTTAAGCCTTTTTATAAATGTCAACAGGCAGGGTTCTTGTCTGAGTTCAGAGGGAATAGCATTCCATATGGTTGGTCCCGCTGTGGAGAAGGCCCATTCTCTATTTGCTAGGTGATGGGTGGATTTGGTTGGGGGGGGCATGCAGGGCTCCTCTATAGGCTTCTCTGATAGGTCTGGACGAGGTGTGAATTCTGAGTGGGAATTGTAGGTCACGAAGGGTTTGGTTATGGATGGTTTTGTGGATGATAGTGAGTTACTTGTGTAGAATTCTGAAACTTATTGGTAGCCAGTGTAAATCTCTGAGGATGGGTGTAATGTGGTCTCTTCTGCAAGTGTTTGTTAAGATTCTGGCTGCCACATTTTGAAGCATCTGAAGGGGTTTGATTGAAGAGGCGGGGAGACCTAGCAAGATGGAATTGCAGTAGTCTATCTTGGAGAATAGAATGGCTTGGAGGACAGTTCTGAAATCTTGAAAGTGTAGAAGTGGTTTAATTCTTTTTAGTACCTGCAGTTTATAGAAGCAGTCCTTGGTTGTGTGGTTGATGAATTTTTAAAATTCAGACGGTTGTTGATTAATACTCCCAGGTCTCTTGCTTGGGTGACGAAGGTGATAGTGAGTGTCCTTAGAGGGATCACTATTGTCCAGGGAGATGAGGAGGAGTTCAGTTTTAGCTGAATTGAGTATCATGTTTAGGTTAGTGATGAGGAGGTTGATCTCTTGAATGCAATTTTCCCAGTACTTGAGTGTTTTTGTGATGGAGTCTGTTATGGGGATTAGGATTTGTACATCGTCTGCATAAAGGAAGTGTTTTAGTTTTAGATTTGTTAGCAGCTGGCATAGGGGAAGGAGATATATATTGAAGAGAGTGGGGGACAGGGAGGAGCCCTGTGGAATTCCTAGTGATGAATTGATGCAAGGGGACTCTTTATTGTTGATTCTGACTTTATAGCCTCTGTTACTGAGAAATGATTCGAACCATTTGAAGGCAGTTCCTATTATTCCGATGTCAGATAATCGGTTGAGGAGGATGGAATGGTTAACGGTGTCGAAAGCCATCGAGAGGTCAAGAAGGATTAGTAAGAAGGATTGTCCTTTGTCCAATCCCATGATGAGGTGGTCTGTTAGAGAGATGAGGAGGGTTTCAGTGCTTAGTGCCTTACGGAATCCGTATTGTGTAGCGTGCAGTATTTGATGGTCTTCAAGATAATCTGAAAGTTAGAATTGACTAGTTTCTCCATGATCTTAGCAACAAAAGGCAGATTGGAAATGGGGCGGAAATTGTTGGGTTCCTTAAGATCTAAGTTTGTTTTTTTTTTTAGGAGAGGTTTAAGTTTAAGCAAGGCGAATTTTAGATCATCTGGGAAGATTCCTTGTGATAGAGAGCAGTTTATGATATCAGCCAGATGTTTGGAGATGGTATTAGGTACCAGTAGGAGTAGTTTTGTTGGGATTTGGTCATAGGGTTAACGGTGAGAGTTTCATTTTCTTTATTATGTTTTTAATCTCCATGGCGGTAGTAGGTTCAAATGATTCAAATGAAATCCCTTTATTTGAGAGATAGTAGGGGCTAGGCAAAGAGGTAGGGCTCGGGGGCAGGAGAGTTAAGAGGTTGGAGATTTTGGTTTGCAAGAAGATTGCCAGTTCATTGGCTTTGGATTGTGCCTGATCATTAGGAATAGATGGGGCGCTGGTGTGTGTGACTTCAGATACGTAGGAAAATAGTGCTTTAGCGTCAAAGACGAGGTTGTGAATTCTATGAGCGTAGAAATCTCTTTTAGACCGTAGAGTGGAGTTCCTGTAGAGGTGGAGGGCAGACTTGTAAGCGTATAGTGTGCTAGGGGATGTGGCCTTGCGCCATTTATTTTCTTTCTGTCTGAGACTTTGTTTAAGTATTCAGAGCACCTTGGAGAACCACGGTTGTCTTTTGTGTAAGGTGGGATTGATTTTTTTAGTTGACAGTGGACATAGTTTGTTAGCTACTGTCTCTGTTAGGGGTGTGCATTTGGTCCCTACGTATTGGCGATCCGCAACGGATGTGCCAATATTCGTTGTATTCATGGGGAAGCGAAATGTATCGCGATTCCCCACGAATACAACAAATTTTCGCCAAATTATTCGGTCACCAATTTAAACAACCCCCCCACCCTTCTGATCCCCCCAAGACTTACCAATACTCCCTGGTGGTCCAGTGGGAGGGTCCGGGATCCATCCTCTGCACTCTCACACCCTCGGTATGTTTCAAAATGGCGCCAGTAGCCCCTGTGACATAGTAAGGGCAAGGCTATTGGTGCCATTTTGATTCCTGGCACCCGATGGCACGAGTGCAGGAGATCGCTCCCGGACCCCTGCTGGATCCACAGGGACTTTTGGCCAGCTTGGGGAGGCCTCCTGACCCCCACAAGCCTTGCCAAAAGTCCAGCAGGGGTCCGGGAGCGACCTCCTGCACTCGGGCCCTATTTTCAGTATTCAAAATGGCGCCGGCGCTACCTTCGCCCTCACTATGTCACGGGGCCGACGGTCAGCCTCTGTGACATATTGAGCGCAAAGGCTAGCGCCGGTGCCATTTTGAGTACTGGCAGCCGCTAGCCTTTGCCCTCACTATGTCACAGGGGCCGACGTCGGCCCCTGTGACATAGTGAGGGCAAAGGTAGTGCCGGCACCACTTTGAATACTGGCAATACAGCCCGAGAGCAGGAGGTCATTCCGGACCCCCACTGGACTTTTGGCAAGTCTTGTGGGGGTCAGGAGGCCCCCCCAAGCTGGCCAAAAGTCCCTGGGGGTCCCTGGGGGTCCAGGAGCGATCTCCTGCACTCGTGCCATCAGATGACAGGAATCAAAATGGCACCAATAGCCTTGCCCTTACTATGTCACAGGGGCTACCGGTGCCATTGGTCAGCCCCTGTCACATGGTAGGAGCACAAGATGGCGCCAATGGCCATGTGACAGGGGCTGACCAATGGCACCGGTAGCCCCTGTGACATGGTAGGTCAAAGGCTATCGGAACCATTTTGAAACTGGTTCCGAGGGTGTGAGAGTGCAGGGGATGGGTCCCGGAACCCCCGCTGTTGGTTTAAGCCAGGTTTCCGTTATAGCGCAGATGTCGGGTTGTGAGTCTAGGAGGTAATCGTTGAGGAGATGAGATTTCTTAGTGAGGGATTGTGCATTGAATAGTGTTAAGGAGAATAATGTGAGGCCTAGGAGTTGAGTAATGGGTGAGATCATGATTAGAATGAGGGACCTGGTGGAGCATGGCCGAAGTTGCATGGGTGCTTTTCCGGTGGTGACGAGACATGTAGAATAGGGATTGGGAATCCTGGAGTCATGTTGTTCTGATTGTAAAGAGAAGGAGGAGGGTGCATGCTGGAAGAGGCTAGATGAATGCTGGAGGAAGCTGGATGAGTGCTGGAGGAGGATGGATGAGTGTTGGTGCGGTCGGGTGTTGTAGTGCTAGGAGTAGGATGTAGGCGGGGATACGGCCTCTGCCCTGGGTCCTGGAGCTCACGAAGGGGCACATACACAATGAAATTGTCAGCTCAGTGTGCTGCGGCAGTTTAAAATCAAACAGAATGTTAGGAATTATTAGGAAGGGAATGGTGAATAAAATGGATAATGTCATAATGCCTATGTATTGCTCCATAGTGAGACCGCACCTTGAATATTGTGTACAATTCTGCTTGATGCATCTCAAAAAAGATATAGTTGGAGAAGATTCAGAGAAGTGCAACCAAAATGATACATTGGATGGAACAGCTCCCCTATGAGGAAAGACTAAAGAGGTTAGGACGGTTCAGCTTGGAGAAGAGATGGCTGAGGTCTAGAATGGGTAAATGTGAATCGGTTATTTACTCTTTCGGATAATAGAAGGATGAGGGGACACTCCATGAAGTTACCATGTAGCACATTTAAAATTAATCAGAGAAAATTCTTTTTCATTCAATGCACAATTAAACTCTAGAATTTGTTGCCAGGCAATGTGGTTAGTGCAGTTAGTGTAGCTGGGTTTAAAAAAGGTTTGGATAAGTTCTTGGAGGAGAAGTCCATTACCTGCTATCAAGTTGACTTAGAAAATAGCCACTGCTATTACTAGCATCAGTAGCATGGGTTTTACTTAGTGTTTGGGTACTTGCCAGGTACTTGTGGCCTGGTTTGGCCTCTGTTGGAAACAGGATGCTGGGCTTGATGGACCTTTGGTCTGACCCACTATGGCATGCTCTTTTCTTTCTTACGTTTTCAGCTTCAAATCTGTGCCTGAATCCATCATTAACTATGATGTTCTCCAGGAGGAAACTTCTACTGGCCCCCAGAACCCAAGGGCTCAAACTGCAGAGTAGGGGGCTGACTAGGCGGAAGGCCAGTCCTAGTCCTGCTTTAAAGTTCTGTGCTACTTCTGTGGGGGCGATCCCAGATTTCAGCTTGCTGGACCATGATACATAAGCTTAGCACTTCAAGAATAAATAGGAATAGAAAGGTTGCCTTAACCTTTCATTCCTTTCCTCTTCAAAATTCAGGAGAGAGCTTACAAACCCTTTCCTTTTGACTATAGCTATAGCACATAACAGTTTTCTGTGCAGTCAGTATTTCCTTCGGATGCTCACTGAGGGGGAAGAGAAATAACAGCTTCCTCTCAGCACTCAACCCCTTACCACCAAACTCTATTGGAAACTCAAGAGGTTTCCACACATCAGTGTTACCAAACTCTCCAGTCTGTCACTATATGCCTAAACTCCATTTACCTTTTCTCAAACATCTGAAGCTATCCATCCCCTCTTGCCCTCCTCCTACCTAGACGAGCTGGAGTTGGTTACTCAGGCCCTTTATAACCTGCCATTTTGTGACTAAGGGTGGGTGTGGCTAGAGTCAGTGTAAAGCAGATACCAGAGAGACAAATTCTGACCCATCTCCAATCTCCCCTTCTTAGCCAAACTAACGGAGAAATTGGTAAACACCCAGCTTTCAGAATATCTAGAAGATCACAATATCCTATATCCTTCGCAATACGGTTTCTGAAAATCACGCAACACGGAAACTCTCCTCATATCACTTACAGACCATATTATTATGGGACTAGACAAGGGCCACTCCTTTTTACTAGTCCTGCTTGACATCTCGGCGGCATTTGACACCGTCAACCATTCCATCCTCCTGGAGCGTCTAACAGACATTGGTATCTCCGGTTCAGCCCACAATTGGTTCAAGTCCTTCCTCTGCAATAGAACCTTCAAAGTCAAAATCAATAATAAAGAATCACCCCTGACAAAATCCCCACTTGGTGTACCACAAGGATCTTCCTTATCCCCCACGCTGTTCAACATCTACCTCCTCCCCCTCTGCCAACTACTAACTGATCTCAATCTAATTCACTACCTCTACGCTGACGACGTGCAGATTCTGATCCCTATAACAGAATCTATCTCAAAAGCTCTCACCCACTGGAACAACTGCCTTCTATCCATTACCAACCTTCTCAACAGCTTAAACCTGGTCCTCAATGCCTCGAAGACAGAGCTCCTCCTCATCTCTTCAAACCAAGATAACATCCTTCCACCATCCACCCACAATATACATTTCACCCATCAACATGTAAGATACCTCGGGGTAATTCTTGACAATCGCCTAAACCTGAAGAAAATGGTCAACACCACAACCAAAGACTGCTTCTACAGACTCCAGGTTCTAAAACGAATCAAACCTCTCCTATTTTTCCAGGACTTCAGGACAGTTCTCCAATCTCTGTTGTTCGCCAAAATTGATTACTGCAGCGCCCTCCTCCTAGGCCTCCCTAAATCTACCACCAAGCCACTACAGATGATACAGAACGCCGCAGCGAGATTACTGACCAACACCAATCGTGGAGACCACATCTCACCCATCCTCAGAAACATCACTGGTTACCAGTGAATTTCAGAATCCTGTACAAATCAATCACCTTAATACACAAATCCATACACCACCAATTTCAACTCGATCTCGAAATCCCCTTCAAACTACATTCCTCCAACAGACCAACGAGAGAAATTCACAAAGGAACCCTGCAATTTCCCCCAACTAAAGCAACATGCCTCACCTCGACTAAAGATCGAGTCTTCTCGATAGCAGGCCCAGATATCTGGAATAACATCCCTGCAGACCTCATATTGGAACCCTGTCTCTTAACATTTAGAAAAAAACTCAAGACATGGCTCTTCAGCCAAGCCTTCTCCGAACCCCCTGATATTCACTAGTTCACCCTTACTCTATGCCTGATTGAGGACATTATTCTCTGCTTGTATGATAGTCCCTGATACTCCTAAGCACATTATGCCTTATCTATCTTCTCAATGGTATTATATTTATAATTGCTGTCTGCTCTATCTTTCCAGCTGATTAAGCCTCCAAGTTCTTTCTCCCTGTTGAATGTAACTTTGCCTCTTCCACACCATTTGTTAATTTATGTTAGTTGTTACTACAGTTTTTTTTACCCTCTTCGATGTAAACCGATCCGATATGGTTTTATCTATGAAGGTCGGTCTAGAAAAGTGTTAAATAATAATAAGTTGTAGTTTTTTCCCTCCCTGGTGAATGCTCCCTGCCTCACCAGTGTCCTTTTTGGAGGTGGAGTTTGCTGTTCACAACCTGCCAGTGGTTCCTAGGTATTCAGTTGCAGTAAGGATATCTTTTTGGCCTGAATCCTTTTAGAACTTGCACTCCTTGACTGAAGACCAGTGAGCCCATTCTCCCCATGAATGAGGCAAGCACCTGTGTCAGGCTTGGCTGTATAAGGTGAGTGAAGGCTGGAAGAACTCTAGCACAGAAGGGACTGCATTTCACTCTCTTCCTTTGATGAAGGTCTTCCTCGCTGGCTGGATTCAGAGTGCAGAAGCTGAAGAACAGTGAGTCCATATTCCCATGAATGTGGCAGTTTAGCAAAGTTTTTGTAGAAAAAGTTTATCTTTTTTGTTGTGAGGAGGTTTTTTTTGGCCATCCCTCCTCACTGGGAACTTGGCTGGGTCAGCAGGTTCCCACTCTCAGACTTTTCTCCCAAGGAGTCACCAATGCAGAACAACTAGGAGAGAAGTAAGATCAAGGAGACCCCATCCGGATTTCCAGCAATATGGGACCAGGATACAGGACTGGGTGATCAGAAAGATGATGGAGTATCAGGTAGTATTTTTGCTGTGTTAGAAGGGACTCCTGACCTAGGAATCCCAGTTAAGCCACTGGGAGAGCATTTAGTACACACTTTATATCACTATGGGAAGATCAACCAGTTTACTCAGGGTGTCTCAATCTAAGCAAGTGTCCTTTCCTTAACTGCATGGAAACAGCTTGTAACTGCACACATATTTAAAGATGGGGATATTAATTTGCCATAACAAATCAGTACATTATTATTTAACACCCAGTTCCTGGTCCTGCCTGTTCTTTCACAGCATCTCCCTCCTGGGGATGTGTTTTGCCACAGCAACAAAACACATACAGGATCACATGCCAATGTCTGGGCCATAGGAGTCTTCCCCCATAAAAATTATCCCTCTTCAGGGATCAAGAGTCAGACTTGGTTTGGAGTCAGCTTGCCAGAGTAGCTGCAAAAGTTATAAATAAGATTGTGTGCCCTCAGAGAATCAACCCTCCCAAAAAGGGGTTACATTAATGCAAGGACAAACCATTCAGGCAACCTTCCAAAGGGGGCACTTATAAATGGACTGTACTATCTACTGCCACTTCACAAATACATCCTTTGCTCAGGGGACTCCTTACAACTGTTTTCAAGATTATCTACGATACGATAGCCCACAATGTAGTAGTTACAGAGGGAGCCATTTTGTGTACCAGGGATGTCACTGATGACATAAACAGAGAGAGCTCTTTGAAACTCTTTCCTTTAATTAATTCATCTCTGGACAGGATGAATACCTGGTGGCCGTTATATTGAGGTTGTCCTCTGAGCTCCCCATCTCCTGCCATATCACAGTGTTCTCCCCTCTTGGCTCTTCTACAACAAATTATATTCTCTCCCTCAATGCTAGGGAACTTTGATTATGGTTTTACTTTGTACAATTTATAAAGAGTCGTCAATGTGCAGACCAGAGTAGACAGCAGGTAAACCATATACAATGTACAAATAATAAACAAGTACAGAACATGAAAGGACCCTTCTCTAAAGAGCTCAAAACTTACAAGAAAGCTTGATATGACAGACAAGATCTACAAGGGACGTGGTACAGAGCAGGGAACGGACTGTGAGGGCTGCAGCAGCTGGAGGGGAGGAGGTGAGAGGAGATCTCAGAGAAGGCAGCTGAAAAGTGCTCTTGGGATGGGAATTGGTGAGTGAGAGACAGGCAGGGAGGGGTCTTTGTAAATGAAATTAATGTACAAGTGAAGGTGAGATCAGACTTTCTCTAAACTTCTCTAACACTAACAGGAGATTCCCTCACCAGAGCTGGAGCAGAGCAGAATGAGGGTCCCAAAACGTATTCTCCCCACAGATCAATCACATCTAAACTCTCAAGATAACTCTGGCAGAGAAGAACATTTCCCTTAATTGTCTATGAGACTTTTAAATTTCCCAGATAGAACAATTTTTTCCCAGTTCCCATTCATAAAGCATTTAAGACACCCGAGGTGTCCCTCATCTGATCCACAGTGGAGGAGAGGAGGCAGCGCTGCAGGACAGGTAAGGAGAAACGCTAGCAATCCTGTAACATGCGACTTTAATGCCTTCTGTGAGCTGCATTATCTCATCAGGCATAATTTTGTTGTTCCAACTGTATGCATTTTCTCTGAACAGTACGAGAGTGTAAGGAAGCCAAAGGGAGGACTAAAATCTCCTTTAAAATATTCCAATTTTTAGATCTGTAACTGCATGCACAGACTTGGGTTGGGCAAAGCGAGAGAGAGAGAGAGAGAGAGTGAGTACCTGGCATGTGTGTGAGGGTGGGAGGTGAGCAGAGCAAGGCTGGGGTGGTTGGCTCACTCAGAACTGTGAGAGCTGAGAGACTGTGCCAGCTTTGGGAGATGGGAGGGGAACTGTAATATGAAGCTTAGAGGGAGATAGGGGAGCTTGGAAACGCTGGAGCACCAAGTAGATCCACTCGTGGAAGAGGAGTCAGCTTACTGAGCTGTGTGGCCCAGCAGTGCCCACATTAAACAGAGAGCAGAAGTGGCAAGAAGGAGGCTTGAATCAAGATGAGGGTGGCCAGTTGTAGTTCTCAGGAATTCTGTGGGATTGTATCCAAACCTCTGCCCTGCCTCCTGTAAGGAATCTGTGCTGGTGGTCATCCCCTGCTCTCTCAATCCCCTACAGCCTTCTCCACATTTTGTAGCATCCGTGCATTCAGACAACCTGAAATGCAGATGACAGTCAGCCGGTGAGAACAAAGAGAGGATCCAGGCTATGGAGGAAGTGAGATAAGGACCTGCTATCAGGACGTCCCATGGAGATCAGTGCAGCCCAGGGCCAGGATCAGCCAGTGAGAACAAAGAGAGGATCCAGGATAGGGAGGAAGTGAGATAAGGACCTGCTATCAGGATGTCCCATGGAGGAGTCAGTGCAGCCCAGGGCCAGGATCAGCCAGTGAGAACAAAGAGAGGATCCAGGATAGGGAGGGAAGCGAGATAAGGACCTGCTATCAGGATGTCCCATGGAGGAGTCAGTGCAGCCCAGGGCCAGGATCAGCCAGTGAGAACAAAGAGAGGATCCAGGATAGGGAGGAAGTGAGATAAGGACCTGCTATCAGGATGTCCCATGGAGGAATCAGTGCAGCCCAGGACCAGGATCAGCCAGTGAGAACAAAGAGAGGATCCAGGATAGGGAGGGAAGTGAGATAAGGACCTGCTATCAGGATGTCCCATGGAGGAATCAGTGCAGCCCAGGACCAGGATCAGCCAGTGAGAACAAAGAGAGGTTCCAGGATAGGGAGGAAGCGAGATAAGGACCTGCTATCAGGATGTCCCATGGAGGAGTCAGTGCAGCCCAGGGCCAGGATCAGCCAATGAGAACAAAGAGAGGATTCAGGATAGGGAGGAAGTGAGATAAGGACCTGCTATCAGGATGTCCCATGGAGGAGTCAGTGCAGCCCAGGGCCAGGATCAGCCAGTGAGAACAAAGAGAGGATCCAGGATAGGGAGGGAAGTGAGATAAGGACCTGCTATCAGGATGTCCCATGGAGGAATCAGTGCAGCCCAGGACCAGGATCAGCCAGTGAGAACAAAGAGAGGATCCAGGATAGGGAGGGAGTGAGATAAGGACCTGCTATCAGGATGTCCCATGGAGGAGTCAGTGCAGCCCAGGGCCAGGATCAGCCAATGAGAACAAAGAGAGGATCCAGGATAGGGAGGGAAGTGAGATAAGGACCCGCTTCAGGAAGTCCCATGGAGGAGTCAGTGCAGCCCAAGGCCAGGATCAGCCAATGAGAACAAAGAGAGGATCCAGGATAGGGAGGAAGTGAGATAAGGACCTGCTATCAGGATGTCCCATGGAGGAGTCAGTGCAGCCCAGGGGCAGGATCAGCCAGTGAGAACAAAGAGAGGATCCAGGATAGGGAGGAAGTGAGATAAGGACCTGCTATCAGGACGTCCCATGGAGATCAGTGCAGCCCAGGGCCAGGATCAGCCAGTGAGAACAAAGAGAGGATCCAGGATAGGGAGGAAGTGAGATAAGGACCTGCTATCAGGATGTCCCATGGAGGAGTCAGTGCAGCCCAGGGCCAGGATCAGCCAGTGAGAACAAAGAGAGGATCCAGGATAGGGAGGGAAGCGAGATAAGGACCTGCTATCAGGATGTCCCATGGAGGAATCAGTGCAGCCCAGGGCCAGGATCAGCCAGTGAGAACAAAGAGAGGATCCAGGATAGGGAGGAAGTGAGATAAGGACCTGCTATCAGGATGTCCCATGGAGGAGTCAGTGCAGCCCAGGGCCAGGATCAGCCAGTGAGAACAAAGAGAGGATCCAGGATAGGGAGGAAGTGAGATAAGGACCTGCTATCAGGATGTCCCATGGAGGAGTCAGTGCAGCCCAGGGCCAGGATCAGCCAGTGAGAACAAAGACAGGATCCAGGATAGGGAGGAAGTGAGATAAGGACCTGCTATCAGGATGTCCCATGGAGGAATCAGTGCAGCCCAGGGCCAGGACACCCTTTACCCCCACCCCAGCAACCAAAAGAAGGAGAGGATAGCAAGTGAAGAGGCTGGAGCACAGAAGACACGCTCAGTAATGTTTCTGGTCCAGTAGATGTGCTAAGATTTGGTCTTTTCCACTTTTGAAACTCCTGTACTGCTGAATTTTAATCCATCTATAAGCAAAGCCAGGAGAGGATATCAGGAGTCAGGACAGCTACTGCGGTTCCACCTTGGGTTGGAAGATAAAGAGGCTGCACAGGAATGAAACACATGGAAGAATGATGAAGGGGAGAGATAAAGGAAAGAGGGACTAGGGGAGAAGGATGGATGTTGGGGAGAAAACTGGTTCAGAAAGTAAGATGAGAAGATGAGAGGAAGAGACTTCAGGGAGAAGAAGATGGAGGGAGAGAGGTTGCAGGGGATGAGAAACTGCAGGGAAGGAAGGTAAATAAGAGGTGACATGGCGAGACCACAGAGGAAAGGGTGGCAGGAGGGAGAGATGTAGGGGAGAGGAAATAGAGAAGGTTATGAGGAGAGAGATAAAAATAATTGCAGAGACATTGGAGGAAAAGAGGACATGTGGGGAAAGAGGAGGGATTGCAGTGGAGAGGGAGAAAAAAGGAAAATTGTTGGTTTGAGGAAAAGGAGATGGAAAAGATAATGAAGGAGGAATAAATGAGAGGAAAGAGTAACGTGAGAGCAGAAAAGTTTCATGAGAGAAGAACGAAGACAAGAAACAGAACAGTAAAAGAGAACAGAGAGGGGAGGTTTACAGCGTCAGACACTGAAATGTTAGGGGAATACGCACTGATTTAATAGATCTGCGGCACAATTTGCCTCCCTGCTGCATTGCACACTTCTGGCACAGCAGTGACGGCTCCACAAAGCATTCACTGTAAAATGTTCCATTTGTGAGTGAAATGAGGACACAAGGATTCAGGAGAGGGAAGGACAGACAGGGGGAGGGGACAGAGGAAGAGGACCAGAAGCAGTCCTGAAGGTGGTAAGAGAAGCTGCAGAGGGAAAGATGGGAGGGAAGCAGGAGAGAGTGTGGATTGTTTTATGTTGTTGTGCACCACTCAGAACTGCTAAAGATGGGGGGAATCAGGAAGAAGAATCTATTATTTTCATTTTCATTTAAAAGAATTTATTAAACGCCTAACACAAAAAGGCCTAGGCGATGAACATAAATACATACATAAACTAAAATCATTACAAACATATGGTTTCACAGAAGCCAGAATCATAAATCATAACAATGATAATATACATCATAGTCACTTAAATAAGACCAATTACTGAATCATCAACTGTCGTATGAACAAGACTTCTCTCCACGGTTTTAAACATTAAATGCACGGGCAAGCAGAAATTCTTTAAAAGATGTTTTAAATTTCTTGACATCTTCGAGAGATCTTAACTCTAAAGGAATAAGGTTCCATTGACAGGGTGCCGCTATCGAAAAGGATGTCTCTCTAGTGATAAATAAACGGGCTTGACGGACAGAAGGGACCTCCAACAAATTCAACTGTGACGATCTCAAGCATCTAGCAGGTTTATGGATCCTCAAAAGTGCATTAAACCAATAAGGAGAATTAGATGTACGAAGTTTGAAAACTATCATCCCTATTTTAAAGACAATCCGTTCATGAATTGGCAACCAATTGAGATTGCACAGAACTGGTGAAATCCTCTCAAAACGTTTTGAATTAGAGACTAACCTAGCAGCAGAATTTAGTAATAACTGTATGGGCTGAATATAACATTTAGGTAAGCCTATATAGAGACCATTGCAATAGTCAATGTGTGGGAAGATAAGTGCCCGGACAACCGTCAAAAAATCTCTCTCAAATAACAAATGACGTAAACCAACCAACAATCGCAATTTAAAGAACCCAGTTTTGATTAACATTTTAATTTGAGGAATGAAAGATAATGTGGAATCAATCAAAAATCCTAAACTCTTAATAGGATTCAGAAGGGAAAAAGACATGTTGTCAATAACCAGAGAATTTTGAATTGGGATAGATAATGCACGATGAATTAGTAGCATAGTAGACTTATTAGTGTTAAGTAACAATTTGTTATGCTTTAACCAGCGATTGATGGTATCTAGACAGAGAGCAAGTGAATCAACTGTTTCTTGCCAAGAGTGGGAGAGGGTTAGTTGGGTTTTCTGGTACACATCATAGTGCAGAAATCACAGTTAAGGCGTCGTTGCACTTCTTCTCTTGGTAGATGCATAGGTCGGTGACCCTTAGTACAATTTAGAGATTTATTCAGAAGCCCCCACTGGTATCAGACCCTCTTAGCAAAGAGCAAGGAAGACAAGAACATGGTGGGCTGAGCAAAGGTCCGAGAGCCCAGAATCCTGTCGATGACAGTGGCCAGTCTGGATCAGCTGCAAGTGTCCCTCAGATCCTGTTCTTTTTCCTTTAAATATTTTTTTTTCCACGGAGAGTTTATTATGACAGGATCTCCTACCTGCAAACAAGATGAGCCACAGGGATCTGATGTATCAGAGGGTAGGGTGGAGACGTCTGAAAAGACATTGATAAAAGGGATTAAGCTGAAAGTAAGAAGTTGAATATCTCAATATAATACATTATACATGTTCTACACAGAAATCGGAGATCAGCTAATAAGGCACTACTGACTATTCCATCTGTTAAGTCAGCACGACTCACACAAGTACGGGAGCGAGCTCTATCTCTGGCAGGACCCACGTTGTGGAATTCAATGCCTCGGGAGATAAGACTGCAGAGAAACTTCAAACCTTTCAAAGGAAGTCTAAAAACTTGGCTTTTTAAACCGGCTTTTTATAAAGTGAACGAAGAAAGCAAATAAGATTGTAACTCAGCACCGAGTATATCATTTTTTTAGTTTTCTTTTTCTTTCCCACCATTAAATACACCTTAGATTGTTAACGTTATATGTGAACAGCAAAAGAAACTTTTCAACCTAATGAAATCAAAACTCAACAAATAGTTTTATATTAAAAGAACCTGTTACAGCTCATTGTTGGCACGTCTATAATGTGTTATCTATTTTAAACAATTTCTATTAATTTATGTGCCTTTTCGTAAACCATTGTGATGGTAAATGAACTGAACGACGGCATAGAAAAGACTTTAAATAAATAAATAAATAAATAAATAAATAAATAAATCTAATTTAAAGAGAGCTCTGGTGTAAGAGTTGGGGACTAAGAACCAAAAGAAATTCTAAGCTCTAATTCCCAGCTCTGCCTTGGGTAGTGTGATGTTGTGGGTGGCACTTCTTCTCCATCTGCTTGAGTTCATTTTTTAAAACGTTTTTATTGTCAATCAGAATACATTCAGTTGTAAAGATAACAGTTAATATTTACAGCTATGAGCAGCCACGTAACTCTGAAGTCAAATTCAAATATTTAACAAAATTGATTATCTGTTGTCTTAATTTGCAAAAATGTTATTCATTCATTTCTGTCTACCGGTTTTAATTGCTGGCTCTATCAGTGACTCTGTGAGACCTTGGGTGTTGTGGTTCCCGGTTGCAGCAGGCCACGGCTGGTCCCCCCTACCTCTTCTAACGCGGTGTGGTTGCTCCTCCCATGTGGCTCTGAATGCCGCTGTTCTCCTCCCAACGGGGCTCCCCCTAGGCACGCACAGGTGGAAGATCCCACCTCTTAAAAAGGCCGCAGCGGGAAACTTCAACCCAGCCCCGGGGGATGACGTCAGGACTGAGGGGGTATTTAAACCCTGCCTCAGTCCCCAGATCCTTGCCTTGGTAACAGGTCACCTCCTCAGAGTGCTAGTTGCTGATCCTGATGTCCTCTGATCCTGATCCTGGTCCTGTTCTTGTTCCTGTTCCTGTCTGTGGTTCCTGAGTCCTTTTCTGGTGTTTCCTGTTCCCTGCATTCCAGCCTGTACTGTGTTTCCGACTCCGTTCCTCTCCTCATTCTCCAGTTCCCGTGCTTCCCTTCTCGGCTTGACTTTGGCTTGTCTCCTCATCTCTGCTCGTCTGCTGCCCATCTTGACACTTGGCCTGGTTCCTTGTCTTGCCCGAATGCCGCCTGCCCCAGATTTTTGGATTGGACTCTCATTCTGCACCTCTGCTGTCAGCCATGACCTGGACTCCTGACTTTGTCTTTGCCTGCCACCATTCCAGTCCTTGTCGAGGCGACCTGCACCTGAGACCTGCTGGCCCCAGCACCCAAGGGCTCAACCTGAGGGGGGACGAGGACTGGTATAGGTGAAGCTCCAGCCGGTGACGATAACCATTAGGGGGCCTTCCCTCAGTGGAACTACCAGCCCTCGTCCCGATCCAAGGATCCACAATCTCAACATTGGGAAAGTCATTTAATCTCCCTGTGCCTCAGCTCTAATCCCTGACTTGTCACTGACTTGTAGACCTAGTTTTAAAACCTCTTTTCTTTCAGACACAGAATAGGATGAGAACAATTGCTAACAGAAAATCCTTGGCTGTAAATCTCCTCCAGTTCAATGAACGTCCAACACATTGCCAATGAGTTGTAAGTGACACCTGATGAGATGCAGATCAGTGACTTTCACTGCAGGCCACACATTGCAGCATCTGTAAAACTCAATGACATCTGCAGTTAATATATTTGTCATTTCCAATTTCTTATTGCAGCTCCAGAACTGTTTTTAGTGGCAGGACCGATTCTGTAGAACCCTCTTTTGCTAGATTTGTGATTGGAAGGGGATTACCTTACCTTCAAAAAAAGTGTTAAAATGTCTTTATTTCAACAGACATTTGGGTAGAGTGTTTTTGATGACTGTTAACTTGTTATATTAGGTTTTATATTTTGGTTTTATTTTAAGTGATCTTGTTTATTTTGTATGCTTATTGTATGTCCATGTTTTATGTTTATTGTGTGAGTTCTGGTCTTCACTGCTTGAAGCAAGCTTATCATACCAACAGGGATAGAAATATTCAGAAGTTCATAAATAAAATAAATAAGAGTGTGATTGTCCCAATGGATCTAGAAAATATAACGATGGTGACAGAATTCATTATTCTGGGACTTTCTGATAATCCAAAGATGCAGATTCCTCTTTTCCTGGTCTTCCTGCTCATCTACCTGATCACCCTGCTGGGGAACTTTCTGATTATCACAGTGACCTGTGTTGACCCCCGCCTGCACACCCCCATGTACTTCTTCCTCAGTAACCTTTCTCTTACAGATATCTTCTGCACATGTACCATCATCCCAAAACTGCTGAGAATCTTCCTCTCAGGGGATAAGACCATTTCTTATGCTGAGTGCATTGTGCAGCTCTATTTCTTCATAGGCTTTGCTGGCACTGAAGAACTCCTCCTTACTGCCATGGCTTATGACCGCTATGCTGCAGTCTGCAACCCCTTGCACTATTCCCTCATTATGAATCACAGAGTCTGTGTCCTGCTGGCTGCTGTTTCCTGGATCATCGGCTTTCTACCGTCTGAGACAATCACAGCTTCTGTCACCCACCTTTCATTCTGTGCCTCTAATGTGGTCGATCATTTCTTCTGTGACCTGATACCACTGTTAAAGCTTTCCTGCACTGACACAGCCCACACACAACGCTTAGTGTTTGTTGAAGGTGCATTGATGGTAGTACCTGCTTTCTCCGTGACTCTTGTATCTTATACCTACATCATCTCAGCCATCTTGAGGATCCGCTCTGCAGAGGGGAAGCGTAAAGCCTTCTCCACCTGCTCCTCACATATCACCGTAGTCTGCATTTATTATTTTTCTCTGTTCTTTATGTACATGAGACCCACTTCAACTTACTCCCAGGAGCAGGGTAAAATCTTGTCTATGCTCTACACAGCTGTCACCCCCATGCTGAACCCCATAATTTACAGTCTGAGGAACCAGGAGGTAAAAAATGCATTGAGAAGAGTCATGGGGAAATAGATTATGGAAGCAGGTGATTAAGAGGTTATCATATGTAGGATATTTATGTTTCTAGTAGGGATCAAGATGATTCTCCCTTTAAAACACAAAAGTAAATTCTCTGGTTTGATCCTTGGGTTGGGCTTTTCACTCCCCAGCTCAGTCGAGGTTGTAGATGTGGCAGAAGAATCATTCACAGCCTCCTGGGGGGAGAGAGATGTGGTCGTCGTTTGAGGGTGACACCCAGTGGCTGGATTTGCCACTCATGATTGCAGGGTCCTGGAAGAGCCTCAGTACATGGTCGTAGGTCCAGGAATGTCACCTCAATGACCTGACTAAGCTCACTGGGAAGGAAGGGAGATGTTATAACAAAGGGAAAAAAATTCCTTGCATAGTTGGGAATGAAGACTCAATCCTGACTGAGCTGAAAGTGCAAAGGAGCCGGAGAAAAACAGCAAAAAAACAGAGTCCTCCAGTGTTGACTCTGCAAAACTCTCAGAGAGCTGACCCAGAAAAGATTCACAGATTTACAAACTCTTTCAGTCAGAGATATATCTTTCCTTCATGATCCATTAATCTTGATATGAACCCTGCTGAGGGTTGGATCTCATTCTCTGGGATCAGTACAATCCCTCCCATTAGAATTCTGCAATACCCATTAACAGACCACTGATGCATAATGTAAATACGTCTTATTGTAAATATTTTACCTCAGTACAATTGTCTTTAATTATTCTCTCCTTGCTCTACCAGTTCTAGCAACCCTGTTATACTGTAACTCTATTGTTTCTTATGCACTTGTTATATGTATTAAGTTACTGCACCCCTTGTTATCTGTAAACCGGCATGATATGATTGTATCATGAATGCCGGTATAAAAAAGTTCTAAATAAATAAAATAAAAAAATTCTCAGTCCTCTACTCAATCCATTATAGCATCAATACTGCCAGTCTTTCAGCACTGTGACATCACCACAGTGTATATAGCCCGATGTGATATCAACGCTATGATATATAGCCTCATGTGACATCTCAGATATGACATACAGCACAACATGACATCAATCCCGTGACATAAGCCTAACATGATTATGGTGAGATACTGCCCCATGTGACATCACACTATGAGATTAATCCCAGCATATCAGTGGTGGCTCAACATGACATCAGTGCTGTGAGAAAAAGCCCAGCATGACATCACCATTATGAGATCCAGCCCCATGTGACATCACTTCTATGCATGCATGGAGACCATTAACGCCTTTCTTCCCATTAGGTGTGCCTCAGCCCTTCTGTGCTTTGTACTGCACTGGGTGAAAACTCCTGAGATTATGGAGCCTTGTATGATTTAAAACACAGAACAGCTGGAGCACACCTGGTTGGAAGGAATGTTTCATTGGTTTCTCATGCATCTAATAGAGGACATTGTTAGAACACAACGTTATCTCTGTCTTTGAGTATATGTCATATGTGATCACACTTGTAAGATAGTCTATGTGACATCAGTCCTGTTAGGTACCACCCACTGTGATCTTACTCATGTGAATGACACTATTTGTGACTTCAGTCCTGTGACTCAATGCTTTTATCACATTTTTAAAGAGTAATTAACAATACAGGAACTATGAGATCCAAAACCTACATTGGTATCTGTTTGGAGCTGAGGCATCAGACATTAGGAGAGCTGGCGTCTTATAATATGCTCCTTTTTATGCTCCTTCTGGTCAAGGTTAATGTTATAATACTTTTGTTCCCTGTAACCGATATGATATGATCTGTATCATGAATGTCGGTATATAAAAGTGTTAAATAAATTAATTAAATAAATAATATCTCAGGCCTGCATGTCTTAAAAAATGATTCAGTGAGTTGAGAAGGTTCTCTTCAAATTAATATGAATCAATTTGGAATGAGCTTTAGGAGGAAAATGACACTGGTGGGACTCTGGGGAAGGGCTGATCCTGGGATTTCAGCTGATCACTGCATTTGAAGTAAAAAGGGAATATTTTCTCACTGTGGACACTGCCCCTTCCTCTGCATTATCACATCAAGAACTGCAGTCTGGTAACTTGAAGGTCAGACTCGATGGTCTTTCGATTTATCTGGATTTCTATTATTTTCTGCTTTTAATAAATTTCCTTATATATGAACTTGCTATTCACTTAGGGGCGGATTTTAAAAAGCATTTACATGCGTAAATCTGGGTTTTACGCATGTAAATGCACTTTACTCGAGTAAGTGGGCTTTTGAAAATTGCTACAATATATGCCATTGAATCGTCCATAGGATTTATTCGCATAAGTGCACTTTACGTGAGTAAATGGCGTTTCAAAATTGCTACAATAGTAGTTACATTTATGCGCGTAACTCCTTTGAATATTACCCCCTTACTGCATATATCACTGGCAAATGTTTTACTAAACATCTTTCCACTGATGATCTCTTACTGCCTGCCAAGAAATGTTGGTGGGAGATACCATAGTCCTGGACACTACTAAGCACAGACATGGAGTCAGAAGTTAAAAGTAACTCTAAATGTCCAAGTGCCATGCTATCAACTTTATTTCTTGGGTCTTCTACAACTAATTCTGTCCTCTCCCACACTGCAGGGGAACTGTGAGTCCTGCATTATTCTTTACAATTTATAAAGAGTCGTCAGTGTGCAGACCAGAGAAGAGAGCAAGTAAAATGTATAACATATAGAAATAATAAATAGGTCATAATGACAGACAAGATTCATGAGGGACACGGTACAGAGCGGGAAAGGGACTGTGAGGGCTGCAGCAGCAGGAGGGAAAGGAGGGTGTTATGCGTGCAGTCCGCGGCAGACACGAGGCACGGCCCCCTCATCTCTCTTCAGTAACTACAGCTCCTGGTTCCTCGCCTCTGGCGGCGGTGGGCCACCAGCTTCATCCTCGGGCCTCCCCTGGTGCCTCTGGCTCAGCTGCAGTCCCGGGCATTCCCAGTCCAACCACAATGTCCATTGCTTCATGTCGGGCATGCGTGCACGCATCACCAATGCTTAAGTAGGGACCGCGGTGGGAACCAAGCCGCAGCCCCAGATGATGATGTCAGCGGAGCTTCAGTATTTAAGTGCAGGCTCCGCTCCCTAGGTTTGCCTTTGCAACAGGTCTCCTCGCTGGTCGAGTACTCATTGCCTCCTGAGAGATTTTTCTCACTCCTGTGTTCCTGTTCCTCACTGATCCTGGTTCCTGACTCCTTGTTCCTACATTCCTGCCTTGCACCTTTCCTCGGATTGCCTACACAGACTTTGACTTTGCTTTGCCTGACCACGCTGTTGACTCTCCCCAAGCCCAGACCTCTGCTTCACTTGACCATGCCATTGACTCTCTCCAAGCCCGGACCTCTGCTTTGCCTGACCACCCATTGCCTCTCTCCAGACCCAGACCTCTGCTTTGCCTGACCACCCATTGCCTCTCTCCAGACCCAGACCTCTGCATTGCCTGACTACATCGTTGTCTCTCTCCAGACCCAGACCTCAGCATCGTTTGACTACGCTTGACTTCATGATCAGACCTCAGCCTTGTTGCCACTGCTTCCAGATTGCCACCAGCCCTGACTCAAGCCTATTCCTCGACGCCTCTTCAGCTTACTTCCTGGACTTTGTCTATTTAGGCTTTGGCCTGCCCTTGCTCAGGCGCCCCCTGTCTGCCTCCGTTCCTTTGGTGCCCGAGTCTCTAGGTCACTACATTGTCCAGTGTAAGACTGTGCCATCTCTCTCTGGGTTGATCTTGTTCTCCTCATCGAACACATACAGAGGCCCACTTAAGTCCATCTGGCCCCAGCACCCAAAGGCTCAACCCACAGGGAATGAGGGCTGGTATTGGTGAAGTTCCAGCGGCCTCTGTTCATCCGCCCACTCCGCCTGCCGACAGTGGGGACCCGTAGATCCCTACCTACGGGTTGCATCAACCCCGCCTTGGCCCAAGGGTCCACCTCCGGCACAACAGAGGGAAGAGTAAATTTCAAAGAAGACAGCTGAGTCCAATACATGAGAGAGAGAGAGGCAGGAAGGGGGTCTTTGTAATTGAGGAAGGGGTTTAAATAAAGTTATGACCCCCAAATGCGGACCAGTGCACATAAAGCTCACATCCAACTTTCTCAAATTTTCTAGACCTTAACAGGAGCTTCCCCTACTGCAGTTGGGATGGAACAGATGAGAGACCCAAAACTGATTCTCCCCATGGATGAATCACTTCTAAACTCTCCAGACAGCTCAGGCACGGAGGAGAAATTTTCCTTTAATTGCTGTGGGATTTTTAATTTCCCAGATGAAGAGAATCTGTTCTCTTAACATCCCATTCTTAAAGCATTTAAGATAACCCAGGTCTCCCTGCCTGATGCACAGTGGAGGAGAGGAGGCGGCGCTGCTGGACAGGTAAGGAGAAAACCCAACAATCCTGTAACATGCAACTTCTTTTTTTTTAATTATTTATTACATTTAAAAAAAAAAAGACTTTTTTATATTTGAAAGTACCAATCATGTCAGGTAATAAGAATGCAATTCTTCAAACAAAAAACAACAAAAAAATTGCATGATTGATCCATAGTCCATAAATGAGGAGAGAGATGGTATCTGATTAGTAAGAATATTCAATAATATGAATAGTGATCCTTCCAAATTAACTTATTATCTTACACTGCCCTTGCCTTATCCTCCAGAAATCTTTTTAGTTGAGCAGGTTGATAAATTAAAATACATTTACAGAGAACTTTGAGAAAGAAAGAAGCCCCCATTCAAGAACTTGGGGCTTTAACTGAAGAAAAAATTTCCTCTGAACCGGAGTCTTCCTAGTAAAATCAGAAAAAAAGCATTTACTCTCTCTTCCAGAAAAGTAGATCTATTATGGCAAAATAATCTCAATGTCAGATCTCTGTCCATTTCCAATGCAAAAGTTACAATTGAGGTTTCCCTTGAGGCAATATCTTCCTGAGAATTTCCTAATAAGGCAGAGACATCTAATCTGCAGGTAGGAGTTAAGAGCATCTAACGCTAGGGATGTGAATCGTGTCCTCGATCGTCTTAACGATCGATTTCGGCTGGGAGGGGGAGGGAATCGTATTGTTGCCGTTTGGGGGGGTAAAATATCGTGAAAAATCGTGAAAAATCGTTAAAAATCGAAAAATCGAAAAATCGAAAAACCGGCACATTAAAACCCCCTAAAACCCACCCCCGACCCTTTAAATTAAATCCCCCACCCTCCCGAACCCCCCCCCCCAAATAACTTAAATAACCTGCGGGTCCAGCGGCGATCCGGAACGGCAGCGGTCCGGAACAGGCTCCTGCTCCTGAATCTTGTCTTCAGCCGGCGCCATTTTCCAAAATGGCGCCGAAAAATGGCGGCGGCCATAGACGAAAAAGATTGGACGGCAGGAGGTCCTTCCGGACCCCCGCTGGACTTTTGGCAAGTCTCGTGGGGGTCAGGAGGCCCCCCACAAGCTGGCCAAAAGTTCCTGGAGGTCCAGCGGGGGTCAGGGAGCGATTTCCCGCCGCGAATCGTTTTCGTACGGAAAATGGCGCCGGCAGGAGATCGACTGCAGGAGGTCGTTCAGCGAGGCGCCGGAACCCTCTCTGAACGACCTCCTGCAGTCGATCTCCTGCCGGCGCCATTTTCCGTACGAAAACGATTCGCGGCGGGAAATCGCTCCCTGACCCCCGCTGGACCTCCAGGAACTTTTGGCCAGCTTGTGGGGGGCCTCCTGACCCCCACGAGACTTGCCAAAAGTCCAGCGGGGGTCCGGAAGGACTTCCTGCCGTCCAATCTTTTTCGTCTATGGCCGCCGCCATTTTTCGGCGCCATTTTGGAAAATGGCGCCGGCTGAAGACGACAAGATTCAGGAGCAGGAGCCCGTTCCGGACCGCTGCCGTTCCGGACCGCCGCTGGACCCGCAGGTTATTTAAGTTATTGGGGGGGGGGGTTCGGGAGGGTGGGGGATTTAATTTAAAGGGTCGGGGGTGGGTTTTAGGGGGTTTTAGTGTGCCGGCTCACGATTCTAACGATTTATAACGATAAATCGTTAGAATCTGTATTGTATTGTGTTCCATAACGGTTTAAGACGATATTAAAATTATCGGACGATAATTTTAATCGTCCTAAAACGATTCACATCCCTATCTAACGCTCCTTCTTGAGATGCAACAATACATTTCTGAGAGGGAATAGAATACACTTTGTGAATTGGAGGCATATTCTGGGGTACAATTGTTGCATTTTCAGAAATATATCTTTTATCCATTTTATATGGGGAAATAAGCTTTTTGGAAAATTTACAAAGCACAAATTCCTATATCTAATATAATTTTTTTTACATCTCCATCCACACAAGTAAAGAAGAATGATCTTTGATTAACACACTTGAAGAGATTGACTTTCAGAAACCTGATTATAGAGGGAACTTAACAGGGAAATGTGGCTATCCAGTAATGATGGATGATGCTCATTTTGAACAAAAGCATAAGCAGAAAAGGTGCAGAGTTTAGCCACATATTCCTCCAGAATACCCTCTAAGGGTATCCCCCCTGTAAGGAGGAAACAAGGTCATTTAAGGAAATAATTTCAGAAGAAATATTAGCACATCTGTGAGGGGTAGAAACTACAACAGGAGGCAGAATCACAGATATTGATCGTGACAAAGAAGTAACAGGTGACACAGTTTAACTTCTCTGTCCAAAATAGGAGATGATGGCATTCCCCCCTCTGTTACTTCCAAAAGAGGCTCAATACATGAAGTCTCTCCTGGGCCTAACAGGGACTGAGGAAGAGAAACCACGGAGGATGCAGCAAAATTAAGGGGTTGTGAAGGAGGATTACGATGTCCAGGACTTAGAAGACACACATTGGTCAAAGGAGATACCCATGGATGAGTTGTGTTATCTCATCAGATTCGATTAAGTTGTATGAATGTTTCTGGACAGCATGGAAGTATTTGGAAACTGGAAGGAGAAATAAAATGTTCAGAATTTCAGATCACTAATTGCATGCACAGATTTTCGGTGGGCAAGGAGAGAGAGAGGGTACTTGGGATACGTGTGAGGCAGGAGTTGAGGAGAGCACTGCTGGGGTGGTTGGCTCACTCAGAATTGTGAGTTCTGAGGGATTAGGGGGGAAGAGAATAGAAAGCTTGGAGGGAGTAGGAGAGTATGGTGAGGAGCAGCATAAGCTGCTGGTGGAGCACCAGCTGGTCCAGCTCTTGAGGAGAAGCCAGCCTACTGAGCTGTGAAACCCGGCAGTGCAGGTTACTGAGGGATTAGGGGGGAAGGGGAATAGAAAGCTGGAGGAAGTAGGGGAGTGGGGTGAGGAGCAGCAGAAGCTGCTGGTGGAGCACTGAGCTGGTCCACCTCTTGAGGAGAAGCCAGCCTACTGAGCTATGAAACCCGGCAGTGAAGGTTGTTGAGCTCTGGAAGGGGACCCAGAGTGCACATATTACATAGCAGAAGCAGTAAAAAGGGGGCTTGAATCATTGTGAGAGTGGCCAGTTGCAGCTTTTGGGCATTCTGCAGGACTGAATACTGAGCTCTGTTCTGCCTCCTGTAAGACAGGTGATTTGGTGGTCATCCCCTGCTCTCTCGATGCTCTACAGCATTCGATGCCCCTTCCCCCACATATACTAGTGTCAGTGCACCCAGACAAACTGAAATGCAGATGGTAGTCAGCTAACGAGACTGCGGAGAGGATGCAGGATGGGGAGGATGGTGAGATAAGGAACTGGTACCAGACTATTCATGGAAGAACCAGTGCAACCATCACCAGGCAGCCTCAAGAATGAGAGGATAGCAAGAGAAGAGGCTGGAGCACAGAAGATATACTGATCAATGCTCCTTGTCCATTAAATGTCCTAAGACTCGTTCCTTTCTACTTTTGAAACTCCCCTGCACTGAGAAGCACTGTGGGAGTTTCCAAGCTGGAAATTGCTGAATTTTAATTCATCTTTGAGTAAAGCTAGGGGAGATGCTTGGGACAGCTACTGCTGGTCCAACTTGGGTTGGAAGGTAAAGAGGCTGCATAAGGAGAGACGTGCATGATGAGCTGTGCAAGGGTGGGGAGAAAGACCATGAGACCCTGCTGTGCCAGTGAGAGATGGTAGTACAAGAGACTGTACGTGAAGGGAAGCAAAGAGAAGAGAGGGCTGCAGCAGGGAGAGACGTGCATGATGAGCTGTGCAAGGGTGAGGAGAAAGACCATGAGACCCTGCTGTGCCAGTGAGAGATGGTAGTACAAGAGACTGTACGTGAAGAGAAGCAAAGAGAAGAGAGGGCTGCACAAGGTGAGACATGCATGATGAGCTGTGCAAGGGTGAGGAGAAAGACAATGAGACCCTGCTGTGCCAGTGAGAGATGGTAGTACAAGAGACTGTACGTGAAGAGAAGCAAAGAGAAGAGAGGGCTGCACAAGGTGAGACATGCATGATGAGCTGTGCAAGGGTGAGGAGAAAGACCATGAGACCCTGCTGTGCCAGTGAGAGATGGTAGTACAAGAGACTGTACGTGAAGGGAAGCAAAGAGAAGAGAGGGCTGCATAAGGAGAGACATGCATGATGAGCTGTGCAAGGATGGGGAGAAAGACCATGAGACCCTGCTGTGCCAGTGAGAGATGGTAGTACAAGAGACTGTACGTGAAGGGAAGCAAAGAGAAGAGAGGGCTGCAGCAGGGAGAGACGTGCATGATGAGCTGTGCAAGGGTGAGGAGAAAGACCATGAGACCCTGCTGTGCCAGTGAGAGGTGGTAGTACAAGAGACTGTACGTGAAGGGAAGCAAAGAGAAGAGAGGGCTGCATAAGGAGAGACATGCATGATGAGCTGTGCAAGGATGGGGAGAAAGACCATGAGACCCTGCTGTGCCAGTGAGAGATGGTAGTACAAGAGACTGTACGTGAAGGGAAGCAAAGAGAAGAGAGGGCTGCAGCAGGGAGAGACGTGCATGATGAGCTGTGCAAGGGTGAGGAGAAAGACCATGAGACCCTGCTGTGCCAGTGAGAGATGGTAGTACAAGAGACTGTACGTGAAGGGAAGCAAAGAGAAGAGAGGGCTGCAGCAGGGAGAGAAACATACGAGGAAGAATGATGCAGGGGAGGAGATGCAGCAAAAAGGGACTAGAGAAGAAAGATGAAGGGAAAAGGGACTTTAGGAGAAGGGTGGAGGTCAGGAGAGAAACTGGTCAGATATTAAGATGGAAAGATGGGAGGAAGAGACTTCAGGGAGAAAAGATGATGATAAAGATTATAGGGGATGAGATGGGTGCAAGAGAGAGATTACAGGGGGAGGCAGATAAAAGTAAGGGAGAGAGACTACAGAGAAAAAGGGTGGCAGGAGGTGAGAGACTGCACGCGAGAGGAAATAGATTATAAAGAGCACAAAAAGACTGAGGAGGGAGACGTGGAGAGAAAGAAGCCTGCAGAGAGCTGGGATGTAAAGAGGAGAGAAGAAAAGGGATCATGTGGTGAAATAGGGGTTGTGAAGGGGAGAGGGGGGTTGGTTTGGGGAAAAAGAGACCAAAACCACAATAAAGAAGAAATAAATAAGAGGAAACAATAACATGAAAACAAAAAAGTTACAAGAGGGAAGAATAAAGAAAAGAGACAAAACAGAGAGTGAAGGATAGAGCTTCAGACAATAAAATGTTAGGGGAATTTCTGTTAATTTAATAGTTATTTTTTTTTAATTTGCTGCACAATTTGGCTCATAAGAACATAAGAAAATGCCATACTGGGTCAGACCGAGGATCCATCAAGCCCAGCATCCTGTTTCCAACAGTGGCCAATCCAGGCCATAAGAACCTGGCAAGTACCCAAAAACTAAGTCTATTCCATGTAACTATTGCTAATGGCAGTGGCTATTCTCTAAGTTAACTTAATAGCAGGTAATGGACTTCTCCTCCAAGAACTTATCCAATCCTTTTTTAAACACAGCTATACTAACTGCACTAACCACATCCTCTGGCAACAAATTCCAGAGTTTAATTGTGCGTTGAGTGAAAAAGAACTTTCTCCGATTAGTTTTAAATGTGCTACTTGCTAACTTCATGGAGTGCTCCCTCGTCCTTCTATTATCCCAAAGAGTAAATAACTGATTCACATTTACCCGTTCTATGTCTTTCATGATTTTAAACACCTCTATCATATCCCCCTTCAGCCATCTCTTCTCCAAGGTTTAGTCTTTAGTCTTTCCTCATATGGGAGCTGTTCCATCCCCTTTATCATTTTGGTTGCCCTTCTCTGTACCTTCTCCATCACAATTATATCTTTTTTGAGATACGGCGACCAGAATTGTACACAGTATTCAAGGTGCGGTCTCACCATGGAGTGATACAGAGGCATTATGACATTTTCCGTTTTATTCACCATTCCCTTCCTAATAATTACTAACATTCTGTTTGCTTTTTTGACTGCCGCAGCACACTGTACCGACGATTTCAATGTGTTATCCACTATGACGCCTAGATTTCTCTCTTGGGTGGTAACTCCTAATATGGAACCTAACATTGTATAACTATAGCATGGATTATTTTTCCCTATATGCATCAACGTAACATTTAATCTGCCATTTAGATGCTTAATTTTCCAGTCTTACAAGGTCTTTCTGCAATATATCACAATCCGCTTGTGATTTAAATACTCTGAATATTTTTGTATCTGCAAATTTGATTATCTCAGTCATTGTATTCCTTTCCAGATCATTTATAAATATATTTAAAAGCACGGGTCCCGGTACAGATCCCTGAGGGACTCCACTGCCCACGCCCGTCCACTGAGAAAATTGTCCATTTAATCATACTCTCTGTTTCCTGTCTTTTAGCCAGTTTGCAATCCACGAAAGGACATCACCACCTATCCCATGACTTTTTACTTTTCCCAGAAGCCTCTCATGAGGAACTTTGTCAAACGCCTTCTGAAAATCCAAGTATACTACATCTACCGGTTCTCCTTTATCCACATGTTTATTAACTCCTTCAAAAAAGTGAAGCAGATTTGTGAGGCAAGACTTACCTTGGGTAAAGCCATGCTGACTTTGTTCCATTAAACCATGTCTTTCTATATGTTCTGGGATTTTGATATTTAGAACACTTTCCACTATTTTTCCTGGCACTGATGTAAGGCTAATCAGTCTGTAGTTTCCCGGATCTTCCAGTTTTGCAATGTCCTCTTGCAATTTCTGACAATCCTCTTGCAATTTAACAACTTTGATTAATTTTGTGTCATCAGCAAATTTGATCACCTCACTTGTGCCTATTTCCAGGTTGTTTATAAATATATTAAAAAGCAGTGTTCCCAGAACAAATCCCTGGGACACTCCATTATGCACTTTTTTCATTGGGAAAATTTACCATTTAGCCCTACTCTCTGTTTTCTGTCTTTTAACAAGTTCCCAATCCACAATAGGACACTGCCCCCATCTCATGACTTTTTAATTTCCTCAGAAGTCTTTCATGAGGGACTTTGTCAAATGCTTTCTGGAAATCCAGATATACTATATCAACTGGCTCACATTTATCCACATGTTTATTTATACCCTCAAAAAAATATGGAAAATTTGTGAGGCAAGGCTTCCCTTGGCTAAATCCATGTTGACTTTGTCCCATTAAATTATGTTTATCTATATGTTCAGCAATTTTGTTCTTTATGATAGTTTCTAGTATTTTGCCTGGCACAGATGTCAGACTCACTGGTCTATAGTTTCCTGGATCACCTCTTGATCCCTTTTTAAAAATTGGCCTTACATTGGCAACCCTCCCATTTTCAGGTAATATAGATGATGTTACTGATAGTTTACATTTCCAATAGCAGATTTGCAATTTAATTTCTCAGTTCTTTCAGCACCCTGGGATGTATACCATCTGGCCCAGGTGATTTACTACTCTTTAGTTTGTCAATTTGCCCTAATACATCTTCCACATTCACTAAGATTTGTTTCAGCTCTTCTGAATCATCTTTGAATATCATTTTTGGCATGGGTCTATCTCTTACATCTTCCTCAGTGAATACGGAAGCAAAGAATTCATTTAGTCTCTGCTATGGTTTTATCATCCTTAACTGCCCCTTTTATCTCTTGGTTATCTAATGGTCTAATTGACTCCCTCACAGGCTTTTTATCTCAAATGTACCTGAAAAAGGTTTTATTATGAGTTTTTGCTTTCATGGCAAGCTTCTTTTCACATTTTCTCTATGCCTTCCTTATGAGGCTTTGCATCTGACTTTCCAGTGCTTATGCTTTTTCCTGTTTTCTTTATTTGGATCCATTTTTTCACTTATAGAAAGATGCTCTTTTAGCTATTATAGCCTCTCTCACCTCACCTTTTAACTATGTCTGTAGTCATTTAGCCTTCCTTCCACCTTTCCTAATGTGTGGAATATATCTGTTCTGGGCTCTAAGATGGTATTTTTAAACAATGTCCATGCCTGATTTAAACACTTAATCTTTCCAGTTGCTCCTTTCAGTTTCCCTAACCATTTTCCTCATTTTATCATAGTCACATTTTTGAAAGTTAAATGCTGTCTCATAGATTTCTTTAGTGTCCCGCCTCCAGTTATTAAGTCAAATTTGATCATGTTGTGATCAATATTACCAAGCGGCTCCAACACTGTTACCTCACCCTAAACCTGTTTTCCACTACGGACCAGGACTAAAATAGTTCCCCCTCTTGGTGGTTCTTTTACCAGCTGCTCCATGAAGCAGTCATTTATTTCATCTAGGACCTTTACTTCTCTAGAATTCCCTGATGCAACAGTCACCCAGTCAGTACTGGGGTAATTGAAATCACCCATTATTACTCTGCTGCTGATTTTGTTAGCTTCCCTAATTTCTTTTAGCATTTCATTGTCTGTCAGTTCATTCTGACCAGGTGCATGGTATTATACCCCCACCATTATTGTATTTCCTTTTTCACCTATCCATAAAGATTCAACATTGCATTTTGTATCCTGTAGAACTTTTATCCTGTTTGAATCAATGCTCTTTTTAACATATAGTACCACCTCCCACCAAATTGATCCATCCTATCATTTCAATATAATTTGTACCCTGGTATCACAGCGTCTCATTTGTTATCCTCCTTCCACCAGGTCTCTGAAATGCCAACTATATCTATCTCTTTATTCAGTGCTATACACTAACTCTTAAGAATATAAGAACATAAGAAATTGCCATACTGGGTCAGATCAAGGGTCCATCAAGCCCAGCATCCTGTTTCCAACAGATGCCAAACCAGGCCATAAGAACCTGGCAATTACACTAAGAAGGTCCCATGCTACTGATGTCAGTAATAACAGAGGCCATTCCCTAAGTCAACTTGATTAATAGCAGTTAATAGACCTCTCCTCCTAGAAATTATCCAAACCTTTTTTAAACCCAGATTGGAGCACTGCTCAGTAGAGATGTGAATCGTGTCATCGATCGTCTTAACGATCGATTTCGGCTGGGAGGGGGAGGGAATCATATTGTCGCCGTTTGGGTTTTTAAAATATCGTTAAAATCGTGAAAATCGTGAACCGGCACACTAAAACACCCTAAAATCCACCCCGACCCTTTAAAATAAATCCCCCACCCTCCCGAACCCCCCCCCCCCAATGCCTTAAATTACCTGGGGTCCAGCGGAGGTCCGGAACGAACTCCTGCAGTCGAATCGTGTTGTCTTCGGCCGGCGCCATTTTCAAAATGGCGGCGCAAAATGGCGCCGGCCGTAGACAACACGATTCGACTGCAGGAGGTCGTTCCGGACCCCTGCTGGACTTTTGGCAAGTCTTGTGGGGGTCAGGAGGCCCCCCCAAGCTGGCCAAAAGTCCCTGGGGTCCAGCGGGGGTCCGGGAGCGATCTCCTGCCGCGAATCGTTTTCCGTACGGAAAATGGCGCCGGCAGGAGATTGACTGCAGGAGGTCGTTCCGGACCCCCGCTGGACTTTTGGCAAGTCTTCTGGGGGTCAGGAGGCCCCCCCAAGCTAGCCAAAAGTCCAGCGGGGGTCCGGAACGACCTCCTGCAGTCGATCTCCTGCCGGCGCCATTTTCCGTACGGAAAAATGATTCGAGGCAGGAGATCGCTCCCGGACCCCCGCTGGACCCCCAGGGACATTTGGCCAGCTTGGGGGGGCCTCTTGACCCCCACAAGACTTGCCAAAAGTCCAGCGGGTGTCCGGAACGACCTCCTGCAGTCGAATCATGTTGTCTACGGCCGGCGCCATTTTGCGCCGCCATTTTGAAAATGGCGCCGGCTGAAGACAACACGATTCGACTGCAGGAGGTCATTACGGACCCCCGCTGGACCCCAGGTAATTTAAGGCATTTGGGGGGGGTTCGGGAGGGTGGGGGATTTATTTTAAAGGGTCGGGTGGGTTTTAGGGTGTTTTAGTGTGCCGGTTTTCCCGCCCTCCCCCTTCCCCTCCCCCTTCCCCCGATTTACGATTTTTTGACGATAAATCGGGGGAATTGTTATTGTATCGCGGCTCTAACGATTTTTGACGATTTAAAATATATCGGACGATATTTTAAATCGTCAAAAAACGATTCACATCCCTACTGCTCAGTACATCTCAGGAGGCAGTAAGAATTTCATACAGTCAACTGGCGGGTTCTTACCTACCCAGAGTAATCTAGTCTTTGCTATTTTCAAATTTAGGCCATTACCAATAAGCCAATTTTTAATACCCAGCATGCAATCTTTAAAAGGTTCTTCTGGAAAAATACCTGCAGTATCATAAGATAGAAATAATTTCACATCATCAGTGTGTATAAAATAAACTATGACCAGATCACTAAGCAAAGCTCCCAATGGGACAAGATAAAGGCTAAAAAATGCAGCAAACAATGCTGAGACTTGAGGTACCCCAAAGATTGTGCCTGCCAAGCTGAGCACTGGTCCCCTATCTATATTTGCTGTTTTCTGCCATTTAAAAAGGCCTTCTGTCCCAGCAAATCCAGTCATCTGCAAACACGAGAGTAGAAATATTGTGTCTAACATTGTCAAAAGCACTAGGACACATCAAAGCTGTATCACTATGCCAGACCTACCATGATCTAAACTACAGAGTAATACATCTTGAAGTGAAAAAATCAGCAGGTCTGTGTTGTGGCTCTTTTTAAATCCACGTTGATTTCTATCAACCTCATTACAATCCATCAAATAATGATCTAACAGCCACAGCACACTCTTTTCTAACAGAAAATCACCATTGCTGTTAGATTTAAAATGGGTCAGTAATTTGTAACATCACATAAAAGTTTGCTACTGTCCTTCTGTACAGGTTGAAATGTCACTTGCTTCAAAATTTTAGGGACAAGCCCCTCAAGCAGGGATCAATTAATTATAATCGGAATAATAAACAGAATAATCTTTCATATTTGTATAAAAATAAAAGGGCAAGGATCTGAAAATGATAATGTAGGATTCAAACTATTAATAACAGAGATAATACCATTTTGTTAAAAAAAAATGAAATTTGGACCAGCCTTCAACATCTGGAAAACAGATTACATGAATCAAAACAATAGAGCCTGCAAACGTCTTCCTGATTGTTACTATCTTATCATCAAAAAAGGCCACAATGATTTCACAATTAGGTAAATTCTGATCATGTCAGCACTGGCTTTGATGTTAGCTTTTTCACTAGGGAAAATAACACCAAGGGCATATTAACTGCAAAGAATTAGAATAATGCACTCGCTTAGCCGCACGACAGGCTGCTCTATATTCTTGCAGTAATCGACAGTAGATCAATCGTTAATCCTCATCCTTATATTTCCACCATTTCTTTCAGCCCTTCACTGCAGTTTTCTCTGTTCTGCTATGCTCCAGAAAAACCAATTAATTTTTAATGGTGCAATTTAGTCATAGGTATTCAATAAAAATCGTATATCATACCTCAAGTGAATGGTCAGATGGAGCTCCAGCCCAATCAAGGTTTTCAAATTCAGTGGTCCAGAGATGACAAAACGAATTCATATTAAGCTCAGGATGCACCGCTTTCCTTACACGATGATTTAAAGTCATCGCCTTTACCTAATAATGTATGTTAAATGTAATAAGAAAATAATCAGACCATAATAGTTCATGAATCAACAATTCTAATTTGAGATACCAGACCTGGTGATATATAAGCAATGTAAACTGCTGTAACGATAGAATGAAATTCATGAGCCTTACTCAGTGACTGTGTGTGTGAACGTCGGGGAGTCACTTTATCTCCCTGTACCTCAGCTCTAATCCCCGGCTCTGTCACTGACTTGGAGAACTAATTTTAAAACCCCTTTTCTTTCAGATACAGAATAGGATGAGAACCTTGGCTAACAGAAAACCCTGGGCTGTACAAACTTCTCTAACACAATGAATGGCCAACACATTGCCTTGCCAGTGAGTTGTAAGTGTCACCTGACGAGGTGCAGATCGGCGACTTTCACTGCTGGCCACACATTGCAGCATCTGTAAAGCTCAATGATATCTGTACTTATTAACATACACATCATTTCCAATTTCTTTTAATACCTCCAGGAGGGTTTTCAGTGGCAGGGCCGATCCTGTGGAATCCTCTTCCACTAGATTTGTGATCAGAAGGTGATTACCTTGCTTTCAGGAAAAGGGTTAAAACATTTTGATTTATATAGACATTTGGGTAGAGTGTCTTAGATGACTGTTGGCTGTTTTCAATAGGCTTTAGATTTTTGTTTTATTTTAAGTGATTGTGTTTATTTCGTATGCTTACTGTACAAATGTGTTTTATATTTATTGTATGAGTTATGCTGTTCTATGCTTGAAGCCAGCTATACAGCACATAAATTAAATAAATAAGAGTGTATTTTTCCTCAATGGGTCAGGAAAATATGACGATGGTGAGAGAATTCATTATTCTGGGACTTTCCGATAATCCCCAGCTTCAGGTTCCTCTCTTCCTAGTCTTCCTGCTCATTTACCTGATCATCTTGCTGGGGAACCTTGTGATTATCACAGTGACCTGTATTGACCCCTGCTTGCACACCCCCATGTACTTCTTCCTCAGTAACCTGGCACTCGTAGACATCTGTGGAACCTCTACCATCACCCCAAAACTGCTGAGGATTCTCCTATCAGGGGATAAGACCATTTCCTATGCTGGGTGCATTGTGCAGTTCTTTTTCTGTACAGGTTTTGGTTGCATTGAAGACTTTCTTCTTACTGCCATGGCTTATGACCGCTATGTTGCAATCTGCAACCCCTTACGCTATTCCTTCATCATGAATCACAGAGTCTGTGTCCTGCTGGTTGCTGCTTCCTGGATCATCGGCTTTCTACCATCTGAGACGATCACAGCTTCTATCACCCGCCTTTCATTCTGTGCCTCTAATGTGATTGAACAGATCTTCTGTGACCTCTTGCCACTGTTAAAGCTTTCCTGCACTGACACAGCCAGCACACAAAGCACCGTGTTTGTTGTAGTTGCATTGACATCACTGCCTTCCTTCCTTGTGACTCTCATATCTTATATCTACATCATCTCAGCTATCTTGAGAATCCGCTCTGCAGAGGGGAAGCGTAAAGCCTTCTCCACCTGTTCCTCCCACCTCACTGTTGTCTATATTTATTACCTGTCCATTTTCTGTGTGTACCTGCAAGTCATCTCAACATACTCTCAAGAGCAGGGTAAAATCCTGACTGTGCTTTTCACGACTGTCACTCCCATGCTGAACCCCCTTATTTACAGTCTGAGGAACAAGGAGGTGATAAAAGCATTGAGAAAAATCATAGGGAAGTAGCTTATGAGAGCAGGTGGTAAATCACAGCAGGTTATCATACATAGGGGTTTCTCATTTCTAGTGGGGCTCAAGTTGATTCTCCCTTTAAAATAGAAAAGGAAAGTTCCTGGTTTTCTCCTCAGATTGGGTCATTTATTTCCCAGCTCAGCTCCAGCTGTGGATATGGCAGAAGCAGCATTCATTGGTCCCGGGGGAGACACGTGATACCTGGATTCAGGGATCAAGATTGAAGGGTTCTGGAAGGAGTCCCTGGGCATGGCCCCTGACTGAGTACTGACCCTGACCGAATTAGCTACACTTTCAGGGGCAGGGGGTGTTTATTAAATAGGGAAAACAATCCTTGCAGATTTGGGAATGAAAGGTCATCTCTGGTCCTGACTGAGCTTGATGTACAAAGCAGTCAGTGGAAACTGCTGTATCAAAGATGGGGCTGTATGTACGTCGCCGGGCCTTTTTAAAATAGGCCCAGCACGCATAGGGCTTTGAAAATCTGGCCCTTAGTGAGCTGACTCTGAGACAGATGTACCTCTCTTCCAGTTGGAGAACGATTTTTCCTTCATGATCCAGAAATAATCTTGGTGTGGTCAGATCTCATTCTCTGGGGTCAGTACAGTCCCTTCCACTTGTTACTCTCAGTCCTCTGCACCATTATAGCACCAATACTGTAAGATATACAGCCCCATGTGACATCATCACTGTGAAAGATAGCCCAACATGACACCACTCCTAGGAAATACAGCTAAAGATGACATCAATCCTGTGAAATACAGCCTAAGATGATATCACTGCTGTGAGACACTCCTGTATGTGACATCACACTGTGAGATATATATCCCAGCATGACATCACCCCTGTGAGACATAGCCTCATGTGACATCACACTGTGAGATATATCCCAGCATGACATCAATAACTAAAATTTTAACTGACATCGTAAACCTATCCCTCACTGAAGGAAACTACCCAGAATACCTAAAATTGGCAATTATTAAACCCATTCTGAAAAAGAACAGCCTTGATCCAGAAAATCCACTGAACTACCGACCCATATCAAACCTACCCTTCATTGCCAAAATCATTGAGAAAATCGTACACTCCCGTCTCAGCGACCACCTTTGATAAGACTGAAGTAATCATACTGGATAGAAAGAACAACTTTCCTCAACCACCTCCACTCAATTTAATAAACCAAAAAGTGGCTATCACTCCAGTCAATCATGCACGCAACCTTGGAGTCATAATTGACAAAGAACTCTCCTTCAAAAATCACATCACAGCTAAAATCAAAGACAGTTATCACAAACTCCTAACATTATGTCAATTAAAACCTTTCCTCTCCCCCAACGACTTCAGATCAGTCCTTCAACTACTCATATTCTCCAACCTGGACTACTGTAATTCCCTATTATTCAACTTACCTCTTATTACAATCCGCCCACTACAGATCCTGCAAAACGCAACTGCAGGAATACTCACTGGATCTGAAAAACATGATCACTAGGGATGTGAATCATTTTTTGACAATTTAAAATATCGTCCGATATTTTTTAAATCATCAAAAATCGTTAAAGAGTGTGATACAATAGAAATTCCCCCAATTTATCATGAAAAATTGTTTGTGTCAAAAATCGGGTTTGTGTCCACTAACGGGAGTTATGTGGGGGGAGGGCGGGAAAACCGGCACACCAAAACAACCCCTAAACCCACCCTGACCCTTTAAAATGAATCCCTTACCTTCCCCCACCCTCCCAACCCCCCCCCCCCCCCAAATGTTTTAAAATCACCTGGTGGTCCAGTGGAAGCCCCGGGACCTATCACCCGCTCTCGGGCCATCGGCTGCTACTAATAAAAATGGTGCCGATGGCCTGATAAAAAAACACCCACCCCAACCCTTTAAACCTGACCCCTTAGCCTCCCCCACCCTCCCAAACCCCCCCAAAAAAAACATTTTAAAATCCCCTGGTGGTCTAGTGGGGGCACTGGGAGCGATCTCCTGCTCTCGGGCTGTCGGCTGCCACTAATAAAAATGGCGCCGATGGCCCTTTGCCCTTACCATGTGACAGGGTATCCGTGCCATTGGCCGGCGCCTGTCATATGGTAGGAGCACTGGACGGCCGGCGCCATTTTTAAGACATAGCCTCATGTGACACCACACTGAGATATATCCCAGCATGACATCACCCCTGTGAGACATAGCCTCATGTGACATCACTCCTTTGAATTATAATTAAAGATCCCTATAAGATGAATGGGAGATCACTAGCACCTTTCTTTCCATAAGGTGCACCCCAGCCGGTCTGTGCTTTGAATTGCACTGGGCCACAGCTCCCAGAGATTATGGGGCTTGCATGATTTGAACCACAGTATGGCTGGAGCATGCCTGGTAGAGAAAAAGGTTTCAATTGTTAAGGAGGAACTGATGAGTTGATTAAACCTTGGGGAAGGGCTGATCTCTGGATTTCCGCTGATCACTGTGGTTGGGGTCAGGAAGGAATATTCCCTCACTGTGGAGGCCGCCCCTTCTCCTGGATTCTCACATCAGGAGAGGTGGGCAAGCAACTTGAAGAAGATCAGACTTAATGGTCCTTCTGTCTACCTGGCTGTGTAAATCTGTGACTCTAATCCTGTTGTGCATTTACTTTCTCTGTTTTCAGTGATTTATTCTCAGCCTTTAATAAAGCTTATTTGTCCTTGGTACCTACAAAGATGAATTTTAATAACCCGGCGCATGCATCAATGAGGGGAATGCTTGCATAAGTCGGGCTAGTGCACGCCAAGTGGATTTTAAAAGCTGCACGGAAATGTGCATTTCTCCCGCAGCGCGCAGCTCAAATGTTTTCAAAAAGGGGCAGGGCATGGGCATCCGCATTATACCCCTGTATAATTCCTCTCTGCCATCTATTCTATATAATCATGCTTACATTGAATTATCTTTCCCATTATAATCTGTTAACTATATAGCATATCGTGTTAACTGTTCAAATGTCGTTCATGGTTTACATTATTTACTTCCACTGTTTAATTTGTTCTCTGTAAAGCCTGTTGCAGTTTTAGTTATTTGTGAACCGAGATGATGTTCCCAACGTATCCCGGTATATAAAAACACCTAAATAATAATAATAATAATGGCGTGAGCCAGAGATCTGTGTGCAATGTTACTTCTGCTATGGATGACGTGTAAGTTGTAAATTAAAGAAAACTCAGCTTTTCTATGGGGTTTTAAGGGTCAGGGCTAACTAGGGGGAGTAAAGGCTATTAAACTAGGGGGGTTTGGAGGACCTATCTCTTAACTGGGTGAACTGGTGATGAACTGGTAAAACTGGGAATGGCGTCGGCAAGCGCCTCTTTTAAAATCCCCTGATTTAGGCGGTTGAAGCAGGATTTGTGCGCCCATGCACAAGTATTTATACAGAAAGCACACCGGGTGTCACTGCATGCACAGATTTCTTTGGCAGTGAGAAAACGTTTCTATTCTTTCCACCAGGAGCACCAGATTGGATCATTTTTCTCACAGGCCGAGTTTACTCCTGTAATCTGTGCTCCACTTAGTGCAAGGTTGGATTATTGTGGCACACCGTATGTAGGGTTACTGCTCGAAGGGATGAAGGGACTTCAGCTGCTGGATTATCAGTTGGACGTGGCCCTCATGAGCACATCGTCCTGATTTTGGCCAGTCTTCAAAGCTGAGATGAGGAATCAGCCTTTCTCCAAGGTGGTTTCCTTTCTCTGGAAGAGGTTTTCTCTGTATCTTAGGTAGAGAAGTGAGGGCCTGGCTGTCCTCGCCACAGATGAGTGGTTCTTGGCCTAATGTTGGGTCACATTGGGTCACTATTTGAGAGTAAGGCTCTTTGGTGAGTTGAGCAGGGATACTAAAGGAGGGAAGGTTTTTAAGCAGGAGGGGTCTTGTTGGAAGGGATTTGTTAGAGAGCATTCATGTGAGAGGCAGGAAATTAGAGGTCAGAACAAGGATAGTTTTGTGGCGTCTTCAGTTGTGAGTTGTCTTGTTGTTCTTTGTTAATTTGATTAATCATTTTATACCCCATTCCAGGTGCTTTTTGCAAAGGCGATGTCTGAAAAAATGAATAAATGAAATGAAATGTGATTTATAGATTTAGTCGGGTAAGATTAGTGCTGACTCCCGGTGCTAGCCGGATAGAACTTAGCCTCGGGAACACCCCTCACGCTGGCTCTTTCTATCATTGATTTACTTGGCCAGAATTTTGCTGCTGAGAAGAGCGGGATATTTAAAATTGATGTTTACCTGCGTAACTCAAAAGTCATCCAGACAAAACCTTTTGAATATTTACCTTTCATGGTCTTAATATTGGTTAAATGAGAAGACTGCAGGGGAGGGAAGAGCATCGGAAAGCAGTCACAGGAAATTCAATTATTGTGTCGACCCCCCTTACATGTCCTGACTGTAAAGGGTGGCATGAGGTGGAGCAGGTCCAGTCCCGAGCTGGAAGGAAGAAGAACTTCTCCAGTGACCTAGCGGCTCCTGTACAAGGGAAGAAGAGGACATTTTGGTTTCCACTGATGGTTTCTAGAGGATTTAATGTCTTGTGGAGAGCAAGTGATGGCTCCCATCCTTGTCCTTCTTCACATTCTGTTTAAGAAAACAGATTTTTGCATTTCGGTGCGGTTTCTGCATTTCTGACCTGCTGGGCTGCTTATTTTGCCTTTGCTGGCATTAAGTTTGCTTGGGAACACCCTCCCTTTTGTCTCAGGTAAATGCTTAGGGGGCTATTTTCAAAATGATTTGCCCACTTAAAACCATGTTAAGTGTTCTTTATACATTTAAGAGGGCTTTTGAAAATTGCCATGAGAGAGTGCTGCATTCACATGTGTAACTGCTTTGAAAATTACCTCCCTTGATTGTAAGCCCTCTGGGGAAGGGACCTACCAACTATACTTCACCTTGTAACTGTCCCTAGCTTAGATTTGGAAATATGAGAACTGAATCCAAATCCATATCAGACCACACAGCAAAGCCTGCTAATGGGCTGCTTCCTGGAGCTCCTGTATCTTAGCAGATGACTGAACTCACATGGCTCTGCTCTGCAGGACAGTATCCTCTCGTTTTCATTGAGCTCCAGTGCTGCGTGGGTACAAGCTCCTCTCCATCTCCTCAGCTGAGCCTGGTGGGCGCTGATTCCTTTTCTCCCAAATCTCTGTGAAGGATGCTCTGATCCCTCACCTGTAAGACTGCTCCTTGACATAGTCAAGAGCTGGCATCCAGTATTTTCCAGACCATCCCTTAAGTCCCCTCAGCTCATGTTAGCACTGTGGACCCTTGGGCCAGGACGAGGGTTGGTTCCACCACCGAGGGATGGTCCCCAGTGGTCCTTGTCACTGGAAGGCAGTACTGGTGAGGAAGACCCAGCTGGAGCTTCAGCTATTCCAGCCCTTGTTCCCCTCAGGTTGAGCCCTTGGGTGCCGGGGCCGGCAGGACTTAGGTGCGGGTCTCCTCAGTGAGGCGGAGTCCAGGGGCAGGCTGAGGCGGCATCGGGGATCCGGGTCGAGGCTGGCGGAGTAAAGGCGTAGACAAGTGCAGTTCAGGAGTGAAGGCTGGCAGCGAAGGTGCAATACGGTTAACCAAGCCGGAGGTCAGGGGCAGGCAGCGGAGAGCAGAGACGAGGAAGCAAACCAACGAGGAGTCCAGGGGCAAGCTGAGGTGGCATCGAGGATCCGGGTCGAGGCTGGCGGAGTAAAGGCATAGACAAGTGCAGTTCAGGAGTCAAGGCTGGCAGCGAAGGTGCAATACGGTGAACCAAGCCGGAGGTCAGGGGCAGGCAGCGGAGAGCAGAGACGAGGAAGCAAGCCAAAGGTCAGGACGGGCAGCAGACATGCAGAGTCAGGAAACCAAAGCCGAAGTCAGAACCAGGAGCACAATCCGAGGGGAGGAACGCAGGAACCAGGAACAAGGAAGAACTCGGAATCAGGAACAAGCTGGAACTCAGGATCAGGAACAAACAGAAACAGCAACCACACACTCCAATGAGCAGGACCTGTTTCCAAGGTGAAGGACAGGAAGCAGAGCCGGGGTTTAAATACCCCAGAGTCATGATGTCATCTTCGGGAGTCGGGTCGCTGTTTCCCACTGCAGCCCCTTTAAGTGCGGCAAGTCCCACACGCACGTGCCTAGGGGAGCGCACACGAAGAGGAAGTCGGTGGAGTCCAGGGCCACGTGGAGGAAGTGCCGTGGGCTAGCTCGGGCCCAGGACATGCCACGCCGAGCACGGAGAAGCACGCCGAGAGTCAAGGCAGGTAGGGGGGACCCATGGCTGGGATTCCCAACAGCTCAGGTGCTAGGGATTGGTCAGCTCAACCTTATAAAAGCTTGCTGAGCATGTGCAGTGGTTGTTTGTTGATTTGGGCTTTAGGAGTGAGAGGAGGAGATTTTTGCTAGTGGATCCTGTAGTCCCCCCAGCCTTTGCGATCAGGAGAAGGGGCTTTTCTCTTGCTAGTGTTTTTATAGACCTATGAGGGACTGTCCCTTGGAGAGAGGAGGAGAAGTGAGAGAGTTTCCTCCTTTTTTGAAAATGTCTTTATTGATTTTTCCTGTGGCTCTTTCTGCTCAGGAGGGAAGTCACCCCTGCCTGAGGGGATTAGGATGCTTTACGTCTGAGTGGGGTTTACTGTTGCCCAGGAAGAGAAGAGAAATTAATTTGAGAAGCATTATTTTTCTATATTTGTTGGAAGGAAACCTTTTTGCTACTAATTACCTGCCAACCAGTGGGAAGAAGCATTGTAGTATGTTTTTAAGGTGTGTTTTGGACTTTGCCACCTGAAGTCTAGATTCAGAGAGTATCATCTGAAGAGACACCTAACGGTACCAGAAGCCCAGTCAGCTAGAAGTGTGGGTCTTCCAGGTACCCCCAACCTATAGGGATTTAGAGAGACTGTGGAAGGTCCCCACTCCATGAACGTAGGGTACTGGAGTCTTGTCCTCCTCCCCAGTGATGACAAGTGGAGAAAAATGTTTGAGAGAATCGAGGTCTGTTTAGATAAGCAGGTCTGGGGACTGCTGTGTGCCCTAGCATTCTGGGAGATCCCCAAAGAGGGGCTTACATTACAGTAGCATCCTTTTGGCACCTGCTCACACTGCAACCTTCTTCCTTAGCATCCGGTTTCTGCCAAACCAAAACTAGAACCCACCTAAGCACAAAAGGCAGGACTATTCTTTCCTCTGAGAAAAGAAATCCTAGGACTAAAAACTATCATAGACTCTTAGGAAACTCTTAACTCCTCGTCCTGTCCCGAACTTAGGTCATGGAAAGAAGTTAGCAATAAAAAGCCCCACTTAACATTCTCCTTCTTTGCCCAACCTAAGCAGGATGCTCACTGTGAGAAGCCCTGCTGGGGACAGAAGAGCTCTTTGAGTTGAGTCATCATCAGGATATCTGTTGCTTTCTCTGTCTCTCTACTACTGCCTTCACACAAAGCCCAGGCAGAATAAAACTGTCCTCTTGAACTCATTTGTTTCTAGAGTAATGTATTCTGAAGCGTAGAGTATTTGCATGACTCAATGACAAGCTGAGGCAGCCATGTTGTGAAGGTCTGCAAAGATTTCTGAAGTATAAAGTCACTGGCAGGAATGTTGTGAAGGTTTGCAGAGGTCTTAGAGACATTAAATCTTTAGTGTCCCTGCTGCTTCTATGTGATAGGCACAAAAACATAGTAGGCCCAATATTCAAAGCTGGCCGGGTAAGTAACTTATCCAGCTAAGTTACATTGGATATTCAGCGGCATGGCTATGCCGCTGAATTTCCACATTCAAAGGTTACTTAGCCAGATAAGTTAGATCTGGCTAAGTTATATCAGCTCTAACATCCGGATAAGTTAACCGGATAAGTAGCACCACCCACTGTCCGCCCATTACCAACCCACAAATTAGCAGGCTAAAAGACAGCCGGATAAGTGTCTTATCTAGCTGTCTAGTGGCCATTGATTTTCAGCGGACTGCTAGATTCAGAATAAGTCATATTTATGTAGGTATCCAGTGCTAAACACACTTTCAATATCAGGCCCATTGTGACTGCAGAAAGAGCAAAGTAAAGAGCCATTATACAAAATTATGAATGATGGACAGGATGGATGCAAGGTTGATCTTTCAGCTTCCCATCTCTTGTCATGTCAAGTGGTGTTCTCCCAACTACAGATGGACATTTTTACCAACTGATTTTTGATCTTCTACAACTAAATCTGTTGTCTGTCAGGTTGCTGGGGAACTTTGATTACCACTTTAATCTTCACAGTGTATAGGGAGTCGTTAGTGTGCTGACCAGAGAATACAGCAAGTAAACTGTAAAAAATATTCAAAATAATAAAAGGGTCATAATGATGGACAAGATCCATGAGGGACATGATATAGAGTGGGAAAGGGACTATGAGGGCTGCAGAAGTCAGACAGGGAGGAGGGAAGAGGAGACCTAACAGAAGACAGCTCAGTCCCATGCATAAGAGAGAGAGGCAGGGACGGGGTCTTTGTAATTGAGGAAGGGGTTTAAAGTTATGACCCCTAAATGCCGACCAATGCAAGTGAAGATCAGATGCGACTTTATCAAATCTTCTATAATAAAAGTTTAAAAAATAATCTATAACTAACAGGAGATTCCCCTACTGCAGTTGGGATGAAGCAGATGAGAGACCCAAAACTGATTTTTCCCCCATGGATGAATCACTTCTAAACTCTCCAGACATCTCAAGCACGGAGGAGAAATTTTCCTTTAATTGCCTGTGGGACGTTTTAATTTCCCAGATGAGGAGAATCTATTCTCTTCACATCCTGTTCTTACAGCATTTAAGACACCCGAGGTGCCCCTGCCTGATCCACAGTGGAGGAGAGGAGGCAGCGCTGCTGGACAGGTAAGAAGAAACCCCAGCAATCCTGTAACGTGCGACTTTAATGCCTTCTGTGAGCTGTGTTATTTCTTCAAATAAAATTTCTCTGGACAATAGTGAAGAGTTCGGAAGCTGGAAGGAGGACTCCTTAAAAATATTTGGATGTTTAGATCTCTAACTGCATGCACTGACTCTGTATGGGCACATTGTCTCTTCCCTCACCAGATACTCAGCTTCATGGAATAAAACAACCTAAAATGTAGGTGGAAGTCATCCAGCGAGAGTGAGGGGAGGAGCCAGGATGGGGAAGGGAGGTGAGGTGAGGTAAGTACCTGGTTTCAAACTGTCCAATGGAGGAGCCAGTGCAGCCATGGGCCGGGCACCCCTTACTCCTAGGCAGCCTCAAGAAGAAGAGGATATAGCGAAAAGGGTGGAGCAGAGAAGGTTCATGAGTAACTTTCCTGGTCCAATAGAAGTGGTAAGATTTGATCTTTTTCACTTTTCACACTCCTGTATTGCTGAATTTTAGTTCCTCTATGAGCAAAGCCAGAGGAGATGCTCAGGGCGGGCTACTGCAGCTCCAACTTAGGTTGGATGGTAAAGAGGCTCCATAGGGAGAGATGGGCATAATGGGTTGGGGAGAAAGACCATGAGACTGCACTGTGACAGTGAGAAGTGAGACTATGGGGGTGGTATAAAAGATTGCAGGGGGAGGGAAAGAATTTAGCAGGGAGGGCTGCAGCAGGAAGAGAAACATGCGTGGAAGAGTAATGCAAGGGGAGAGATGGAGAGAAGAGGGAGTAGAGAAAAAGGATGGAGGTCAGGGAGAGAAACTGGTCAGAAAATAAGAAGGAAAGATGGGAGGAAGAGACTTCAGGGACAAAAAGATGAAGAGAGAAAGAAAACGGGATGAGATGTATGCAAGCGAGAAACTGCAGGGGAGAAAGAAAGCTAAGAGGCAACACAGAAGGAAGAGAGACCACAGGAAAAAAGGGGGCAGGAGGGGAGAGGCTGCAGAGGAGAAGAAATAGAGAAAGTTATGAGGAGCAGAAGAAGACTGCAGAGGCATGGGACGCAAAGGACAGAGGAAAACAGGTCACATAGGGAAAGAGGAAGGCTCGTAGTGGAGAGAGGGAGAGGAATGGAGGATGTTTTTGTTGGAGGAAAAAGAGACTAAAAAGACAATAAAGGAGGAAGAGAGGAGCAACACAAGAGCTTAGAAGTTTCATGAGTAAAGGAGACAGACAGAAAAGAAATCAAGCGTCGGACACTGAAATGTTAGGGGAATACGCACTGATTTAATAGTTCTGCCGCACAATTTGCTTCCCTGCTGCATTACACACTTCTTGCACTGCAGTGAAGGCTCCACAAAGCATTCACCGTAAAACATTACATTTGTGACTGAAATGAGGGACAGAAGGGCCCAAGGAGAGGGCAGGCCACATAGATATGGGGAGGGAATGGAGGGAGCAGAAGAAGACCTGAAGGTGGTAAGAGAAGCTGCAGAGGGCAAAGAAACACAGTGGCAACATGGGAGAGATGCAGTAGCTGGTGATGATTGTTTTATATTGTAACATAGTAATGGCAGCAGATAATGGGCAGTAAATGCCACTTCGTTCAGGTTATTGCAGTGCTCCCTTTCCTTCATTTCCAACCTTAATCCTCTAGGTATCCACAGTGTTTGTCCCATGCCTTTTTTAATTCACCTACTGTTTTCATCATCATTACCTCTTCTGGGAGGGCATTCTATGTACCCGCCACCCTCTCCATGAAAAAATATTTCCAGATGTTGGTTCTGACTGGTCCCTCTTGGAATTTCATTTTATGACCTCTTGTCATACAATGTTTTTTTTCCAATGGAAAAGGTTTGAAGTTCGTGCTTCATTAAAACCTTTTAGGTATCTGGATGTCAGGATCGTATCTCCCTGCACCTCCTTTCTTCTAGGGTATACATATTCAGATACTCCTCATAAGTCTTCCGATGCTGACTCCACGCAATCTTAGTTGCCTTTCTCTGGACCACCTCCATTCTGCCTCTATCCTTTTTGAGTTACGGTCTCCAGAACTGAGCACAATACTCCAGGAGGGGCCTCACCAGAGACCTGTACAAGGGGATTATCACCTCCTTTTTCTTTCTGGTTATTCCTCTCTCTAAGCAGCCCAGCATTCTTCTGGCTTTAGCTATCACCTTCTCACATTGCTTTACTGTCTTCGGATCATCAGACACTATTACTCCTGGCTGTGCACATTAGTCTCTTGTCCCCTATTATATACAGCTCTTTTGGATTACTGCATCCTAGATTCATGACTCTGTGTCTTATGTGCTCAGAGCTGCTAAAGACGGGTGGCAGAAAATGCAAATTATAAATAAATGAATAATTCAGGAATAAGAATATATCAAAGAGTGGAGAGGGGTAATTTGGTTTTCCGGTACACATAATAGTAAATAAATCACAGTTTAGGCAATGATGCACCTATTCTATAGGTAGACGCATAGGTTGGTGACCCTAGAACAATTTAGAGATTTATTCAGAAACCTTCACCAGAGTCAGATCTCATAGCCAAGAGCAGACAACACAAGCAGATTAAGGACTGAGAGCTCAGCATCCTGTCTCGGACAGTGGCCTTTCTGGGTAAGTTGGAAGCACCTGGCAGATCCTGCTCTTTTTTCACAGGGAGTTTTTCATGACTCAGTCTACTACCTGTGATCTAGAAGCCTGCAGGGAGCTGATATGCCAGAGAGTACAGTTGAAGCTGTCTGAGGGGACATTGATAAAAATGATTCTGATTAAGCTGTAAATACACAATTATCTCAATATCATATGTTATACTGTAATTTAAAATGTGCTTTGCTGTTAGAGTTGTTAACTAGGATCCAAAATAAATTCTACTCACTAATCTCTCTAGTTGTGCCTTTGATTGTTTAATGTTGGGGAAGTCACTTGATCTCTTTGCACCTCAGTTCATTTTCTAAATATTTTTATTGGAAAATCAGAATATTTTTAATTGCATAGATAACAGTTAACATTTACAATTAAGAGCAGCATGCAGCAACTTTATTCTGGTGCTGTAGTCATATATTTAACAAAATTGATTATGTGTTGCCTATATTTTTTTTGTTTATTTTCTACAAAAAACACATTATCACGCTACCACTCATTCAAACTCATGGATTCCTGCTCCCAGTTCTAATCTCTGGCTCTGTCACCGACTCTGTGTGATCTTGGGGGGAAGTCACTTTATCTACTTGTTCCTCTGTTCCCCAGACCAAAATTTTAAAACTTCTTTTCTTTCAGACACAGATTAGGATGAGAATGCTTGCTAACAGAAAACCCTTGGCTGTAAATTTCCTCCAACACAATGAAGGGCCAACACACTGCCAATGAGTTGCATGGGAGACCTAATGAGGTGCAGGTCAGTGACTTTCACAGCTGGTCATATTTTGCAGTACCTGCAGAGCTGAATGACAACCTTTTCAATTTCTTGTTACCAGCTCCAGGAGTGTTTTCAGTGGCTGAGCTTATCCTGGGATTTGAAGGACATAATCTTGCCTTCAGGAAAAAGCTTGAAACATTTTTTTCAACAGACATTTGGGTAGAGTGTTTTAGATGACTTTTAACTGTTTATAATAGGCTTTAGATTTTGCTTTTATTTTAGTTGGTCATGTTTATTTTATATGCTTACTGTATGTATATTTTACATGTTTATTGTATGTGTTATGTTGTTCTTGGATTGAAGCAAGCTTTTCAGATCAGTGGTTTAGAAATGTTCATAAATAAATAAGAGTATTATGGTCCCAATGGATGTGGAAAATATGACAATGGTGACAGAGTTTATTATTCTGGGACTTTCTGATAATCCCCAGCTGCAAATTCCCCTCTTCCTGGTCTTCCTGCTCATCTACCTGATCACCCTGCTGGGGAACCTCGTGATTATCACAGTGACCTGTGCTGACCCCCACCTGCACACCCCCATGTACTTCTTCCTCAGTAACCTGGCACTCACAGACATCTACTACACATCCAACATTGTCCCAAAACTACTTGTGATGTTCATCTCTAGGGATAAGAGCATTTCCTATACAGGGTGCATTGTGCAGCTCTTCATTGGCTTAAGTGCCACTGAAGACCTCCTCCTTGCTGCCATGGCTTATGACCGCTATGCTGCAGTCTGCAACCCCTTACGCTATTCCCTCATTATAAATCAGAGAGTCTGTGTCCTGCTGGCTGCTGCTTCCTGGATCTTTGGCTTTCTACCATCTGAGATGATCACAGCTTCTGTCATCCACCTTTTATTCTGTGATTCTAATGTGATTGATCATTTCTTCTGTGATCTGATACCACTGTTAAAACTTTCCTGCACTGACACAGCCACTGTGCAAAGCATAGTGTTTGTTGTAGGTGTATTGATGGAAGTGCCTGCCTTCCTTGTGACTCTCATATCTTACGTCTACATCATCTCAGCCATCCTGAGGATCCGCTCTGCAGAGGGGAAGCGAAAAGCCTTCTCCACCTGCTCCTCCCACCTCACCATAGTCTCTGTATTTTATTTGACAGTGCTCTGTTTGTATCTGAGACCTCCCTCAACATACTCCCAGCAGCAGGGTAAAATCATTTCTATGCTTTACATAGCTGTCATTCCCATGCTGAACCCCATCATTTACAGTCTGAGGAACAAGGAGGTGAAAAATGCAGTCAGAAAGGTCATACGGAAGTAGCTTATGGGAGTGTAGGAGATACCACAAGTCCACTACTAATCAGCAAAATATGAATTTTGATCTCAATATGGTCACAGACCTGTATTCCAGCAAAGAAATACAATAATGATGAACTTTGACCAGAATAAGCCATTCATGGCTGAACTCTTTGTTCTGAGACACAGAAATAATGTGTGCAATACATGATGGATGTCTACCACAATCAACAAGGCAGTTGTTAATCATGAGTGCAGACTTTATTCAAGAGCTTCAGACCAGCACAATTCAAAATAACTGACAGAGCAGTGAGTCCCCTGACACATTCCTGTGTTTCACCCGGAGGCTGCAGTGGAGGGACTGAAGGGCAAACAGTTCAAGTTACAGCAGAACAAAGATTCTTGCCTTTTCATAAGCATTTTTTAGCATTTCACAGTGCAAAACAGTAAATATATTTATGTTTATTTGGATTTATTAGTCGCCAATACCTACACCCTAGGAGATGTATACTTTGAAGTGCCAAAATGCAGAATTTAAAAAAAAACCATCTAAACAAATAAATAAATAAATTCATAACAATTAATAAAAACAAATAAAGTAAAACTTACTAAAATACAGACATCTGCAGTAAAACATTAGCAGAGATATAAAAGTATAAATAAAATCAAACAAGATACCAGGGATCCAAGATGGCGGATTAGCTGCACCACGGTGAACGTCTCTGTTAATTTCCTCTGCAAAAGTTTTACCAGGAATAGAATATGCCACACTCAGGTCGGAAAAGATGGGCCAGGGAGAGACAACTTGAAGATCCTTCCCTGGGGAGTCCGATAACCGGCCCCATGGATGCCCATGTGGTGCGTGGGATTGTGTACCCAGGAGACCAGTCGCTGGAGTCAGATTGGGAAGGCACTGAAACATCAGAACCCCTCCTTGACTCGATGACATCTTTGTCCCCGGTGGTGTGAACACCACCAGAGAACCTTGCAGAAAGGAAAGCATTGGGTCCGGTGACCCTTCAAACACTGGTTGATGAAGATGGCGGCCTGTGTGGAAATGGAGCGGAGAGCAAACCTGCAGTGGGGGCTGTGGTCGGCGGCGTCTCTGGAGAGAAGGCACCAGGAGGAGAAGTGCACTGGCTAGAGGTTCAAGAGATTGAATTGAGAACTGTATTGATGGTAAGACCACAGGTTTTTACATTGAAGACTATGGGGGTCATTTTCTAATGGGATCACATGCGATACCTAGATCAGGTTGGGTTCTGCGCGGCGTTGGCACCAGAAGGGGAGGAGTTGGGGTGGCACCAGGGTGGACACCTCAAAGACATCACTGACGGCGAAAAGGTAAGGATCCTTATCACCGTCAGTAACGCGCCCAATAGCACCACCTTTCACGGTGGTGCTATTGGTTTGCGAAAGCCGGCAGCGATCGCACCGCGGTGGTGTGATCACTACCGGCTTTCGCAGGCCCGACCCCCACTTCGCCCCCCCCGCCCCTTGTTACCGCCAAATTCAAAAAGGCTTGGGTATAAGGAAATCTGGCCCTATATGGGAGATACTTGTTAAATTAAATGAGAATATTCCTCAACAGTTGAAACCTGTGGTAAGGAAAATGGCTGATTTAGAAAACCAAGTGAAAAAGATTCAGGAAGAAAATGTGAAAAGAGAACATGCACTGAGTGCATTGAATCAAGATTTTGAGAATTTAAATGAGCAGCAGCAATGTATGTTGATTAAAGATAACCAGTTTCTTCATAGGAAATTGGAGAACATTGAAAATATTACCAGAGTGAAAAATCTCAGGTTAATAATTTTTCCCAAAGTATCCTTAGTCTGTGCGAGAGATATGTGGAATAGATATGCTATAGAAATCTTAAAATTTACCCAGCAAACTATACCGCCTTTGACAAAGATTTTCTATATACCATCGACAAAATCAATACCCAGTGAAGGGCAGGATTATAATGTTTTGAAACCTTTAAATGTGTCTTAATTATTGGCGTCATCTGACACTATAGAAGCTCAACCAGCGACTTTAATTATATCCCTACTTCTTGAATCTGATAAGGATTTGATCAAGAAAATGTATTTTAGACATTGTAAGGTGTTATTTTTGGGGATGTTAGTGCAAATATTTCTGGATGTGGCTAAAGAAACTCAAAAAATAAGTAAGCAATTCCTGATTATGTGACCTAAGTTGTTACAAATGGGGGCTACATTTAGGTTACAATTTCCTTGTAAATGTAATATAAGATACTGTAATGTTAAATATACATGTCATGATCTGTCACAACTTACTAAATGTATTACTGATAAAATACTTCTTCGAATATTGAAGATAAAAAACAGTCTGAGGGGGTCATTTATCAAAGTGCTATATGGCATTAATGTGTGTGGAAGCACCATGATGCATGTAAGCAATCTTTTAAGGTGAGAGAGAGAGAGAGAGACTAGCTGTGATACCCTCATACTAGATAGGTATTTATATCTCTATAGGAGGCCCACCTAGTAACTTGAGGTGAGGTTTAGGTATTAGTGTAGGGTTAGGGGCCACTTTAACATTCAAAGTGAGACGTACAAACAGAACAGTGCACTCTTGTGAAGATTTGATGACCTTCATAATGAGGAAACTCACACAAAGATGACATTTGTGCAATGTTCTCTCAACCTAGCTTGATGGACTCTCTACCTGGGTAACAAACTGCCTATTACCATAAAACATGTCCCTTTTCCTATCGCATGCGATATTTAGTGCATTTTGATAAATCCAGGCCTAAGTTTGATAATTTTCTTCGAATTAGCCTTCATAAGAACTTGGATCCTTCTTATTTGGGTAATGAGATAACGACATGACATGATATGATAGTTAATATGGTTAATGATGTATATTTTTTTATTTTTATTTTCCTGGTGTCAGTTGCAATTTCCAGATGTCAAGCAATATTCTTGATTGTATAAATGAAAATTTGCAATAAATAAAACAAAAATCAAACAAGATAAAAGTTGACAACTGAAAGCCTGCTGACAGTAATACATTTTCAACAGACATCTGCACTAAAACATTTAGCAGTGAAATAAAATTACAGATACAAATCAAATAAAACAGAATAAAAGTTAACAACTGAAAGCTTGTTGAAAATAATAACTTTTCATATGCATTTTGAAAGTTTTTGTGCAGACTGTAAGCCATATATTGACCAGTAGGGAGTTTTATATTACAGGTGCTGCAACTGAGAAAGCGTGTTCCCTTGTCTCACTTAGTTGAGCCTGTTTTGTTCAATAGACCATGCTGTGATGAGCGAAAGAGGCGAGAAGCATTATATATAGGCACAACATTGCGATTGCCCATGGAAGGGAGGCAGCTTGCAAAGGACAGTGAGAGCTGTCTAATATTTTATATGTCAAGTAACTGGTAACCACAGTGTAACTGAAGCAGGATAGGCATAATATGGTCTCTCATTTTCTTCCCTAAAATGACTCTTGCTATGGCGTTCTGGAGAGTCTGAATTAATATAATCAAGTATGCTGGTAAACCCAAATAAATAGAGTTACAATAATCTAGAAGGGGTAAAATCACAGCTTACACTGCTGTTCTAAAATCAGATGGAAATAAAAGAGGCTTTAGGCCAGATAAAAGATCAAGCTTAAAAAAACATTTTTGACAATAGCTTTAACCTCATAGTTAAAAGATAAATCAGAGTCTAGAAGAACACCTACGTTTCTGACTTTGGGAACAATAGGGATATTGATATTATCAATACAAAGAGTAATTGCATGGAAATTTAATGTCGTAGAACTATTACCTCCATTTTCTTTAAATTTAAAGCCAATTTGTTATGTTTTAGCCATTTAATTATTTTATTTATTTAAAACATCTGTTGCCTGCCTTCCTGCATTCAGGGTGGGTTATAATAAACATACTTAATTGTTGAAACATAAAAAGAACATAAAACAGCTCAGCACATAAAATCATAATAAAATATATCAACAAAAACATAAACACAATTTAAAATAAGATCAACTAAGATAAAATAAAATCTGAAATATAAACAGACTAAAAAAAACAAAGGCTTGAAAAACAGAGGAGGTAATATCTTATATGCTTGAATTGAGAAGTCTTTTTTAAAAAGAAAAGTTTTCAAAGCTTTCTTTAAAAAGGATTTTTCAGTAAGCCTTCTCAATTTAAAGAGGACCTGCAGATGAAAAAGAGTGCTCTTGAGTTTCTTCTAAACAAATATTTCTGGGGGAGGGAATTTCAAGGAGTAGTTGAGAGGAGGATCTTAGTGTTCCTGTTAGGGTTTGTAGTGTGTGGGCCCTGGGCCGAGGTGAGAGATGGCACCACCCACAGGGAGGAGCCCCATGAGCCTCACCGTTGAGAGGCGAGGTCTCAGCTGACGACAGACACAGTCTAGAGTTTTTATTAAAGAAATAGAGTGGGGTGTGCCAGAGAGGAGGTCTCACAGACCCAGAGACACAGGGTAGGTGGAATGGGAGATACTCAGAGAGGATACCTATGGAGAGTTGGTAATGGTCCGCAAAATGGGGTACTCCACTGAGCTCTTCAGTAGAGATGGCAGTGGCCCGCGGTGCGGGGTACACTGAAGAAGGTCCTCAGCAGGAACGGTAGTGCTCCACACAACGGTGTATGCCAGTGAGGTCCTTAGTAGAGATGGTAATGGTCCACAGAGAGGGGGAACACCAGTGAAGATCCTCAGTAGAGGTGGTAGGTGTCCGCGGAGCAGGGTACACTGGTGATGTCTTTAGTAGAGATGGTAGTGGTCCGCGGAGCAGGGTACACTGCTAGAGGGTCCTCAGTAGAGATGAAAAAGGCTCGCAGAGTGGGATACACCAGAAGGGGTCCTCCATAGAGATGGTAATGGTCTACGAAGCAGGGTACACCAAAGAGGTCCTCGGTAGAACAGGAAGTAATCCGCAGAGTGGGGTACTCATGAAGAAAGTAGCGATGGTTCCAGGGAAGCCCCGGGGGACAGGGCAGGCAGAAGTCCCCAGTGATAGGCCCTCCGAGGAGTGGATAGCCAAGACGTGGAGAGGGCCGCCGAGGAGCGGGTACCCAAGACGTCTTACGCCAGGAAGCAGGAACTGGAATGCAGGGTTATCTGAGAGCGAGGTGGATTTAGCAAGGAGGGATCTCTTTGCCAAGTTGTTGGTAGGCAGGGCCAGCTGCTTTAAATTTCCTGGAGGGATGAGGTCATCCAGAGGGGATGCCCCCGAGGTTCCCACAATGACATGCTTAAGACTTGCCCGTGTGCGCGCACGCGCACCTAAGGGATTCTAATGGCAAGATGACGGTCGGTGGCATTTGTGCCGCCCCGGGAGGCCTGGGAGTGGTAGGCCGGCCGTCGGCGGCTGGTGGAGGCTGCCAGTCTACTCCATGGAGTCAGGAAAGTGAAGAAAGAGGTAAGCAGCTGTGGTCGCAGCCGTCTGCGACCGATGGGCATAACAGTTCCAACAGGAGTGTGAACTTTAACAACAGATGTAATCCAGGGTGAGTGAATATTATATGATTGTTGGCAGCTTATATTGTATTCGGAATGATATGAGGAGCCAGTGTAGAGATTCGAAAGTGTGTGTACTATGCTCACAAATTGGTATTCCTGTTAATAGTCTAGCAGCTGAGTTCTGAATAATTTGTAATGGACGTATGGTATGGGTAGGTAAACCAATTAAGAAGAGAATTGCAGTAATCAATACTTGTAATAAGAAGTGACTGTAAAACAGAGCGGAAATCTGTTGTAGTTAAAAGAGGTTTTAAATGACGGAGAAGTCTAAGTTTATAAAAAGGACTGTGACAGGGCCTTAACATGATCATGCATTGATAAAGCTGGGTCAATGAAGACTCCGAGATTGTGAACTTTCTGAGAAAATTGAATTTTTTGATTATTAAATATTTATTTATTTATTTAGAAACTTTTATATACCGGTATTAGTGGGGACATCATACCGGTTCACATATTAACAGAAAAGCTTGGAAAATACATAGCAACAGGGAAAGAGAACTGGGAGGGGGGGTTAACCAAGTGCAGGATGGAAGGATAGATTAAAACAAGAAATCATAACAAGAAGAATAATAATTTACAAAGTAATTAACTCCTTAATATAAGGAAGGGCGGTCACCGGGGGGGTGAGAGCTATGGTGAAGGTGGGAGGAGACTATTCTGGGTAGGCTTGGTTGAACAGAAATGTTTTTAGTTTCTTTTTGAAATTGATCGCACATGGTTCGAGGTGCATGTGGACAGGTAGGGAGTTCCAGAGAACCGGACCGGTGATGGAGAGGGCACGGTCACGGGTGGAGGAAAGATGAGCTGTTTTCAGGGAAGGTACATGTAGGGTACCTTTGCTGGCAGATCTGGTAGCACGAGTGGACAGGGGGGCAATCAAGGGGAGGTCGAGCCAGTTGGAGTTGTGGGTGTGGATAGACTTGTGTACTATGGTCAGGGTTTTGTAGTGAATACGGGCGAGGATGGGGAGCCAATGTAGATCCTTGAGGATGGGGGTAATGTGTTCGTGTTTACGTGTGTTAGTGATGAGTCTTGGAGTGGCATTTTGCAACAATTAGAGAGGTTTTATCGTAGATAAGGGGAGCCCTAGGAGGAAAGCATTGCAGTAGTCTAGTTTTGCGGTGAGGGTGGCTTGGATCACTGTGTGGAGATCTTGGATGTAAAGCAGGGATCGGAGTTTTTTGAGAACATTGAGTTTGAAGAAGCCTGCTTTGAGGATAGCGTTGATGTGTGGTTTCAAGCTTAGTTCGGGATCAAGCAGGACTCCGAGGTCCCTAACGGATGGTTGACCTGTGAGAAGGTTAAGTTTAGGGTCATTAGGCGGGAGGTCAGGGGGTTGCGAGGAAATGAGAAGGAGTTCCGTTTTGTTTGCGTTGAGGGCAAGCTGAAGGTTGGAGAGGAGGGAGTTGATGGCTGCAAGGCAGTTTTCCCAGTGTTCCAGAGCATCAGATATAGAGTTGTGAATAGGAATGATGATCTGAACATCATCAGCATAGAGATAGAATTTGAGTTTAAGGTCGGAGAGGAGCTGGCAGAGCGGGGTGAGGTAAACATTGAAGAGGGTTGAAGACAGTGAGGAGCCTTGAGGGACCCCTTGTTGTAAAGGGTATGAGGCGGATAGGTTGTTACCAATTTTAACAGAGAACTTTCTGTTTGAGAGATAAGATTTGAACCAGGCGAGAGCTATTCCTGAGATGCCGATGCTTTCTAGCCGTGTCAGGAGGTGGTGGTGGCTGATGGTATCAAAAGCCGCCGAAATATCGAGGAGGGCAAGGAGGTAGCTGTGGCCTTGGCCCAGGCCTCTGAGTAGATAGTCGGATAGGGAAAGGAGTAAGGATTCGGTATTAAGGTGTTTCCTGAAGCCACATTGGGAAACATGGAGGATGGCATGATCTTCAAGGTAATCCATGAGTTGTGAATTAACATCTTTTTCCATTAGCCCTTTCTGCCCTACATAGGAAACTGTTAGGAATATTTGGATATGGAGAATGGAACAGAATGATGCCAGTTTTAGAAATATTAAGTGCTAGTTTATTACTGTTTTAACCATTGTTGAATAGTTAATAATCAGGAATTGAGATAAGATTCAGTTTGTGCCCAAGTTTCTTTGAGAGGATAGAAGAATTGTACATCATCAGCATAAAGTCTGAAATGGACACCAAGAAATGACATGATAGGGCATAGAGGTGTTAGATGTTAAACAGAGTTGTGGAAAGAGCTGATCCTTGCAGAACACAGAAAGTTAATGATCCCAGGAAGAGGAGTGAGATTGAATAGAGACCTGTGAGATCTATTGGAAAGAAACGAAGTAAACCAGAAAGAACAGCACCAGAAATCCCAAGTGAGCACAGCCTAGACAGAGGAATTTGTTGATCCACAGTGTCAAAAGCAGAAGAGATATCAAGGAGACACAGAAAAAAAGCTGAACCCAGATCAAATTCCCTTCTCACCATGTCAAAGGTAGAAAGAAGAAGTAGTTCCATACTGTAATGTTTCCTGAAACTAAACTGGTATTAGTCAAGATTGCTATTAACTTCTAAAAAGGTGCCGAGTTAATGCAGAACATCCATTTATTTTCTACTATTTTTTGCTAAAAATGGTAATGAAGAAATAGGGCGATAGTGCGAAAGTAGAGTGGGATCAGCAGTGACTTTTTTGATTATTGGCTGGATTGTTGCTTGTTTAAGGGAATCTAGAAAAAAAAAACTGTAATGAAGAGTTAGTGAAATCAGAAATGAAAGAAGCTATATCTAAGTTTAGTGCTTTCAATAGCGTCGTAAAGCATAGGTTCAGTGGGTTAGGAGAGGGATTCATTTTATTAATGATACGCATAATCCCGCCTCTCTGAGACAGTTTCAAATGTATCCCAGGTTGATCCATCAAAAATTAAATCATCAATAATATTATTGATGAGTTAGAAAAGAGAAGCTGTTAGTCACATTTTTGGTCTTGTTATTAAAATATAATGCAAATGTCTCTGCAATATTCATTCCCTGGGAAGGAGTTAGTAAAACAACTGTGTCAGTGTTGGGTATGAGTATCTTTTTAACAGAAGAATATAAAACTTTGGAATTATTTAGCATAGATGAAAGTTAATTGCACCATGGTAATCTGAAAATATTGAATTAAATATTAGTTTGTTAGCAGTGTTTGGTATTCCCTGCTATTTCATTTCTGTCCTTCTCAACTCAACAGGTTTTAAAGATATAAGTTAAGAACATAAAAATATAAGAAATTGCCATACTGGGTCAGACCAAGGGTCCATCAAGCCCAGCATCCTGTTTCCAACAGTGGCCAATCCAGGCCACAAGAACCTGGCAAGTACCCAAATATTAAATAGATCCCATGCTACTGATGCCAGTAATAGCAGTGGCTATTCCCTAAAACAGCTGGATTAATAGCAGTTAATAGACTTCTTCTCTAAGAACTTATCCAAACCTTTTTTTTAAACCCAGCTACACTAACTGCACTAACCACATACTCTGGCAACATATTCAAGAGTTTAATTGTGCATTAAGTGAAAAAAGAATTTTCTCTGATTAGTTTTAAATGTGCCTCTTGCTAACTTCATGAAGTGCCCCCTTATCCTTCTATTATTGAAAGAGTAAATAACCCAATTCACATCTACTCATTCAAGACCTCTCATGATCTTAGACCTCTATCATATCCCCCCTCAGCCGTCTCTTCTCCAAGCTGAAAAGTCCTAACTTCTTCAGCCTTTGCTCATAGGGGAGCTGTTCCATCCCCTTTATGATTTTGGTAGCCCTTCTCTGTACCTTCTCCATTACAATTATATCTTTTTTGAGATGCGTCGACCAGAACTGTACACAGTACTCACAGTGTGGTCTCACCATGGAGCGATATAGAGGCATTATGACATTTTCTGTTTTATTCACCATTCCCTACCTAATAATTCCTAATATTCTGTTTGCTTTTTTGACTGCAACAGCACACTGAGCTGACAATTTCAATGAATTATCCACTATGATGCCTAGATCTTTTTCCTGGATAGTAATTCCTAATATGGAACCTAACTAACCTAACTAACATCATTTAAATACAGCATGGGATATTTTTCCCAATATGTATCACCTTGCACTTGTCCACAATCTTCCAGTCTCACAAGGTCCTCCTGCAATTTATCACAATTCACTTGTGATTTAACTACTCTGAATAATTTTGTATCATTTACAAATCTGATTACCTCATTCATCATATTTCTTTCCAAATTAATTATAAATATATTGAAAAGCACCAGTCTAAGTGTTGCGCTCAGTGGACGGGAGCGACAGTGGGCGCTCCTAGGTCCGGGACAAGATTAGTGCCCCTGCGGTGAGACTAGTCCCTCTGGGTGAACACAAGGTATCTGGAGGGCCGGAGCCTCCAATGCTATGAATGGTCTCTGAATGGTCCTCCGACAGTTCCCAGCCCTTTCAGACCTGCCACAGGGAGCAGCAGAGGCGGCAGGCTGGACAGAGGTCAGGTTAGCTGAAGGCCTTGGAACAGACGAGATGAGAACTTGGAACAGACGAGATGAGGTCTTGGAACTTGGAACAGATGAGACGGGTGAGCACAGTCCCTCAGGCACCCTACACAGTCCGTAGGCTGGTCATGGACCACACTGTCCTCCAAGTGCCCTACACAGCCAGAAGGCTGGTCGCAGACCACGAGGGGAGCTCAGAACGAGACACAAGGAAGGATTGAGCAATCCCTAGGATCCTCTGAGGTCAGAACAGGAGAACTTGAGGGCTGGAACCTCAACAATAAAAACTCGGAACCTGGGTCATCAGGACTGGAACATCAGGAGTGGAACATCAGAAATACTGCAGATATCATCAAGGATCAGGAAATGAAGACATCAAGAAATCCAGACAGGAACAAGACAGAGAAGTCCTAGGGAGGACTGAACCGTTGCCAAGGTGATGGGTGAATGAACGAAGAGTCCTTAAGTAGGCAGAAGAGGCAACTCCCTGGGAGGAGCTCCCCAAGAGCCACACCTGTGCTGGCCCTTTAAATTAGGAGAGAAGCCGCGGGCCCGCCCCTAGGAGGAAAGGGGCAGGAACCTGGACAGCAGCCATGCTGCCGCTGTACAACGGAGAGCAGGAGGAGATGGAGCAGACCTCAGGGCAGGCCCGACGAGGAGTGGTGGTGTCCAGCCGCATCAAAGCAACAGAAGATCGGCTTCCTGCATGTAAAACTTGCGGCGTCGGCAGCTCCCTCTCGGAAAGGAAGGCCTGGCGTGGCTCCTGCCATGCTGGCAAGCGGGTGGTTGGGCCACAAGGTCCTGGCGTTAGCGGCTCCTGCCACAGGCAGGAGAAGGCAAGCTGCAGCCTTATTGGGATGCGGGACAGCGGCGGCTCCACACTGCAGGAAAGGCCTGTGCTTCACGGCCTCCGGGCGAAAGGTAAGAGTCTGCTTGCGGCCCTGCTGCGAGCAGGATCTCAAACAGTACTCCCCCCCTCAAAGGGGTCCTCCCCTTCTTTGGGGATCCAGGAAGGACAACTAGAACTGAAATGGTGCAGGCGCTTCCTGCAAGTCATATAGAAAAGCGGACAGGGAACAGAGAACAAGAAGAACAAGAAAACAGACAAATGGAGCAAGAAAACAGACAAATGGAACAAGGAAACAGACAAAATGGAAACAAGCAGAGCAAAACAGCGGAGCACAGGAACAAGCAAACAGCAAAGCACAGGAACATGATGAGAAACATGCCGCAAGGTCCTGGCATCAGTGGCTCCTGCTGCAGGCAGGAGAAGGCAGGCTGCGGCCTTATCGGGACGCGGGACAGTGGCGGCTTCTCGCAGCAGGAAAGGCCCGTGCTTCATGGCCTCTGGGCCAAAGGTAAGAGTCTGCTCACTAGGGATGTGAATCAGTACCGGACTCGTTTCCGGTATCAGGTTCAGGTAAAAACCACGGGAAATCTTCATTTTTTAAAGATGGTGGCCAGCCGGTGCCATCTTTAAAAATGGCGAGTGCCATCCAGTGCTCCTACCATGTGACAGAGGCCGGCCAATGGCACCAATAGCCCCTGTCACATGGTAAGGACAAAGGGCCATCGGGGCCATTTTGATTAGTGGCAGCCAATGGCCTGAGAGCGGGAGATTGCTCCTGGGACCCCTGCTGGACTACCAGGTACTTTAAAAAAGTTTTTTGGGAGGTTGGGAGGGTGGGGGATTCAAAATAATTAAATTTAAAGGGTCGGGGTGGGTTTGGGGGTTATTTTTGAGTGTCCTTTCTTCCTGTCCCCTCCCCAAAAACGATAAGAGAACCCCACAAAATTAATCGTGGGATTTCCTATCGCTATCGAGGACCCCCCGATATCTGACGAGGTTGAAAATATCGTCCAATATCTTCAATTGTCAGATAAACAATTCACATCCCTACTGCTCACGGCCCTGCCGTGAGCAGGATCACAACACCAAGTACAGATCCATGAAGCACTCCACTGTTTATCCTTTTCCACCGAGAAAATTGACCATTTAATCCTAGTCTCTTTATTCTTTTAACCTGTTTATAATCCACAAAAGGACATAACCTCCTATCCCATGACTTTTTAGTTTTCTTAGAAGCCTCTCATATGGGACTTTGTCAAATGCCTTCTGAAAATCCAAATATACATCTACTGGTTCACCTTTATTCCCGTTAATTAACCCCTTTAAAAAAATGAAGCAGGTTTGTGAGGCAAGACTTCCCTTGAGTAAATCCATGCTGACTGTGTTTCATTAAACCATGTCTTTCCATATGCTCTGTGATTTTGATCTTTAGAATAGTTTCCACTCTTTTCCAGGCTCACTGGTCTAGAGTTTCCCGGATTGTCCCTGGACCCCTTTTTAAATATCAGGATTACATTGGCCACACTCCAGTCTTCAGGTACAAAGGATGATTTTAATGACAGTTTACAAATTTAACTAATAGATCTGAAATTTCACGTTTGAGTTCCTTCAGAAACCTGAGATGCATACCATCTGGTCCAGGTGATTTGCTACTCTTTAGTTTGTGAATCTGTCTTACTGTATCTTCCAGGTTCACAGTGATTTGGTTCCATTCATCTGACGCATCGCTCTTGAAAACCATCTTCGTAACCAGTATCTCCCCAACATGCTCATTAGTAAACACAGAAGCAAAGAATTAATTTAATCTTTCTGTAATGACCTTATCTTCCCTAAGAGCCCCTTTAACCCCTCGGTCATCTAACTGTCCAACCAACTCCCTCACAGGTTTCTTGCTTCAGATATATTTTTAAAAAAGTGTTTATTATGAGTTTTTGCCGCTACATCCAACTTCATTTCAAATTATCTCTTAGCCTACCTTATCAATGTTTTACACTTAACTTGACAATGCTTATGCTTTTTCCTATTTTCTTCAGATAGATCCCTCCTCAAATTTGTGAAGGATTTTTGGGTTTTTTTTGCTAAAATAGCCTCTTTCATCTCACTTTTTAACCATGCTAGAAATCGTTTTTCCTTCCTTCCACCTTTATAATGTATGGAATACATCTGGACTGTGCTTCTAAGATTGTATTTTTAAACAATGTCCATGCCTGTTGTACTCTTTTAACCTTTGCAGCTGCACCTTTCATTTTTTTTCTATTTTCCTCATTTTATCAAAATTTCTCTTTTGAAAATTTAGTTAGAGCAGTAGATTTTCCTATTGTCCCCCTTCCAGTCATTAGTTCAAATTTGATCATGTTATGATCACTATTCCCAAGTGGCCCACAACCATTACCTCTTTCACCAAATCCTGCATTCCACTAAGAATTAAATCTAAAATAGCTCCCTTTCTCATTGGTTACTGAACCAATTTCTCCATGAGGCAGTCATTTATTACATCCAGGAATTGCATGTCTCTAGGTAATCCTGATGTTTCATTTCCCAGTCAACATTGGGGTAATTGAAATCTCCCATTATTACTGCCCTGGCAAATTGGTTAGCTTCTCTGATTTCTCTTATCATTTCATCATCTGATTGACCATTTTGGCCAGGAGGATGGTAGTATACTCCTATCACTATACGTTTACCCAACACACATGGGATTTCTACTGAGCATTTAGTCTCTTGTATGATCTTAATCCTGTTGGATTCTATACCCTCCCAGACATAAAGTGGTACACTCTTACCAAGCTGATCCTCCCTATCATTTCAATATAATTTGTACCCTGATATAGCACTGTCCCATTGGTTATCCTCCTTCCACCAGGTCTCTGAGATGCCAATTATGTCTATCCCATCATTTGTTAAGTGTAGAAGACAAAGAAGTTTTCTAATATTTTAGGAACTCTTCAGAATGGTTGCAAGAGTTATTCTCTAATTAAGGTATCAATTCTGAAGCTAAATGTTGGGGGTTCTAGATAGCCCCTCTTCATCACAAGTGTGGGATTATGAACAAACCCCTGTTTCTTGGCCACAGGGATGATTGAGTAGGACAAAAGAAAATGGTCCTGTGGAAAGGAAAATGGAAATTGTTTGGACAGTGTCTGTCCAGGTATCACACAGCAGAACAAAAAACTGAATGTCATCAGCATACATTATGTATCCCACACCTAGACCAGCCAGCAGCTTGCAAATAGAAGTACAGTGAATATTAAAAAGTAGGGATGTGAATCATTTTTTGACTATTTAAAAAAATCATCAGATATATTTTAAATCGTCAAAAATCTTTAGAGTCGCGATACAATAGAAATTCCCCCGATTTATCGTGAAAAATCGTAAATCGGGGGAGGGGGGAAAACCGGCACACCAAAACAACCATAAAAACCCACCCCGACCCTTTAAAACAAATCCCCCACCCTCCCGAACCCCCCCAACATGTTTTAAATTACCTGGTGGTCCAGTGGGGGGGTCCTGGCGCGATTTCCCACTCTCGGGCCATTGGCGCCATTTTGGCTGCCACTAATATAAATGGCGCCGATGGCCCAATAAAAAAAACCCCCATCCAACCCTTTAAAATTACCCCCTTAGCCTCCCCCACTCTCCCGACACCCCCCCAAAACCTTTTACACATACCTGGTGGTCCAGGGGGGCTGTGGGCAGCGATCTCCCGTTCCCACGCTATCAGCTGCGCTAAAAAAAATGGCGCCGATGGCCGTTTGCCCTTACCATGTGACAGGGCAAAGGTAGCGCCGGCGCCATTTTGAATATTGGCAATACGGCCCGCGTGCAGGGGATCATTCCCGGACCCCCGCTGGACCCCCAGGGACTTTTGGCCAGCTTAGGGGGGCCTCCTGACCCCCAGAAGACTTGCCAAAAGTCCAGCAGGGGTCCGGGAGCGACCTCCTGCACTCCGGCCGTATTGCCAGTATTCAAAATGGCGCTGGCGCTACCTTTGCCCTCACTATGTCATAGGGGCTGACGGTCGGCCAATTCCAATTCACATCTTCTAACGATAAGATTTCCCCCCCCCCCAGCTGAACCCGATCGTTAAAACGATCGGGCACACGATTCACATCCCTATTAAAAAGAAGAGCAGACATGGCTCTTCCCTGAGAGACATGAGTTGTAATAGGACTCCACTCTGAAAACAGGCTACCAAGGCACACCCACTGAGACCAGTTAGATAATAAAGAGTTAAACCACTGTAAAACATGGCTGGCAATGCCGCATTCCATAGGTTCATATAGGAGAATGTGATGATCTAATGTGTCAAAGGCCGAGGAAATGTCCAAGAGTATTAGGGCAATGAATTCACTCAGAGGTTGGCCTCTGAGTGAACCTTTGGTAGTATAACCAAAAGTAAGCATGCAATTTTTATGAAAACACACTTTGTAAACCTGATGCAATAATGAAGCATGATGCAATAAATTCCAGAGTGTTATGAATGCACATTTCTCCTTCAGTGTGCCCTTTTGCTTTGGCATTTTGATTTCAGTCTTATTTGCATAATGTATTGGGTGCACAGGGGATGTGGCAGAGTGCAAGTTATGAAAACCTGCCCTCATATTCAGCATCTGTTTTGAGCATGTATCTTTTTCCATTGGCCTGTTACTGTACACATCCTTGCTATACTATTTACCAAATATCTGTTCACTGATGATTTCTTACTAAACCTGCAAAGCAATGTTGGTCGGTCGTACAATAGTGCTAGACACTGCTGAGCACAGACATGGAGTCAGTATGTTAAATTGACTCAAAGTGTAAATGCCCATGTGCCACTCTGTACAATGCCTTTAGCAACATCACACAGTCCTGTCAGTGGCACCTATCTCTCTCCTTCATATGGCAAGGGCTATCATAGACTCTGTCAACAATCTTAGAGAATAATTAGGAATGGGAACTTTGCTTTCCCTTCCCTTGCTCTTCAGAGCCTACACCCCCTTACTCTGACAAATAATGTATGCAATCAAGCCTAAATGTTTTTCTAATAAAGTCCAGATAATTGAGAATTTCTGATCCACAAGAATACCGTAAGAGCTGAAAGTCTGCAAGAAAGCTTGATATGACAGACAAGATCCATGAAGGATGTGGTACAGAGCGGGGAAGAGACTGTGAGGGCTGCAACAGCTGGAGGGGAGGAGGGGAGAGGAGATCTCAGGGAAAGCAGCTCAAAAGTGCTCTTGGGATGGGAATTGGTGAGTGAGAGACAGGCAGGGAGGGGTCTTTGTAAAGGAAATGAATTTATGAACCCCAAGTGTTGACCATTGATCAGTGCAAGTGAAGGTGAGATCAGACTTTCTCTAAACTTCTCTAACACTAACAGGAGATTCCCTCACCAGAGCTGGAGCAGAGCAGAGCAGGATGAGAGACCCAAAAAGTATTCCCCTTAAGGATCAAGCAATTCTAAACTTTCCAGGTAACTCAGTGCAAAGCGGCAAAGTTTCTCTTAATTGCCGGTGAGAATTTTTTAAATTTCCCAGATGAACAGAACATTGGGTTTTACGTGTGTAACTGCACTTTATGTGGGTAAATGGGTTTTGAAAATTGCTACGACTGTATGTTACATTCATATTCTTAACTCCTTTGCTAATCACCTCCCTTGATTCTAAAGCCTGTAGGGCAGGGACCTACTAACTTCAACCTACTAGGCTCAGATTTGAAAATGTGAGAAAGTGAATGCAAATCCATACCAGACCACGCATGCAAGGTGTCCTGGTGGGCCAATGAGAGTTTTGCTAGTAGATCCTGTAGCCCCCCAGCCTTTGCGATCTGGAGAAGGGACTTTTCTCTTGCTAGTGCCCTTACGGACCTACGAGGGGCTGTCCCTTGGAGAGAGGAGGAGAAGTGAGAGAGTTTCCTCCTTGTTGAGAATGTCTTTGTTGTTTTTTTTCTGTGGCTCTTTCTGCTCAGGAGGGAAGCCACCCCTGCCTGAGGGGATTAGGATGGGGGTGCTGTTTGCTTGCTGCTAGCAGTCTGAGTGGAGTTTGAAGTTGCCCAGAGAGAGAACTGATCTGAATTTGAGAAGCATTATTTTTCAATTTTTGTTGAATGGAAACTTTTTTGCCAACAATTTTATGCCCACTAGAGGGAGGAAGTATTGCTGTATTTTTGAAGATGTTTTTTTGGACTTTGCTACTTCCACTGAGACCTGAAGTTAAAAGGATTCCACTTTTCAGTCACCTAGAAGTGTGGTTCTTCTAGGGACACTGACTCAGAAAGAACTAGTAGAGGAGCAAGCACTTTGGACTTAAATTTTGTACAGAGATTCTGCAACCTCTGTTTTGAAAATTGAACTTTAAACAATTTCTTCTTGGATACATTAAAATGTATTTTTGAACAGCCACCTTCAGTGTAAAGCCTGTTTCTTCTACAAGGGAGTGACCTCAAGCTGTGACATCTGAGTTGTGAGTACCCATTGTGAGAGATTTAGAGTGTGGAAGATTTGCACCCCTCGTGAGCCTAGGATCCCAGTGACTTGTTCTTCCCACCAGAATAATCCTAGCACCTTGGTGGCCTGTGAAGAGAATCAGAAGTCTGGGTAGATAAGTGGCCCTGGGGACTATTGTATGCCCCATAATTACGGGAGGTCCCTGAAGAGATTTGAGTAGCATCGTTTTTGGCATCTGGTCACACTAACACCTTCTTCCTTAGCATCCAGTTCCTGGAAAATCAAAACTTGAGCTGAAAAGGTAGGACTATCCCCTGAGAAAAGAAATGCCAGGAGTAAGAGAACATAGGAACATAAGATATGCCATACTGGGTCATAGACTCTTGGGAAACAAACATCTCCTTATCCTGTCCCCAAACTCAGGACATGGAGAAATATCATCAATGAAAAGTCCCACTTAGCTTTCTCCTTCTTTGCCCATCTTAAGCAGATACTTACTGTGAAAATCCCTGCAGGAGATAGGAGAGCTAGTCAGTCAGCGCATCTGTTGCTTTGAGCTTTCTCTGTCACTCTTCTACTGCCCTTCTCAACAAAGCCCAGACAGAACTGAAAATCCTCCTCCTGCACTCATTGGCTCATAGAGTCATGTGTTCTGAAGCATCGAGCAGTCACATGACTCACTAAGACGCTGATGCAGCCATGTTGTGAAGGTATGCAAAGGTTCTCAGACATGTTGTGGAAGTCTGCAGAAATCTCAGAAGTACTAAATCATAGGGATGTGCAGACCAAAGGTTTATGTTCATAAGTCCATAAGTCGAAAGGGGGGGTCAATTTCGGTCAATATGGACATATGGAGAATTCCATAAGTTGAGTCTATGTCCATACGTGCACTGATTCCCTAAATAAAAATTTAAACCCCTCACCCTCCTTAATCCCCCCCCAAGACTTACCAAAACTCCCTGGTAGTCTAGCGGGGAGTCAGGACGCCATTTCTGAACTCCTTTGCGAGGAGCACGTGACGTCGGTGTCACGTCGGAGTGACGCGGACATCGCATGATTCCCCGCGGGTTCGCTCCGGGACCCTCGTTGGACCCAAAAGGAACTTTTGGCCAGCTTGGGGGGGTCAGGAGGCCCCCCCCAAGCTGGCCAAAAGTGCCAAAAGTTCTTTTTGGGTCCAACGAGGGTCCCGGAGCGAACCCGCGGGGAATCACGTGACGCCGCGTCACTCCGACATGACGCCGACGTCACGTGATTCCCCACGGGTTCGCTCCGGGACCCTCGTTGGACCCAAAAGGAACTTTTGGGTCCAACGCAGGGAATCACGTGATGCCGCGTCACTCCGACGTGACGCCGACGTCACGTGCTCCTCGCAAAGGAGTTCAGAAATGGCGTCCTGACTCCCCGCTAGACTACCAGGTAGTTTTGGTAAGTCTTGGGGGGGGGGGGGGGGATTAAGGAGGGTGAGGGGTTTAAATTTTTATTTAGGATCAACAATCGCGATTTCCAACGTATTCAACATAGCTATGTTGAATACGTTGGAAATCCGATCGTTTTCGCCTCATCACTTTTTTAAGTTAAAAAAAAAAAAGTTGCGTTTTACCTATAAGTTCAAAACGAATGCACACACCTACTAAATCACTGGCAGACATGTGGATGTCTGCAGATGGCTCAGAAATATTAAATCACTGGCAGACATGTTGTGGAGGTCTGCAAAGATTCAGAGGAATTTCATCACTGGCAGACATTTTGTGGAAGCCTGCAGAAGTCTCAGAAGTATTAAATCTTTAGTATCCCAGATACTTCTGTGTGACTAAAGAATGAGCAAAGTAAGGGGGGGCTACACAAGATTATGCTCAATATGACAACCTGAAATGCAGTTATTACAGTGGGAGCTATTTTGTATACCAGTGAAGTCATTGATGAAATAAATCAGCAAGAGCTCATTGAAAATTTCCTTTAAAAAATTCACCATCTGGAAGGGATGGTTGCTAGGCAGCCATTTTGGTGGATCCGAGGTTCTCCTGTGAACTTCCCATCTTCTGTCATGTTACATGGTATTCTCCCTCCTACTGAAGGACTTTTATACTAACTTTTTTTGGCTCTTCTACAACTAATTGTATTCTCTCTCACATTGTCAGGGAACTTTGCCTACTCTTTATAGTTTATAAAGAGCTGTCAGTGTGCAGACCAGAGAATACAGCAAGTAAACTGTATAAAATATGCAAATAATAAACAGGATATAATGATGGACAAGAGCCAAAAGGAATGTGGTATAGAGCAGGGAAGGAACTGTGAGGGCTGCAGCAGCCAGAAGTAGAGGAAGGAAGAGGGAGCGAGAGAAAGAGGCAGGGAGGGGGTTTTTCTTTGTAATTGAGGAAGGGGTTTATACAAAATTATGACACCCAAATGCCGACCAATGCAAGTGAAGCGCAGATCCAACTTTCTCAAATCTTCTAGAACTTAACAGGAGCTTCTCCTACTGCAGTTGGGATGGAGCAGATGAGAGACCCAAAACTGATTCTCCCCATGGATGAATCACTTTTAAACTCTCCAGACATCTCAAGCTCGGAGGAGACATTTTCCTTTAATTGCCTGTGGGACTTTTTAATTTCCCAGATGAAGAGAATCTGTTCTCTTCAGATCCTGTTCTTACAGCATTTAAAATGTCTGAGGTGCTCCTCACCTGATCCACAGTGGAGGAGAGGAGGCAGCACTGCAGGACAGGTAAGGAGAAACCCCAGCAATCCTGTAACGTGCGACTTTAATGCCTTCTGCGAGCTGCGTTATCTCATCAGATACAATTTAGTTGCGCCAATGGTATGGATTTTCTCTGGAGAGTACAGAAGTGTTTGGAAGCTGGATAGAGGGCTAAAATGTCCTATAAAATGTTTGGATATTTAGATCTCTAACTACATGCACAGATTCTGCGTGGGCACACACACATACAGAGAATACCTTGGATATGTGTGAGGGTGGCAGGTGAGGAGAGCACTGCTGGCGTGGTTGACTTGCTCAGAATTGAACCCAATATACACATGTAGGGGTCGACCAAAGTTATAATTACAAATCATATCATACATACAGCTCGATATTTCAAAGACATTCACATAATCTTTGCAACAATTCAATGCCATGAAAATATACACACTTTTTTATTTTTCAATACATACCCATCTTGCATTAATACATTGCACTAATACATAGCAGTTATCACATCTTTTATCAAAGTCAATAACTCATAAATATAACATACCATTGTTGCAAAGATTATATGAATGTCTTTAAAATAATATTATATATGATTTGTAATTATAATTATAATTTTAATTATAATTATAATTTGTAATTATAATTATAAAAATAAATTGGAACCCAATGTATTGGGTTCCAATTTATGGTGGGGGTTTTTCACTCTCTGTGTATTGTACCTGATACGGTTGCTCAGAATTGTGTCAGCTCAGGGAGATGGGGGTCAGGGAATGGGAATATATATAGGAGAGGTAAAGTGCAGCCCAAGCTGCTACACCTGTCTAAAAGGAGTCAGACTTCTGAGCTGTGTGGCCCGGCAGAGCAGGCTGTTGAACTCTGGAAGGAAGCCCAGTGTGTGCACATTACACAGATAGCTGAAGCAGAAAGCAGGGGGCTTGAGTCACAGTGAGGCCAGTTCCAGCTGTTGGGAATTCTGCAGGACTGGATACAGAACCTTGCTCTGCCTCCTGTAAGGAATCAGTGCTGTTGGTTATCCCCTGCTCTCCCATTCCTCTGCAGCCTTCATTGTCGATTCCCCTCACATGCTGTAGCTTCAGTGCACTCAGGCAACCTGAAATGCAGATGGTAGTCTGCCAGTGAGAGTGAGGAGCGGATCCAGGATGGGGAGGGAGCTGAAAGAGGAAGAGCCAGTGATGCCATGGAAGAGCCAGTACTGCCATGGCCAGGATTCCCCACCCCCCCCCCTTATCTCCAGGCAGCTTCAAGGAGTAAAGGATAGCAAGAGAAGAGGCAGAATCTCAGAAAACTTACTGAGTAACTTTCCTGGTTCAATAAATGTTGCTAAGATTCAATCTTTTCCACTTTTGAAATCCTCTACAGCTGAATTTGAGAGCAATGCCAGGAGCGATGCTCAGGGCAGACACTGCTGCTCCATCTTGGGTTGGAAAGGAGGCTGCACAGGGAGAGACGTGCATCATGAGTTGTGCTGGGTTGGGGAGAAAGACCATGAGACCCTGTTGTACCACTGAGAGATGAGGCTATGAAGGTAGTACCAGAGATTGTAGGTGGAGAGAACAATGAGAGGGGAGGGCTGCAGCAGGGAAAGAAACATACTTGAAAGAGATGGAGGAAAGAGAGACTAGAGAAGAAGGATGGATGGAAAATGGATTAGTGGAGGACAGATGAGGTCAGGGGAGAAACGGGTCAGAAAATAAGATGGAAAGATGGGAGGAAGAGTCTTCATGGAGAAACAAATGGACAGAGAGAAGTTACAGGGGATAAGATGAAAGTAAGCGAGAGACTACAGGGAAGAAAGGTAGATAACAGGTGACATGGAGAGACCACAGAGGAAAGGGTGGCAGGAGGGAGAGACTGCAGGGGAGAGGAAACAGAGATGGTTATGAGGAGGGAGAGAGAAAGAAGATTTCAGAGACATAGGAGGAAAAGAGGAGAGAGGAAAAGGGATCATGTGGGGAAAGAGGAGTGATTGCAGTGGAGAGAGGGAGAAACAAGGAGAATTGTTGGTTTGAGGAAAAAGAGATGGAAAAGATAATGAAGAAGGAATAAATGAAAGAGTAACGTGAGAGCAGAAAAGTTTCATGAGAGAAGAATGAAGGAAAGAGACAGAACAGCGAAAGAGAACAGAGAGGGGAGGTTACAGTGTCAGACACTGAAATGTTAGGGGAATACGCACTGATTTAATAGTTTTGCGGCACAATTTGCCTCCCTGCTGCATTGCACACTTCTGGCACAGCAGTGACGGCTCCACAAAGCATTCACTGTAAAATATTCCATTTGTGATTGAAATGAGGACACAAGGATTCAGGAGAGGGAAGGACAGAGACAGGGGGAGGGGATGGAGGAAGAGGACCAGAAGCAGTCCTGAAGGTGGTAAGAGAAGCTGCAGAGGGAAAGATGGGAGGGAAGCAGGAGAGAGTGAGGATTGTTTTATGTTGTTGTGCACTCAGAGCTGCTAAAGATGGAGAACCAGAAAGAAGAATCTATTAGAATGGAAGAGGGTTAGTTGGGTTTTCTGGTACACAACACATCATAGAGCAGAAATCACAGTTTGGGCGCCATCACACTACTTCTCTTAGTAGATGCATAGGTCAGTGACCCTTAGTACAATGTAGAGATTTATTCAGAAGCCTCCACTGGTGTCAGACCCTCTTAGCAAAGAGCAAGGAAGACAAGAATATGATGGGCTGACCAAAGGCCTGAGAGCCCAGTGTCCTGTGTCCATCACAGGCCACTCTGGGTAAATTGGAAGCATCTGGCAAACCCTGCTTTTTTCTCCACAGGGAGTTTATCAAGACTGAATCTCCTACCTACGATCAACAAGAGCCACAGGGATCTGATATGTCTGAGGGTATGGTGGAGTCTGTCTGAAGGCACATCGATCAAAATGACTCAGTATATCAATATAATATTTTGTAATGTAGTTTAAAGAGTGCTCTGGTGTTAAGAGTAGTGAATTAAGAGCCAAAAATCCCCAACTTTACCTTCGGTTGCATAATGGTGGGGAGGACATGATCTCCCTGTGCTTGAGTTCATTTTTTAAACATTTTTATTGACAAACCAGAATACTTTCAATTGCATAGATAACAGTTAACATTTTCAGCTATGATGCCATATTCATATAGTTAACAAAATTGGTTGTGTGTTGCCTACATTATTCTTGTTTTATTGTCTGCAATAATACTTTCTCACCCTACCATTCATTCTAATTCATTCATTTGTGTCTTCCAGTTATGATCACTGGTTGGATCACTGACTGTGTGTGTGACCTTGGGAAAGTCATTTTATCTCCCAGTGCCTCAGTTCTAATCCCAGGCTCTGTCACTGACTTGTAGACCTAATTGTAAAACCTATTTCCTTTCAGACACAGAATAGGATGAGAACGTTTGCTAACAGAAAACCCTTGGCTGTAAATCTCCTCCAGTACAATGAACATCCAAAACATTGCCAGTGAGTTGCAAGTGACACCTGATGAGTTGCAGATCAGTGACTTTCACTGCTGGCCACACATTGCAGCATCTGTAAAACTCAATGACATCTGCACTTAACATATTCATCATTTCCAATTTCTTATTGCAGCTCCAGGAGTGTTTTCAGTGGCAGGACCGATTCTGTAGAACCCTCTTCTAGATTTGTTATTGGAAGGGGATGGGCTTGCCTTCAGGGAAAGAGTTAATACCTTTTCATTTCAAAAGACATTTCGGTAGAGTGTTTTAGATAACTGCCAACTGGTTATATTAGGTTTACATCATGATTTTATTTTAAATGATCTTATTTATTGTGTATGCTTACTGTATGTAGGAGCTCTATGTTTATGGTGTGAGTTATGGTGTACTTTGCTTGAAGCAACCTTTTCAGACCATTGGGTTGCAAATATTCAGAAATACATAAATTCAGTAGGTAAGAGAGTGTGATGGCTCCAGTGGATCTGGAAAATATGACAATGGTGACAGAATTCATTATTCTGGGACTTTCTGATAATCCCCAGCTGCAGGCTCCTCTATTCTTGGTCTTCCTGCTCATCTACCTGATCACCCTGCTGGGGAACCTTGTGATTATCACTGTGACGCATGCAGACCTCCGTATGCACACCCCTATGTACTTCTTCCTCAATAATCTGGCACTCACAGATATCTGCTGCACCTCCACCATAACTCCGAAACTGCTTGCGATTTTCATCTCTGGGGATAAGACCATTTCCTATGCTGGGTGTGTTGTGCAACTCTATTTCTTCATGGGCTTTGCCTGCACTGAAGATCTCCTCCTTACTGCCATGGCTTATGACCGCTATGCTGCAGTCTGCAACCCCTTGCGCTATTCCCTCATTATGAATCACAGAGTCTGTGTCCTGCTGGCTGCTGCATCCTGGATTGTTGGTTTTCTACCGTCTGAGACAATCACAGCTTCTGTCACCCGCCTTTCATTCTGTTCCTTTAATGTGGTCGATCATTTCTTCTGTGACCTCATGCCATTGTTAAAGCTTTCCTGCACTGACACAATCAGCACACAAAGCATAGTGTTTGTTGTAGGTGCATTGATGGCAGTACCTGCTTTCTCCGTGACTCTTGTATCTTATACCTACATCGTCTCAGCCATCCTGAGGATCCGCTCTACAGAAGGGAAGCGTAAAGCCTTCTCCACCTGTTCCTCACACCTCACTGTAGTCTCCATTTATTATTTTTCTCTGTTCTTTATGTACATGAGACCCACCTCAACTTACTCCCAGGAGCAGGGTAAAATCTTGTCTATGCTCTACACAGCTGTCATTCCCATGCTGAACCCCATCATTTACAGTCTGCGGAACCAGGAGGTAAAAAATGCATTGAGGAGAGTCATGGGGAAATAGCTTTTGGGAGCAGGTGATGAAGAGAAGAAGGTTATCATATGTAGGAGATTTATGTTTCTAGTAGGGATCAAGATGATTCACCCTTTAAAACACAAAAGGAAATTCTCTGGTTTGATCCTTGGGTTGGGCTTTTTACTCCCCAGCTCAGTCGGGGTTGTAGATGTGGCAGAAGAATCATGCACAGCCTCCTGGGTGGAGAGAGATATGATCATCATTTGAGGGTGACACCCAGTGGCTGGATTTGCCACTCATGATTGCAGGGTTCTGGAAGAGCCTCGGTACATGGCCATAGGCCCAGGCCTATCACTGCAATGACCTGACTAAGCTCACTGGGGAGGAAGGGAGATCTTATAACAAAGGAAAAATATTCCTTGCATAGTTGGGAATGAAGACAATCCTGGTCCTGACTGAGCTGAAAGTGCAAAGGAGCCAGAGAAAAACAGCAAAAAAACAGAGTCCTCCAGTGTTGACTTTGCAAAACCCTCAGAGAGCTGGCCCGGAAAAGATTCACAGATTTACAAACCCAGTCAGAGATAGATCTTTCCTTCATGATCCAGTAATCTTGGTGAGAACCTTGTGGAGGGTTGGATCTCATTCTCTGGGATTGGTACAATCCCTCCCATTAGAATTCTCAGTCCTCACAAACCTTCAAAATTGCTAATATTTATCTAAATATCATTAGACAATTAGTAAAACAAATGAAACTGAGTCTCAACTGTGAAAAAAATAGAAATTATGTTGTTAGAACTTAAACTAACTCCATCTGATCAATGCAAAGTTTTCAACATGGAAAATGTTTCTATTTCTTTAGGGAATAAAATTATAGACTTAGGCGTATGGCTTGACCCCGAATTTACACTAAAAAAAACACATTTATACAAAGATACAGGAAGTTATCATAAATTATTAATTCTTAGGCGCTTAAAACCCTTACTAAACCATGATGAATTTAGAACCGTTCTCCAAGCTTTGCTATTTACCAATATAGACTATTGCAATTCTTTATTGCTTGGTCTTCCACAGACATCACTTAGACCATTGCAAGTTTTACAGAATTCCGCTGCCAGGCTCCTTTCCGGTACTAACAAAAGAGATCATATCACCCCTGTCCTTTCCGTATTTCATTGGCTTCCAGTCAAATACAGAATTAAATTTAAGACTTTATGTTTGATACATAAAGCAATCTATGCAGAACAAGTAGACTGGATGAATGCAATTTTATGCATACACACCCCTCAGCGAAATCTGGGTTCAGCGGGTAAAGGACTTCTTACAATTCCTTCTATCGCCACTGCTAAACTTACCTCTGTCAGGGAAAGAGCTGTTTCATTAGCCGGTCCAGGTCTATGGAATTTATTACCCGTAGAACTAAGGCTCCAGAGAGATTTAAAAGAATTTAAGAAAGCACTAAAAACGTGGCTGTATATGCAAGCATTTCAAGTAGAAGTCGGCCAGTAATCTTCATTGTTTTTCATATGTTGATGCTTTCTATTATTTATTTTATGTTAATAGGCAAGTTTTAATGTGATTATTTAATTTTTACATCTATTATTTTATTTTTGTTATGTTTATTTTATACTAATTTAAGTATGAGTCTGATATATAGTTACTTGTGTGATTGTTTTAAAAATATTATTGTATTTTATGATTTTTAATAATGAAACATTGTATACCGGTGTGAAGGTATATACCAACATTGGTATAGAAAATTAAGTAAATAAATAAATAAATAAATAAATAAATAGCATCAGAAATGCCAGTCGTTCAGCACTGTGACATCTCCACACTGTGATTATATAGCCCAATGTGATATTATCGCTATGATATATAGCCCCATGTGACCTCTCAGCTATGACATGCAGCCTAACATGACTTTACTATGGTGAGATACTGCCCCCCATGTGACATCACACTATGAGATTCATCCCATCATGATATCAGTGGTGTAAAATACAGCTCAACATGACATCAGTGCTGTGAGGAACAGCCCAGCATGACATCACCATTATGAGATTCAGCCCCATGTGACATTACTTCTATGCATGCACGGAGACCATTAACTCCTTTCTTCCCAATAGGTGTGCCTCAGCCCTTCTGTGCTTTGAACTGCACTGGGCCAAAGTTACAGAGGTTATGGAGCTTTGTATGATTTAAAACACAGAACAGCTGGAGCACACCTGATAGGAAGGAATGTTTCATTGGTTTCTCATGCATCTAACAGAGGACATTGTTAGAACACAACGTTATCTGTCTCTTGTAACAGATTAATATATGATCACACTTGTAAGATGGTCTATGTGACATCAGTCCTGTTAGATACCACCCACAGTGATCTCACTCATGTGAATGACACTATTGTGACTATTGTGACTATTGTGACATCTTAAGAGTTATTAACTGTACAAGAAGTATGAGATCCACAACCTATGTTTGGTTTTGTTTGGAGCTGAAAGAAATTAGGAGAGCTGGTGTCTTATAATATCTCAGGCCTGCATGTCTTAAAAAATGATTCAGTGATTTGAGAAGGTTCTCTTCAAATTAATATGAATCATCTTGGACTAAGCTTCAGGAGGAAGATGACACTGGTGGGGCTGGTGAGGTGCTTAGACTCTGAGGAAGAGCTGATCCTGGGATTTCAGCTGTATATCCTGTCTTTGGAGTAAAGAAGAAATATTTTCTTATTATGGAGACTGCCCCTTACCCTGGATTATCACATCAGGAGGCAACTTGGAGAAGGTTGGGTTTGCTGGATGTCTTTAGTATTTCGGTGTTACCAGCTATAACTCTAATCCTATTGTGTATTTGGTGTTCTCTCTCTTTTGACTGATTCTCAGCCATTAATAAAGCTCTTTATATTTCTCCCACTTACTGCATACATTCATCCACTGAAGCTTTCTTTCTACTTGACAAGCAATGTTGGTGGGTAAAGCAATAGTCCTGGACACTGCTAAGCACAGACATGGAAGCAGTAAGTAAAAGTAACACAAACTATAAATGCCCATGTGCCATGCTATGTAATGCCTTTGGCTCTATGACACAATCCTGTCCATGGCACCTTTCTAAACATGGCAGCACTGGGAGTTGTGGTCAGGCTCTATAACAGGAAACCTCAGATAGGCTCCTTGAGTATCCACTTCCTGAAATACCAAAACTTGAACTCACTGTCCCCTCCACTGAGAAAAGAAATATTAGGAGCAAGATAAACTCTTGATACACTTGTAATTTCGTCCCCTGTCCACAACCTTAGGGCATAATTGGGAATGGCTTAACTTTGCTTTCCTTTCCTTTGTTCATGAAAAATCTGAAAAAATCCTACAAGTCCCTGTAGCTATGCCCCCAGCACACAAAAGCTTCTGTGTTGCCTCCTGCTGTTCAGCACAGGGGGAGAGACAGGCAACAGCTTCCTCTCATCACATGACCTCTTACCACCAAACTCTAAAGGAAATCTTAGGGGCTCCACCACCACTGCAGGAGCCATCTATTCTGGCAACTTCCCAAAGGCTGCCCTTATGACTGGATCAAACCATCTACTGCCACCCCACAATTATGTCTTCTGTTAAGGGACACATCTATTTTATTATGACAGCTAAGGGCCTCCTTTCTACTGTTTTCAAGATTATCTCTGACACGATAACCTGGAATATAATAGTTGCAGAGGGAGACATTTTGTGTGCCAGTGTTGTCATTTGACATTAAACAGCAAGAGCTCCTGAAACTCTTTCCTTTGGACAGGATGGATGCCGAGTGACCATTTTGATGAATCTGAGGATGTTCTCTTAACTTTTCAACTCCTGTCTTGTCACCTGGTGCTCTCCCTCCTATACTGGACGCTTTTTTTTAAAATTTTATTTTTAATTTATTAAGTTTCCATTGTAAATACATTGAAAATCCAATGTTTACAGAAAAAAAAAAGGAAGTCAACAACTATTTCCTCAATGCACAAGGAAAATATATAACTACTTTCTTCCATATTATAAGTATAATGGGAGATCCTAATACATAGCGGTTCAAAAGAAAATATACAATACATTATTAAATTTGCTGTAACACCATACTATGCAGCCTTAATTTAAGCCAACACCCACTTAGACCTATTGGGAGTGAGAGTCCAGGTACAACCGTAGTTGTTCTAAGTCTGTGAAAATATATTTATCATCATGATATATCAAAATACAGCGACAGGGAAACCTTCAATAAAATTTGGCACCTCTAGCCACAATTTCATTCTTCATTGAGAGAAAAGCTGTTCTTTTTCCTTGAATCCTCTTTGTTATATCCAGGAAAACTCTAATTTGATATCCATAAAAAGACATGGCCGGCTTCTGGAAGGACAACCTCAATACATCATCTCTATCTGACATTTGCATAAACGTCACAAGTAAAGTTGCTCTTTCTTCAATTTTCCTTTCATATGCTTTCTCTAGAAAATCTGTTAGGTTATCAGGTGAAATATTGTTACCCAATTGTTCTTGTTCTTGCTGCTTTTTTTCTTGTCTTCCTGGTAAAGAGTACAATTTTGAAATCATTGGAATTGAAGCTTCAGAAAAAGCTAAGATATTTATGAGGTAACTTTTAATTAGATCTTTTGGTGTCATCCATTTTGTTTTGGGGAAATTCAAAAATCTTAAATTATTTCTCCAGAACTCGTTTTCAAGGAAGTCCATCTTCCGTGTAGCAAAACTCTCATATCTTATTAAGTTAGATTGCACATCTTTTATATTCTTAATCTCATTTTCTACACATTCCAAAGATTTTTCAACCATTTGAACTCTATTTTCCAACTTGTTATTCTTTTCCATATTTTGCTTCATAACATTTGTTAGATCAATAATCACCATATTCATCATGGATAAGGCTTTCCAAATTTCCTCAAAAGTTATTTTCTCAGGCATTTTTAATGGATAATTCAAAACCACTTTATACCTTTCTTCTCACCTCCCTTTTCAAAGGGGCCTTCCTTATCCGGCTCTACTCATCGCATTTCAGCTTCTCCCCTCCTGGAACCTAAGATCGCAAGGCTCTCCAAAGAATGCACGGCTTCCATGTCTCTTCTCTGGAGGTCAAAGGTTGTTTCTAATGGCTGGTTCCATGAACTTTTCTTCTGATGTTCTATTCCCTCTTCCACCGGGGGCTTATAGATTAAGGAAGGAGTTGTTGGCACTCCGAGGCTGAGTGACACTTCTTCGGCCAAGGCGTGTGGCGTATCCATCCACGCCAGTGGCCCCGCTCTCCGGCGTTAGCTGCACTGCTGGGAATACTTCCTCGATCCGTGTTTGCCGAAACGGTACATCTGGTGTTGAGGTAAGAATCTTGCGGATCCTTGCCTTCCTTTTTGTGTGTGGCATGTAGGAACAGAAAGTAAGGAAATCTAATAAAGAATGGCAAGGTTTTAGGAATCACACGGAGCTAGGTTTTTTCCGTGTTCACGTTGCGGCAGCCATCTTGGATCTCACCCTATCTGGAAGCTTTTATATCAACTTTATTTCTTGGTTCTTCTACAACTAATTCTGTCCTCTCCCACACTGCAGGGGAACTGTGAGTCCTGCTTTATTCTTTACAATTTATAAAGAGCTGTCAGTGTTCAGAACATAGAAGATAGCAAGTAAACTGTATAACATACAGAAATAATGAACAGGTCACAATGACAGACAAGATCCAGGAGGGATGTGGTACAGAGCGGGGTAGGAACTGTGAGGGTTGCAGCAGCTGGAGGGGGAGGAGGGAAGAGTAAATTTCAGAGAAGACAGCTGAGTCCAATGCATGAGACAGAGAGAGGCAGGGACGGGGTCTTTTTAATTATATGAATTTATGAACCCCAAATGCCGAGCAGTGCAAGTGAAGCTCAGATCCAACTTTCTCAAATCTTCTAGAACTAACAGGAGCTTCCCCTACTGCAGTTTGGATGGAGCATATGAGAGACCCAAAACTTATTCTCCTTATGGATCGAACACTTCTAAACTCTCCAGACAACTCAAGCACAGAGGAGAAATTGTCCTTTAATTGCTGTGGGACTTTTTAATTTCCCAGATGAAGAGAATCTATTCTCTTAACATCCCATTCTTAAAGCATTTAAGATAACTGAGTTCTCCCTGCCTGATCCACAGTGGAGGAGAGGAGGTGATGCTGCTGGACAGTTAAGGAGAAAACCCAGTAATCCTGTAACGTGAGTCTTTAATGCCTTTTGTGAGTTGTGTTCTTATCAGATACAAGGAAATACAGTGGATAATGGGAGGGAAGCAGAAGATAGTGATGACTGTTTTATATTTGTGTGCAACACTCAGGAATAATCTATTAGAGAGTGGAAGAGAAGGTAGTTGTATTTTCTGATACACATCGTAGTGCAGACGTTACAGTTTGGGCGCTGATGCACCTCTTCTCTTGGGAGACGCATAGGTTGGCAACCCTTAGTACAATATAGAGATTTATTCAGGAGCCTCCACTGGGGGCTAAGAGCAAGGAAGGCTGTGGTGTGCTGACCAAAGGCCTAAGAACCCAGTGTCCTGTCAATGACAGTGGCCAGTCTGGGTCAGTTGGAAACTTCTGGTAGAAACTTGTTTTCCCTTAAATTATATTTTTTTCACAGTAGTTTATTAAGACTGAATCTACTACCTGCAATCAAAAAGAGCTGCAGGGATCTGTTGTGCCAGAGGGTTTCTGAATATCTCAATATAATATTTTATAATGAAATTTAGTTGAGAACTTGCAACCAAAAGAATTTCCAAACTCTAATCCATGGCTCTGCCTATGGTGATGTGATGTTGAGGGAGGCACTTAATCTCCCTATACTCTAGTTTTTGGGGTTTTTTTAGACATCCTTTGAGTGACAATTCAGAATAGATGTCGTGTTCATATATTTGATTATGTGTCCTATATTTTTTGTTTTATCATCTGCAAAAAAAAAAATATTCTTTCGCACTACCATTCATCCTAATTCATTCATTTCTGACTTCTGGTTCTGATCATCAGCTCTATTTATTTATAATTTTATATTCCTCAGCTTCCAACCAATTAGCATTTTGTATAGAACACATATCAAACAATCATTAAAAATACATAAAAATAAATAAATAAATAAATAAATAAATAAATAAATAACAAATCAGATTTATCATGCACAGACATTGAAGCAGCCTATCCAAATGTTTCCTTCATTAAAATGACTTTAACTTGCTTCCTGAATACCTTTACATTGTCTTCAGCCCTGAACTGTACCAGTAAGGAGTTAAATAACACCGGAGAGATATAAGAAAATGCTGGCTCTTGTTTTCTGAAACTGGAATTCATGATTAGTAGGAATCTTGAGCAACCTTTGACATTTGGAGTGTAAAACATGAACAGGGACATTACCACTCAATCATATTAGGAGCTGCACATGGGTGCTCTGTGAATAGTAACTTTAATCAATTATCAATTATCAATTTAAGCTTGGCCCTATATTGTATTGGTAGCCCATGTAATTCTTTCAGAATAGACTGTGTATAATCATTTTTATTCAGGCCCCTAAGCAGCCATGCAGGGTCTTGTTCAAGCAACTGAAGAACATGTGGGAATTTTTCTGGAAGACCTTCATACCATCAACTACAATAACCAAAATATCCCAAGATCAGTGATTGGAGTACTGCTCAGCACATCTCAGGAGGCAGTAAGAATCTCAGAGGTTTTAATATTTTCATCTTATAGAAGTCTTCTGGTACTACAAGATGAACATGTGAGCACTCTGAAAGCACCGAGTCCAGCAGGACTCCTAAACTTTTAACCTCATCAGATAAGGATAACATTTCATACAGTTAGGTCGTTAACTGGCGGGTTCTTACCTACCGAAAGCAATTCAGTCTTTGCTATTTTCAACTTTAGGCCATTGCCTGCTATCCAATTTTTAATACCCTGCATGCAATTTTGAGAAGGTTTTTCTGGAAAAATGTCTGGAGTATCATAATTGCACATCAGCAGTGTGAATAAAATAAATTATGACCAGATCAGTAAGCAAGGCTCCCAATGGGGTGAGATAAAGGCTACAAAGTGCAGAGGACATTGCTGAATCTTGAGGTACCCCCCCAAAGATTGAGCATGCGAGGCTGAACACACTCTTTTCTACCATTTAAAAGGACTGCATCCAACACAAATCTGTCTATTGTGTCTAACATTGTCAAAAGCACTAGGACACATCAAAGCTGTATCATTATGTGAGATCTACCATGATCTAAACTACAGAGTAATACATCATGAAGGGAAAAAAGCAGCAGGTCTGTGTTGTGGCTCTTTTTATATCCATATTGATTTCTATCAACCTCATCACAATCCATCAAATAATGATCTAACAGAAACAGAACACTTTTCTAAAAGAAAATTGTCATTGCTGGTAGATTTGAAATGGGTCGGTAATTTGCCACATCACATAGTGTGTTGCTACTATCCTTTTGTATAGGTTGCTTCAACATTTTAGGGACAAGTCCTTCAAGCAGGGAACAACTAACTATAATTTGAATAATATCAGCAGAAATATCTTTCATGTTTTTTATCAAAAATAAAAGGACAAGGATGCAAAAACAATAATGTAGGTTTTAAACTATTAATAACCGAAGTAAAAAAAATAATTCGGACCAGCCTTCTCCAGTGTCAGGTAAACAGATGACATTAGTCTAAACAATAGAGTTGCCAAGCTTTTTCCTGATTGTTACTATCTTATCATCAAAAAATTCCACAATGATTTCACAATTAGGTAAATTCTGATCCTTCAGCACCGGCTTTGATGTCAGCCTTTTCACTAGGGAAAATAACACCAAGGGCTGATAAACTGCAGTAAGCAAATAATTAGAATAATGCCCTCACTTAGCAGCACTAAAGGCTGCTCTATATTCTTGCAGTAATTGACAGAAAATCAATCGTTAATCCTCATCCTTATATTTCCACCATTTTTTTTCAGCCCTTCACAACAGTTTTCTCTGTTCTACTATGCTCCAGAAAAACCATTTAATTTTTAATGGTGCATCTTAGTGATAGGCATTCAATAAACTAGTATGCCATACGTCAAGTGAATGGTCAATTGGATCTCAAGCCCAGTCCTAGTTTTCAAATTCAGTGGTTCAGAGTTGATGAAACTAATTCATAGTAAGCCCAGGTCACACCGATTTGCATACTTGATTATTTAAAATCCAGGCCTTTACCTAATAATGTATGGTAAACGTAATAAGAAAATAATCGGACCATAATAGTTCATGAATCAACAATTCTTAATTTGAGATACCCAGAAATGCTGATAAATAGGAAAAGTAAAACGCTGTAAGCACAGAATGAAATTCATGAGTCCTACTTCACTGACTGTAACAGGTAAATGTAAATTGGTTATTTACCCTCTCAGACAATAAAAGGACTAGGGGCACTGCATGAAGTTAGCAAGTAGCTCATTTAAAAAAAAGTCAGCTCTAATCCCCGGCTCTGTCACTGACTTGTAGAACTAATTTTAAAACCCCTTTTCTTTCAGACACAGAATAGGATGAAAACATTGGCTAACAGAAAACCCTGGGCTGTACAAACTCCTCCGATGCAATGAACGGCCGGCACACTGCCAAAATATGTGACACCTGACGAGGTGCAGATCAGCGACTTTCACTGCTGGCCACACATTGCAGCATCAGTAAAGCTCAATGATATCTGTTCTTATTAACATACACAACATTTCCAATTTCTTTTAATACCTCCAGAAGGGTTTTCAGTGGCAGGGCTGATCCTGTGGAATCCTGCCTCATCAAAACATTTTGATTTATATAGAAATTTTGATAGTGTCTTAGATGACTGTTGGCTGTTTACAAACAGGCTTTAGATTTTGGTTTTATTTTAAGTGGTTGTGTTTATTTTGTATGCTTACTGTACATATGCGTTTTATGTTTATTGTTTGAGTTATGCTGTTCTTTGCTTGAAGCCAGCTTTACAGACCAGTGGGTTAGAAATTTTCATAATTATATTAATAAATAAGAGTGCATTTTTCCTCAATGGATCTGGAAAATATGACGATGGTGAGAGAATTCCTTATTCTGGGACTTTCTGATAATCCCCAGCTGCAGGTTCCTCTCTTCCTGGTCTTCCTGCTCATCTACCTGATCACCCTGCTGGGGAACCTTGTGATTATCACAGTGACCTGTGCTGACCCCCGCCTGCACACCCCCATGTACTTCTTCCTCAGTAACCTCTCTCTCACAGACATCTGTGGAACCTCTACCATCACCCCAATACTGCTGAGGATCTTCCTCTCAGGGGATAAGACCATTTCCTATGCTGGGTGCATTGTGCAGTTCTATTTCTGCACAGGCTTTGGCTGCACTGTAGATCTCCTCTTCACCATTATGGCTTATGACCGCTATGTTGCAATCTGCCACCCCTTGCGCTATTCCCTCATTATAAATCACAGAGTCTGTGTCCTGCTGGTTGCTGCTTCCTGGATCATGGGCTTTCTACCATCTGAGACGATCACATCATCTGTCACCCGGATTTCATTTTGTGCTTCTAATATAATTGAACATTTCTTCTGTGACCTCTTGCCGCTGTTAAAGCTTTCCTGCACTGATACAGCCAGCATACAAAGCTTAGTACTAATTGTAGGTGCATTGACATCAGTGCCCGCCTTCCTTGTGACTCTCATTTCATACATCTACATCATCTCAGCCATCCTGAGGATCCGCTCTGCAGAGGGGAAGCGTAAAGCCTTCAACACCTGCTCCTCCCACCTCACTGTTGTATCCATTTATTATCTGTCAATGCTCTGTACGTACATGGCACCCAACTCAAAATACTCCCAGGAGCAGGATAAAATCCTGTCCGTGCTCTATACAACAGTCACTCCCATGCTGAACCCCATTATTTACAGTCTGAGGAACAAGGAGGTAAAAAAAGCATTGAGGAAAGTCATAGGGAAGTAGCTTATGAGAGCAGGTGATAAATCATAGCAGGTTATAAGATGTAGGAGATTTCAATATCTAGGAGGGTGCAAGATGATTTCCCTTAAAAAGATCAGGAAGGTCCCTGGTTTGAGATTTGGGAGGAGTTTTTTACCCCCCCCCCCCCCCCCCCCCCCCCCGGTCAGCCAGAGCTGTAGATGTGGCAGAAGCATTCACAGCCCCCTAGAGGAGAGAGTTGTGGTCATTGCTCAAGGGTGACACCCAGTGGCTGGATTTTGGGATCATGAAAGCAGGGTTTTGGAAGAACTCCAGTACATAGCCCTAGGTCCAGGACTGTCACTGCAATGACCTGACTAAGCACATTGGGGAGGAAGGGAGATGTTATAAAATAGAGGAAAAAATAACCCTGCAGAGTTCTGACTGAATGGTCATAGTACCAAGATCCCATTCCTGGTCCCAACTGAGCTGCAAGCACAAAGGAACCAGAGGAAAATAGAAAAAAAAAAAAAAAAAGAGTCGTGCAGTGCTGATACAGCAAAACTCAGAGGGATTTTTCCTTCATGATCCAGAAATAATCTTGGTGAGAACTCTGTGCAGGGTCAGATCTCATTCTCTGGGATCAATACAATCCCTCCCCCTTGGCTATTCTCAGGCCTCTACATTATAGCATCAGTACTATGAGTTTTAAAGCACTGTGATATCACCGCTGTGAGAGATAGCCCCACGTGACATCATCACTGAGAGATACAGCTCCATGTGACATCACTTCTAAGAAATATAATCAAAGTTTCCTATAAGATGTATGGGAGACTGCTAACTCCCTTTTCCCATTAGCTATGCCCCTGTTTGAAGTGCACTGGGCCACAGCTCACAGAGATTGTGGGATCTTGAATGATATAAACCACAGAATAGCTGGAGCAAGCCTGGTAGGGAGAGATGTGTCATTCACTTCCCATTCATCTAACAGAAGACATTGGTTAGAACCCGATGTGATATCTCTCCTGTGAGTAATATTCACCTGGAAGAAGGGGGGCTCACTGGATGTCTGGTAGCCTTTCTGTCTCCCTAATCCTGTTGTGTGTTCAGTGCTCTTCCTGTTTTGAGTGATTTATTCTCAGCCTTTAATAAAGCTCCTTGTTTTTGCCCTTGGTACTCTCCGGCTGATTTTAAAATGAACGTGTGTGCACCCATAAACATGCGTATTGGCACGCGAGCAGAGCTATGCTGCAATTTTATATCGTGCGTGCATAATTCATTTAAAATAGTTTTTCTGCACATGATCTTAAAAGGTGGCTGAAGTGAATGCCCTGCGCATATTGCCACCAGAGCTTTTATGTACATATGTTCACACAAGGGGAAAACAAGCTTTTTCTTGAGAGAGAGAGAGAACTGCAGGACGGACAATATGAGACTATATATATATATCTACCTCTGTAAGAGAGGCACTTTCAACTCAGGGTGGATTTGGTTGGGCTGCAGTGTTACCAGGCCTGGCATGGCTGGGTATGCAAGCCATGCAATTGCACAGAGCGGCACACTCGGGGAGGTGGCAAGCTGGTGGGTCAGCGGTGGCAGAGGATGGAGAGCTCATATCCTCTTCCAGAAGCCAAAGAAACAGACGGCCACCTGCGCTGCCATGGGGCAGGACAGGGGCAGCATGGAGGGAGGGCACAGTGGCATGCAGGGCAGCAGCAGGGACTCTATGCAAAGGGCGGCACAGAAGCTAGCGCTGGCCCTGAGTGTTACACAGATGTGCTACAGACCATGGGGGAGGGAATGAAGGACTTGAACAGGTAAATGTAAATTGGTTATTTGGGTATTTGCCAGGTTCTTATGGCCTGGATTGGCCACGGAAACAGGATGCTGGGCTTGATGGACCCTTGGTCTGACCCAGTATGGCATGTTCTTATGTTCTTATGTTCTTACTCTCTCAGACAATAAAAGGACTAGGGGGCGCTCCATGAAGTTAGCAAGTAGCTCATTTAAAACAAATAGGAGAAAATTATTGTTCATTCAATGAATAATTAAGCTCCAGAATTCATTGCCAGAGGATATGGTTAATGGCAGTTAGTGTAGCTGGGTTTAAAAAAAGGTTTGGATAAGGTTCTTATGATTCAAACCCACCATGAACTGAGTGTGCCCCTATTACAGTGATAGATATATAGAGTGACATACTGTCTCTCCTACAGTTCTCTCTCTCTCTCTCTCTCTCTCTCTCTCCCTCTTCCTCTTCCTCCCTCCTTCCCCCAAGTATATATGATAATTCAGCAGTCTTGGTTCTTCATCCTTTAAGCCACCCACTTGACTCTGTACTGTCATGCTTTGCTGAAATCCCTAAAACTTGAGATCTCCACACTTGCTCCTCATCAAGGCTACTAGTGAAGTTATGCAGATAACACACCAACGCACGCCACGGTCAGCTTTTCTAAAATTCAGAGTTGCTGGCATACACCCCACATACGTGTGTATGGGGCTGTTTCTGCACGAGGACCACTTTTAAAATCGACCTGTTACTGTATACTTTCCCGGTACACAATTTACCAAGCATCTGTCCACTGCAACCTTCTACTTGTCATGGCAACGTTCGGTGGGTCAGTAATAGTGATGGGATATTTTCTGAGGTCGGTGAGGTAAAAGTGACTCGTAAATGTAAAGTTTCATGTTGCTCTCTTTGAAATGCCTTGGAAAAGAGAAACAGGGGTGGTGTGAGCAGTCAGTATGCAGGTGGCTTTGTTCAAACAAATGGTAATGGAACCCACGAGAGAAGGAGCTATACTCGACTTAGTGCTCACTAATGGAGATAATGTCTCTGATGTCCAGGTGGGCGCCCACCTCAGCACCAGTGATCATCAAACGGTATGATTTAACATCACAAAAAGGATACGGAAAAGAAGCACAAAGACCCGAGTTTTGCAGTTCAAAAACACGGACTTTGATGAAATGTGGAAGTACCTGGAGGAAGAAATAAAAGGCTGGGAGAATGAGAGAGATGTAGATCAACAATGGACCAATCTAAAAGGAGCAATTACCAAGGCAACTAATGTATATGTTAGAAAAGTAAAGAAAAGCAAAAGAAAAATGAAACCTATCTGGTTTTCAAAGGAGGTGGCTGACAAAATAAAAGCTAAAAGAGCAGCGTTCAAGAAATATTCTTCTTTGTGCTCCTCCCAAAGGGAGGAGCACAAAGAAGAATATCTGGTAGAACTGAGGGAGACGAAGAAATTAATCAAGATGGCAAAAAGTCAAGCAGAAGAGAGGATTGCCAAGGAGGTAAAGAGAGGTGACAAAACATTTTTCAGATACATCAGTGAAAAGAGAAAAGTTCAAAGTGGTATAGTGAAATTGAATGGTGGAAAGGATCAATGTGTGGAGAGAGACAAAGAAATGGCAGAAATATTAAATGAATACTTAAGTTCTGTGTTCACTAAAGAGGAACCTGGAGAAGGACCGTCGCTAGTGAACAAGAAACTGGAGGGGAGTGGAGTAGATGTAACTCCATTTACAGTAGAAAATGTATGGGAAGAGCTGGAGAAACTGAAAGTGGACAAAGCCATGGGGCCTGATGAAATTCATCCCAGGATACTGAGGGAGCTCAGAGATGTGCTGGCGGGTCCGCTGTGTGACTTGTTCAATAGATCCCTAGAAACGGGAGTGGTGCCGAGTGATTGGAGAAGAGCATTGGTGGTCCCACTTCACAAGAGTGGGAACAGAGAGGAGGCTGTAAACTGCAGGCTGGTTAGCCTCACTTCGGTGGTGGGAAAAGTAATGGAGTCACTGTTAAAAGAGAGAATAGTGAACTATCTACAGTCGGGAGAATTGCTGGACCAGAGGCAGCATGGATTCACCAGGGGAAGATCCTGTCAGACAAATCTGATTGACTTTTTTGATTGGGTAACCAAGGAATTGGATCAAGGAAGAGCGCTCGATGTCATCTACTTAGATTTCAGCAAAGCTTTTGATACGGTTCCGCACAGGAGACTGGTGAATAAAACGAGAAGCTTAGGAGTGAGTGCTAAGTTGGTGACCTGGATTGCAAACTGGTTGACGGACAGAAGACAATGTGTGATGGTAAATGGAACTTTCTCTGAAGAGAGAGCGGTGTTAAGTGGTATACCGCAAGGATCGGTGTTGGGACCGGTCCTGTTCAATATCTTTGTGAGCGACATTGCGGAAGGGATAGAAGGTAAGATTTGTCTTTTTGCGGATGACACTAAGATCTGCAACAGAGTGGACACGCCGGAAGGAGTGGAGAGAATGAGATTTAAGGAAACTGGAAGAGTGGTTGAAGATATGGCAGCTGAGATTCAATGCCAAGAAGTGCAAAGTAATGCATATGGGGAATGGAAATCCGAATGAACTGTATTCGATGGGGGGGGGGGGGGGGGGGGGGGGGAAAGGCTGATGTGCACGGAGCAGGAGAGAGACCTAGGGGTTATAGTGTCTAATGATATGAAGTCTGCGAAACAATGTGACAAGGCGATAGCAAAAGCCAGAAGAATGCTGGGCTGCATAGAGAGAGGAATATCGAGTAAGAAAAGGGAAGTGATTATCCCCTTGTACAGGTGAGGCCTCACCTGGAGTACTGTGTTCAGTTCTGGAGACCGTATCTACAAAGAGACAGAGACAAGATGGAAGCGGTACAGAGAAGGGCGACCAGAAAGGTGGAGGGTCTTCATCGGATGTCATACGAGGAGAGATTGAAGAATCTGAATATGTACACCCTGGAGGAAAGGAGGAGTAGGGGTGATATGATTCAGACCTTCAGATACTTGAAAAACTTTAACGATCCAAAGACAACGACAAACCTTTTCGGCCAGAAAAAAATCAGCAGAACCAGGGGTCACGAGCTGAGGCTCCAGGGAGGAAGACTAAGAACCAATGTCAGGAAGTATTTCTTCACGGAAAGGGTGGTGGATGCTTGGAATGCCCTTCCGGAGGAAGTGGTGAAGTCCAAAACTGTGAACGACTTCAAAGGGGCGTGGGATAAACACTGTGGATCCATCAAGTCTAGAGGGCATGAATAAAGTGGAGGCAGCAAAACACTGCACGGAGCGGCAGTAGCCTCAGAGGCATTCATGGAGCGGGATGCCAGTGGCCAGTAGTTATTGTTCCACCTTCACGGAGCGGAAGGAAGGAGGGCTGCTATCTCAAAAAAAAAATAAAAAAAACAAACAAAAAATAATAACAGGGGTGGGTAAGAGTATGGGGCAAGGGTGTGGCCTGCTTGTTACAGCAGTTGCTACCCCTAATTGAGCTGGATGTCACTTGGGTGCAGATACGGCGCTGCTCTCTAAATTGGTGGTGGGGTGGAGGGGAATTAGGGCTGGAGGGTACTGGAAGCCAATAGTAACAGGTGGGAGAGAGAAAAAGGGAAATAAAAATGGATAAAGTGCGAAGCTTGCTGGGCAGACTGGATGGGCCGTTTGGTCTTCTTCTGCCGTCATTTCTATGTTTCTATGTTTCTATGTTTCTATGTAGGTGTGAGCAGTGCAGCAGGCAGGCAGTATTTCTATAGAATGTATGTCGGGAGTCTTTGCATGCACACATTTCTTTGGGAATGAGAACAAATTTCTAGTACTTACACCAGCTGCAAAATATTGGATGACTTTTCATGTAATCTATGTTCCAGTTAATGCTAGGTTGGATTATTTTAGCACGCTGTATCAAGGGTTAATGCTAGAAGGGATAACGTGGCTTCAGATGATTCAAACACAGTGGCTAGATTATCAGTAGGACATGGCCTTCATGAGCACATTTGTCCTGATTTTCTCCAGTCTTCAAAGCTGAGAAGAGGAATCAACCTTTCTCCAAGGTGGTTTGCTTTCTCTGGAACAGGTTTCCTTATTATCTTAGGAAGGGACGTGATCTTTCGTCCTTCAGATGTAAGATGAAGGCCAGGCTGCTCACCTCATAGTGAAGAGTGAAGGGTTCTTGGGCGTTAAATCGGGTCACATTGGGTCAATGTTTGGGAATAAAGTTCCTTGGATTTGTGGGGTCTTTCGTTGTGAGTTTTCTTGTTGTTCTTCGTTAATTTTTTAAATAATTTTGTACCCCATTTTAGATGCTTTTTGCAAAGGGATGGGTAAAAAAAAAAAGAATACATAAAATAAAATGTGATTTACCTGACCAGACTTAACCAATAAAGATTACCTGGCTACTGCTGAATATTGGCCATTAGTCTGATAACTTTTAGCTGCATCCCTGAAATGCCTCCCACCCTGTCTCTATTTATCCAGCTAAAATGTAGATGGCAATGACTTGCCAAAATCAGAAAGATCATTATCAGGATTTAAACTTTGGCTTCCCTGGTTCTCATTCTGCTGCTCTAACACTAGGGTATGCATCCTTTCCAAGTCCCTGTCCTAGAAGCCTTACAATTTGCTCCATCCCCGCACACATCCCCTTACCACCAAACTCTCTAGAAAACTCTAGGACTCTCTGCACATCACTGCAGGAAGAAATCCATTCTGGCAAAGTTCCTGACGGGTGCTCTTTTGAACAGATCATTCTACCTACATCTAAACATGTCCTTCGTTTAGAGGACACATTTATTTTATAAGGAATCCTAGGGGGAACATACAATTGTATACAAAATTATCTATGCTTAGGGATATGCATTCCTTTTATCATATGGGTAAAACCCAATGAACGAGTTCATTTTCAGTTTGTTTGCAATGAAACACACCAAGAAAGAACTCATTCTTTAAAATCCATAAGAACATAAGAAATTGCCATGCTGGGTCAGACCAAGGGTCCATCAAGCCCAGCATCCTGTTTCCAACAGAGGCCAAAACCAGGCCACAAGAACCTGGCAATTACCCAAACACTAAGAAGATCCCATGCTACTGATGCAATTAATAGCAGTGGCTATTCCCTAAGTAAAATTGATTAATAGCAATTAATGGACTTCTCCTCCAAGAACTTATCCAAACCTTTTTTGAACCCAGCTACACTAACTGCACTAACCACATCCTCTGGCAACAAATTCCAGAGCTTTATTGTGCGTTGAGTAAAAAAGAATTTTCTCCAATTACTCTTAAATGTGCTACTTGCTAACTTCATGGAATGCCCCCTAGTCCTTCTATTATTCGAAAGTGAAAATAACCGAGTCACATCTACTCGTTCAAGACTCTCATGATCTTAAAGACCTCTATCATAGGGATGGAATAGCTTCCCTATGCTAGCGTATATTCAGAAAGTTGTTCACACAATTATTGGTTACTGGATGTAACTATATTGTTGAGTTTCACCTTTGACTTTGAAGTGTTCAAGCCCCTGAGGCAGTGGCTACTAAGCTGCGAAACTCAGCCTGAGTCGGGCATTTTACGAACACGTCTCTGTTCTAATAAACGTAGGAAAAGATTGAGGCATCTATTCTTTTGTGATTTCCTGATCTGTGGTATTACAGGAATGAAAATTAACAGGTAAGAACCAATTCTCCTTTCCTGTACATACTCAGATCAGTCCAGATCAGTGGGATGTACCAAAGCCACATTACATTGAGCAGGAACCCGAAAGACCACTTGGTCTGACCTAGCATGGCAATTTCTTATGTTCTTATGTACAATCATATATTTACCAAAACAGATTATGTGTTGCCTACATTTTGTTTTGCTTCATATATTAACTGCAAGAACATATTCTCTTATACCACTATTCATTCTAATTCATTCACTCCTGTCCCTCAGTTCTAATCCCCAGCTCTGTCACTAACTGTGTGACACAGGGGGAGTCACTTTATCACCCCGTGCTTCAGTTCTAATACTTGGCTCTGTCATTGCCTCTCTGAGTGTGATTTCAAGAGAGTCCCTTATCTCCCTGCGCCTCATAAGAATATAAGATTTGCCCTGCTGGGTCAGGCCAAGGTTCATTAAGCCAGCATCCTTTTTCCGACAGTGGCCAATCCAGGTCACAAGTACCTGACTGGCAGATCCCCTAAAGCAGATCTAATTCCTGTGACTCACTCCCAAGGATAGTACTAGCTTTCTTTAGTTTGCCTGGCTAATAATGTGTTATGGGCTTTTCCCCAAGGAACTTATCCCAACCTCTTTTAAACCCTGCTCGTTGCCTTGCTCACCTCCTCTGGCAGCAGATTCTACAGTGCGCTGAGTGATAAAGCACTTCCTACAATCTCTTTTATATCTGCTGGCTGTTAGTTTCCTGGCGTGACCCCTTGGTTTAGTATTATTTGAAAGGGTAACTAATCATCCTTTATTTACCTGTTCCACCCCACACATGATTTTATAAACCTCTCTCATATCCCCTCTCATCTGCCTCTTTTCCAAGCTGAAAAGCCCTCGCAGCCTCTCATCACAGGAGAGATGCCCCTTCCTCTTTATCACTTTTGTCGCTCTCCTCTGCACCTTTCTAGTTCTGCTGTCTATCTAGAGATGAGGTGACCAGAACTGCACACAGTACTCAAGATGTGGTTGCACCATGACTCATTGCAGAGGTAATATATTTTACATTTTATTCTCCATTCCTTTTTGGACCATTCCTAATATTTGTTTTTTTTTATTGCCACCATGCACTGAGCCAAAGATTTCAATGTATTTTCCAAAGGACTTCACAATCTTTTTCCAGAGTAGGGACTCTCAATACAGAATCCAACATTGTGTCCCTGTAGTTGGGATTAGTTTTCCCTTTTGAGCATCACTTCACTTTGCATTTGTCCACATTCAATTTCATTTGCTATTTACATTGATCCCTTGCAATGTCTTCTTGCAATTTTTTACAATCATCTTGCGATTTAACAACTTTGAATAATTTTGTGTCATTGGCAAATTTGATCACCTCACTTGTTCCCATTTTCAGATCATTTATAAATATATTAAAAGACAGTGGTCCCAGAACAGACTCCTAGGGAACTCAACTATTTACCTTTTTCCATTGGGAAAATGTATTATTTAGCCCTACTCTATTTTTTCTATCTTTTAACCAGTTGACAATCCACAGTAGGACACTGTCACTTATCTCATGATTTTTTAACTGCTTAAGAAATCTCTCATGAGGGACTTTGTCAAATGTTTTCTTGATATCCAGGTATACTATATCAACTGCTCTTTATCTACATGTTTATTTACACCCTCAAAAAATGTAGCAAGTTTGTGAGGCAAGACTTCCCTTGACTAAATTCCTGTTGGCTTTGTCCCATTAAGCTACACTTATCTATATGTTCAGCAATTTTGTTCTTTATGATAGTTTCTACCATGTTGACTGGCAAAGACATCAGACTCACTGGTCTATAGATTCCTGGATCACTCACTCATTGATCCCTTTTTGAAAAGTGGTGTTACATTGAAAACCCTCTAGGCTTCTAGTACCATAGATGATGTTACTGATAGTTTACACATTTCCAAAAGCAGGTTCCCAATTTATTTTCTTAGTTTTTCAGCACTGTAGGATGTATAATGTCTGGTCCAGATGATTTAGTTTGTCATTTTGCCCTAGTACATTTTCAAGGTTCACTAAGATTGTTCCAGTCCTTCTGAATCATCATCTTTAAATATAATTTCTGGCATGGATATATCTCTTACATCTTTCTCAATGGAAACTGAAGCAAATAATTCATTTAGTCTCTCTGCTATGGCTTTGTCATCCCTAAGTGCCCCTTTTACCCCTTGATCATCTAATGGTCCAACTGACTCCCTTGCAGGCTTTTTACCTCAAATGTACTTGACAATGTTTTTATTATGAATTTTTGCTTCCACGTCAATCTTCTTTTCGAATTCTCTCTTTGCCTTCTTTATCAATGATTTTCATCTGACTTGCTAGTGCTTATGTGTTACCTCTCACACCAAATCCTGTGTTCCACTAAGGACCAGGTCTAAAATAGTTTCCCATCTTGTTGGTTCTTGTACCAGCTGCTTCATGAAGCAGTCATTTATTTCATCTAGGACCTTTATGTCTCTAGAATATCCTGATGTAACATTCACCCAGTGAGTATTGGGGTAATTGAAAGCTTCCCTAATTTCTTTAAGAATTTCATTGTCTGTTAGCTCATTCTGGCCAGGTGGATGGTAATATAACCCCACTACTATTTTATTATCTTTTTCATCTGGAATTTCTATCTAGATCTAGCCAGCTATGTAAGTTATCCAGATAAGACTTATCTAAGTTACATTTGATATCTAGTGGAACAGCAATACCACTGAATATACCAGGAAAAATATCAAAGTTATCCAGATAAGCTTGCCCAGCTGCTATGGGTCACATTTAACTTATCTGGTTAACTTAGCTAGAAAGGGCTAAATATCCCTAGTTAACCAGCTATCTTAAAATCAGTTGGATACATTTATTAGCCTAATTTTAGGACAACCCTGTGGCCTGACCAAAATTAGCCGGATATATTAACCAGCTAAAGTTGAATTTCGATGGATAACTTATCCAGCAAACTTAACTCCTCCCTGATTCACTCATACCCCACCCTTGAGTTATCTGTCTAAAAACACTAAGGGGCGGATTTTAAAAGCCCTGCTCGTGTAAATCCGCCTGGATTTACGCGAGCAGGGCCTTGCGCGCCGGCGCGCCTATTTTCGATAGGCCGCCGGCACGTGCAGATCCCCGGGACTCGCGTAAGTCCCGGGGTTTTCAGTCGGGGTTGTGTCGTGGGCGGGGCCGATCGGCGCGGCATTTTGGGGGCGGGACGCGGCGTTTCGGGGGCGGGCCCAGGGGCGTGGTTTCAGGCCGGGGCGGTTCGGGGGCATGGCTGCGCCCTCCGGAACTACCCCCGGATCGCGTCTCGGCGCGCCAGCAGCCCGCTGGCACGCGTGGATTTACGTCTCCCTCCGGGAGGCGTAAATCCACGGATAAAGGTAGGGGGGGTTTAGATAGGGCCGGGGGGGTGGGTTAGGTAGAGGAAGGGAGGGGAAGGTGAGGGGAGGGCAAAAGAAAGTTCCCTCCGAGGCCGCTCCGATTTCGGAGCGGCCTCAGAGGGAACGAAGGCAGGCTGCGCGACTCGGCGCGCGCCGGCTGCCCAAAATCGGCAGCCTTGCGCGCGCCGATCCTGGATTTTAGAAGATACGCGCGGCTACGCACGTATCTACTAAAATCCAGCGTACTTTTGTTCGCGCCTGGAGCGCGAACAAAAGTACGCAAACACGCCGTTTTTAAAAATCTACCCCTAACTGTGAAACCAGAGATGTGAATCGTTTTTTTGTGTTAGTATCATGCATCGTTTTTCGGCCGCTACAGGAAATTTCATTTTCCCGTGGTTTGGGCCTTTTCTTTCAGGGGAAATTGTTTTTTGGGTTAGTGTGCGCTAACTACCATTAGCGCACACTAACATTTTTGTGTCAGCGTGCACTAATGGGAGTTAGCATGTACTAACCCGAAAAATGATTTTTCCCAAAAAATCTGGAAAATCCTGATTATTTTTCGGGCTTTCCGAAACATGCCAAATTGGACAATTTTATTGAAATTGTCCAATTTGGCAAAAATGAATGCACATCTCTAGAAACCACCTATAATAATATGCAATTATCTGTCCATGTTCTTAGGTGTATAGAGAATGGACCAAATGGGTCATATATACCCGCTTAACTGAACATCACAGCTGCTTTAAAAAACTAGGATTCAAGTTCTGAAAGTGACATAATGTTTATTACAGAAACATAGTTTTATTGTTCCTACTATTTATTAAAGAAATCATCCATACAAATAGAATAATATGCAGCTTGTGGTGAAACTTACACATGCAACTCACAATACAAAATAATAAATGCATTTTAAAGTATATTACATCATTGCCATCAAATAAGCTTATTTCCTTCCCTCCTTCCCTCCCTCTCTCCCTTTCCCAAATCCACCCCCCCCCCAACCATCCTAACAGAGAAGAGGCTATAAAATAAAAAAACAAAGCATGTCAAAGAAAATTATCAAATTAAACTAACAATAGTCTTTTACAGAGAAATCTCAATCCTCAGTATATCAAGACTACCACAACTATTCATACAGATAAAATATTTATCACAGCACTTCAGACTCTTACAGGCGATATCTGCAAATAGACATGCCACACTTCCAAGAAGGCCCTTTAACTTTTAACCAATATACCTGTTGCTGCTTTTTCCATTAATTTTAGATCATGAAAGACATTCCTCTATATCCACAAAGAAGGGGTTTCCTCATCTGTCCACATCCTGAGAATGCACTTTTCCCCCTATTAGACAAGTCTTATGCATTAAAAGCCTATTTCCTTTACCTTGACTTTGGAAAGAAGCGGGATCATCAATCAAGATCCCTTCTGGAAGAAAATATATATTTTGATCAAGAATTTATTCAAAGAAATCCCTGAATCCATACCAAAATGTATTTATTGCATTGCATGTCCAGAAAACATGGCCTAGTATCCCTCTAGCTATTTTACATTTCTGACAGATGTCAGTAGCTATAAGATCTGCTCAATAAGCTCTAACTGGAAACATCAAAGCTCGTTTCAAGAATTTAAATTGTAATTCTCTCAAATCCATGTTAACTATTAATGTTTTAATGTGTTTAAAACTAGTACTCAATTAACTATCTGTAAGTGTAATTGACAGTTCCCCATTCCACTTTTCAGGTAAAGAGTTTAGCACAAGGGGTGAGCAAAGATTCATTAAAGACATATCGCCAAGATATCCTTGCCCTCTTGCCATCCTCAATCTGAAAACATTCTTCTATTTGGTCACAGAAAATCTCCTTTAGATAGGGGGTCCCTAAGCTATGTACATAATGATGCAGCTCCATATAAGCAAAATTGCCTTTGGCTGCTAAATCAAAACTTAGCTGTAACTCTTGAAAGGATAACATTTGTCCATCCATCTCTAACACCTGTCATAGCTGAGTGATCCCTTTAGACCTCCATAACCCAAAATTCTATATTGCATCCCTGGTTGAAATGAAGAATTGTCCAGAGTGGGTAAATAAGGAGAAATTGTTGATGAGTGTCCCAATTGCCCACATACATTTTTACAAGTTTTCCACAGTGACAAAAGGAGATCCCCATCCTTAATCAATGGGTGTTTTTCCGTACCTTTGACATATAATACAAAATAAAGATGTAACAGTAAAACTAAATATCTTTCCACATCCAAAGGAGTATAATAATCTGTATCCCAAATCCAGCCTTTAAGATGTCACAATTACAAGCCCAATTGGAGCACTCCAAATCAGGAAGCCCTGTAGCCCCCTTTTCCCAAGTAACCATTAACTGGGTCATGCTCAATTGCAGTTTGCGCCCCTGCCACAAAAATTTAGATATATTGATATATCACCCGAAGATCATTTTTATTACCATCATATATATATTATATATAATATATGTAATATTAGATAGGGCTTGGTATATCACCCGAAGATCATTTTTAAGAAAACACAAAGACAACAGGTATAACCATTTCAGGAAGAAAATAATTTTAAATAGGTTAATCCTGCCAACTAAATATAGGGGAAGAGTTTGCCAATGATACAACTTAGCCTTCATCTGTGAAATCAAAGATGGAATATTAAGCTGATAAAGTTTAGTAACATCAGAAGGTAATGTAATGGGTTGCGGTGGAGTCCTTGAACAGATCCAGTCCCCATTAAGAGGGGGTGAAAGGAGAATTTGTATTGAATCAGCAGGTACAATATTGGATTTTTACTCTTATCATGATTTCCATAAAGAGTTTAAATGAAGAGATAGCATGGTATATGTTGCTCTGAAAATAGAGTGGAGTATGATAGTGGAATCTGCAATGCACCTATTACAAAATGAAAGTGTGGTAGTGATCTGACAATATGGGTATTGTGCTACACTATCCACAATATACCTTAAACAAAGTAGAAAGTACAGCCTACTGTCACATCTATTAGAAAGTGTAAGGTAGCATCCACTGATTGGTCAGTTTTGAAGCTATTTGATGACATAATTGCCTCTTGTTCTCAGTGCAGACTGATCCTGATGAGAGCATGAACTACAGCTACATCTTGAAGTAGATCATCTTCATGCTGGCATTACAGATTTTTTAGAAAGTTTGGGTACACCTTCTGGAACAAGATGCATAATTTAATAAGTATTGAATATCATATCCACAGGAGATATTCAGGGAGTTGAAATATTATCATTGTTGTGGAGATAAAAAGTTGATATCAACAAAGTCATTTTATTGCACAAAAATGCTAAAAGAACTTCTACTTATTGAGACCAATGATTATAACTAAGACACCAATGTGAAATAAGCATTGTGGGACTGATAACGGAAATCTGTAAACAATCAACATTGTTTTAAGCCCTACTTATAGGTATAAGTAGGTAGTGGAGTTTTGACAATCTGGACTTATACATTTCTAATTTTTCGTTAATTCCATAGGGTTATGGATGTGGGAAATATGACAATGGTGACAGAATTTATTATTCTGGGGATTTCTAATAATGCCGAGCTACAAGTTCCTCTCTTCCTGGTCTTCCTGCTCATCTACCTGCTCACCCTGCTGGGGAACCTTGTGATTATCACAGTGACCTGTGCTGACCCCCGCCTGCACACCCCCATGTACTTCTTCCTCAGTAACCTGTCACTCGTAGACATTGGTGGAACCTCCACTATTATCCCAAAACTGCTTGTGATCTTTATCTCCAGGGATAAGAGCATTTCCTATGCTGGATGCATTGTGCAGCTCTATTTCTACATAGGCTTAGGCTGCACCGATGACCTCCTTCTTACTGCCATGGCTTATGACCGCTATGCTGCAGTCTGCAACCACTTACGCTATTCCCTCATCATGAATCAGTCTGTGTCCTGTTGGCTACTGCTTCCTGGATCATCGGGTTTCTATCATCTGAGATGATCACAGCTTCTGTCACCCGCCTTTCATTCTGTGCCTCTAATGTGATCAATCATTTCTTCTGTGACCTCATGCCGCTGTTAAAGCTTTCCTGCTCTGACACGGTGACCATACAAAGCATAGTGTTTGTTGTAGGTGCATTTATGACAGTGCCTGCCTTCTTTGTGACTCTCATATCTTACACTTACATCATCTCAGCCATCCTGAGGATCCGCTCTGCAGAGGGGAAGCGTAAAGCCTTCTCCACCTGCTCCTCTCACCTCACTGTTGTCTCCATTTATTATTTCTCACTGTTCTGCATGTATCTGAGACCCTCCTCGACATATTCTGAAGAGCAGGGTAAAATCCTGTCCGTGCTCTACACAGCTGTCATCCCCTTGCTGAACCCCATCATTTACAGTCTGAGGAACAAGGAGGTGAAGAACGCATTGAGGAAAGTTACAGGGAAGTAGCTCATGAAAGCAGGTGGTAAATCATAACAATTTATCATAAGTAGAAGATTTCAGTTTCTATTAGTGTGGAAGATTATTCTTCCTTTAACACAGAAAAGGAAGGTCCTGGTTTGATCCTTGGGTTGGGTCTTTTACTCCCCCAGCTCAGCCGGGGCTGTGGATGTGGCAGAAACAGCATTCACAGCCCCCTGGGTGGAGAAAGTTGTGTTCCTTGCTCAAGGGTGACACCCAGTGGCTGACTTTGGAACTCATGATTCTGTAAGGAGCCCTGGTGCATGGCCCTAGGTCCAGAACTGCCATTACAACAACCAGACTAAATACATTGGGGAGGAAGGAAGATGCTATAAAACAGAAGGAAAAAGATCAATGTATAATTGGTAATTAAGAGTAATAGTGCCAAGATCCCAGCCCTGGTTCCAACTGAGCTGAAAGTGAAAGGAACTGGAGGAAATCAGAAAAAAGAATTCTCCAGCACTGACTCAGCAAACCTCTTAGAGAGCTGACTTAGGAAAAGTCACAGATTTACAATCCTTTCCTATCAGAGAGGGATCTTTCCTTCCTTATCCAGAAATAATCTTGGTGAGAATCTTGTGGAGGATCAGATCTCTTTCTCTGGGATTAGTCAAATCTCTCCCCCTTGGTATTTTGTACACATTCCATTATAGCATCAGTACTGCAAATTTTACAGCACTGTGACATCACCACTGTGAACCACATCCTCGTGTGACATCATCACTGTGAAATAGAGCCCCCATGTGACATCACTCCTAAGAGTTACAATCAAAGTTCTCTATAACATGCATGGGAAATCACTAATACCTTTCTTCCCATTAGCTGTGCTCAGCACGTTTGCACTTTAAACTGCTCTGGCACAAAGCTCCCAGAGATGTATTTTTTTAGGAATATTTATAAAACATCTTACAGATCATAATACTTTTCCAAAAGTGATCACAGTTTGTAAATATTCAAGTTTTGGCTTATATGACAGGTTCTTTCTGTTGTAATAAAATTACTATTTACAAAAAAAATCTCTAAAAGCGATGTACATCACAAAGAATGCTAGATAGCCAATTAATAAAACAACTGAATGAAAAAAAACAGTAGGAGCAAGGACAATAAGCAGAAGACTTAATGCAGTCATGTAGTTGAGACCAATGTCAGTGGGCACTATGATAGATTGGTGGTCACCTGAATTCTGAAGCCTATATTCATCTATCCAGTAGGTAAAGAGTCCACAAACCCAAGACAGTTCATCAGGGAGCAGTTACAGACTGGTTAAGCCAGTACAGAACAGAACATTCAGACCCTGATAAATCACTTTTCATGCATAAAGTTGGAATTCCAACAGAACTTTACTTAAAACTCAACTTCTTGAATAGTGAGTGATAATTTTACACAACGAGGCTCGTCTACAAAGGAGAAAGTGGACTTTCTGGTTTCCATGTGAAGAGCAAGTGGAAGATCCCAGCCTTGTCCTTCTTCTCATCGTGTTTAAGAAAACAGGTTTATGAACATTTGTACTGTTTTCTGCGTTTTTGACCTAATGGACCGAATATTTTGCCTTCACTAAAATGTATTTTGCTTTGGAACACTACTGATGGTGTGTTTCTTCAAAAGACAGAGGGTGATCCTCTGGATCCCAGAGCTGCACTGAGTTGGACAGTGCTCTGCAATATCTGAAGGTGGCCCCTGGTGTAAAGGGGTGGGTGGGTGAATGTGTGGTTACATAGAGGAGTTCCCAGAATCAGCCCATGAAGAGAACCTGCAAAAATTAAAGTATCCCTGTATATCTGCCATGTGACTTTCTATGGATATTCTCCTTTCTAATTCTGAGCTCAAGGCAAGTTACAAATGTATTTGATTTTTTAAAATTTAGCTCAGGCCTTTTTATTAGTAGCTAAAAGCAAGTTACATTGAGGTACAGTGAGTATTTCCCTGCCCCTGAGGGCATAAATCTAAGGGTCTCATATACTAAGGTTATTCTCTCATTCTGTGTCTATGGGAAAAAGTAAATCAGGCCCTAAGTTTGTCCCTGAGGCAATGGAGGGTGAAGCGATTTCCCCAAGGTCATGAGGAGCAGCAGCAGATTTGAACTTTGGCTTCTCTGGTTCTACGCCTGCTGCTTTTCCCACTAGATTACTCCTCCAGGCAAGCTCCCTACCCTAGAGGCTTTACAATCTGCTCCCTCGCGTCATTCAACCACTTACCACAAACTCTCTAGAAAACTCAAGAAGTCTCTTCATGTCACTGCAGGAACAAATCCATCCTGGCAACATCCCAAAGGGGCGCTCTTAAGAACAGACCATACCAGCTATTAGAGATGTGAATCGTGTCCTCGATCGTCTTAACGATCGATTTCGGCTGGGAGGGGGAGGGAATCGTATTGTTGCCGTTTGGGGGGGTAAAATATCGTGAAAAATCGTAAAAAATCGAAAAAACGTAAAATCGCAAAACCGGCACATTAAAACCCCCTAAAACCCACCCCGACCCTTTAAATTAAATCCCCCACCCTCCCGAACCCCCCCAAATGACTTAAATAACCTGCGGGTCCAGCGGCGGTCCGGAACAGCAGCGGTCCGGAACGGGCTCCTGCTACTGAATCTTCTTGTCTTCGGCCGGCGCCATTTTCCAAAATGGCGCCGAAAAATGGCGGCGGCCATAGACGAACACGATTGGACGGCAGGAGGTCCTTCCGGACCCCCGCTGGACTTTTGGCAAGTCTTGTGGGGGTCAGGAGGCCCCCCCCAAGCTGGCCAAAAGTTCCTGGAGGTCCAGCGGGGGTCAGGGAGCGATTTCCCGCCGCGAATCGTTTTCGTACGGAAAATGGCGCCGGCAGGAGATTGACTGCAGGAGGTCGTTCAGCGAGGCGCCGGAACCCTCGCTGAACGACCTCCTGCAGTCGATCTCCTGCCGGCGCCATTTTCCGTACGAAAACGATTCGCGGCGGGAAATCGCTCCCTGACCCCCGCTGGACCTCCAGGAACTTTTGGCCAGCTTGGGGGGGGCCTCCTGACCCCCACAAGACTTGCCAAAAGTCCAGCGGGGGTCCGGAAGGACCTCCTGCCGTCCAATCGTGTTCGTCTATGGCCGCCGCCATTTTTCGGCGCCATTTTGGAAAATGGCGCCGGCCGAAGACAACAAGATTCAGTAGCAGGAGCCCGTTCCGGACCGCTGCCGTTCCGGACCGCTGCTGGACCCGCAGGTTATTTAAGTCATTTGGGGGGGGGTTCGGGAGGGTGGGGGATTTAATTTAAAGGGTCAGGGGTGGGTTTTAGGGGGTTTTAGTGTGCCGGCTCACGATTCTAACGATTTATAACGATAAATCGTTAGAATCTCTATTGTATTGTGTTCCATAACGGTTTAAGACGATATTAAAATTATCGGACTATAATTTTAATCGTCCTAAAACGATTCACATCCCTACCAGCTATAGCTACTCCAAAAATATGTCCCTTGTTAAGGGGACCCATCTATATCATAAGCAGACCTAGGAGGTTCCTTTCTATTGGTTGCAAAACTATAAGCAATTAGGGATGTGCATTCCTTTTACCTGAATGAGTAAAACTTGATGAATTACTGGCTTTTCAGTTTGTTCTAAATGGAATGAATCAAAGCTGGACTCATTCCAAAACACTCAAAAAACAGTCCTGAAGCAATAGTGGAACTAAAAATACAAATAAAGAATTAACACTAAGGTAATACATAGGAATTTAGAATTTTGAAATGTAAACATTAAGAACAGAAGGCATTCTCTATAAACCTATAGGGGACTTTCATAACATCGAGCAGTTTAATTAGACAAATCTGACATTTCTACCCCGGCGTGTGCATGTTATAAAATCGTCCCGCACATGGACGTGTGCGTGCACCTTTAAAAATCTACCCCTTGGTGTTTTGTCCTCATTCCAAAAACTCCAGATATTATTTGGATCTTTCAATTCACTAAAGAGTGCACAGTAAGAAATAGCAAGCAATATCTGTTGGCAACTCTGCAGCCCGACCCCTTCGATGGCTTCTTTGCAGCCCTATCCCAGCCACTATTTACCCCTTTCTAGATATAAATGGGAAGGAGCGATCCCCAGTCCCTCCGGCCCCACCAGTCCAAGTTGTACAATGGTGCCAATTGGCTTTCCTTCCTGTGCCCTGTTCTTTTATGACCATAAAGCTTACAGCTGTGAAGCAAGCAGGTGTAAAAGAACACGGCGCCCATCACAGAGCCGACCAGTGCCATTGTACTAACGCACTGCAGGGACTGAAGAGACTGGAACTCAGCTCTGCCTCTTTCTATACAGGAGGGAGGGGTAAGAAAAGTCTGGGGAAGTGGGGGAATATTACTTTACAATGTAAGGTTTATTTTCAAACCAAAATAAACATTGAACAAACCAACATCCAGAGAAAAAAATATCCCAAAACAATAAAAGTAATAACATGCAAATATTTTGTATGCACAACCCTATCTACGTGACAACCTGAAAAGTAGTAACTGCAGAAGGAGCCATTTTATGTACCAGTGATGTCATTGATGACATCAATCAGCGAGAGCTCCTGAAACCTTTTCTTTTGATACATTCACACCCAGACAGGTTGGACACTGGGTGGCCATTTTGCAGGGCCGAAGTCCTCTGAACTCCCCAACTCCTGTCATGTCCTGTGGTAATCTTCCTCCTATAGAGGGATATTTGTACCAAATATTTTTCCTGGAGCTTTTACAACTAATTCTGTTCTCTCCCACATTATGGGGGAACATTGATTATCACTTTACAATATAAAGAGCTGTCAGGGTGCAGATGGTAAATTGGATAAGATATACATCAACTAAATGGAAACCGTATATTGGTAGAACTCTTCCCCAAAGACCTGGAAATCTAGTTTGATAATCTCATCAATACAGAAATACTACGTAATGGTAAGAGAAAGAGAATGTTGAGGAGCGAACTTTTTAAATGGAAAAAGGGTTAAAATGAACTGATGACCCCCAAAGGCTGACAAATGATCCATGCAAGTGAAACCCAGATCAGACTTTCTGAAATATTCCATAACTAACAACTGGAGCAGAGCAGAATGAGAGAACCAAAACCTATTCTCTCTATGGATCAATCATTTGTGAATTTTTCAGGCACAGATCTACAATTTTCCTATAATTGTCCATGAGACTTTTTAAATTTCCCAGATGCACAGAGCACAGTTTTCTCTCCAAGTCCCTTTCTTAAAGTATTTAAAATACCCAAGGTGCCCCCGCCTGATCTGTAGTGGAGGAGAGGAGGCAGCGCTGCAGGACAGGTAAGGAGAAACCCAGCAATCCTGCAATGTGCGACTTTAATGCCGTCTGTGAGCTGCGTTCTCTCATCAGATACAACATTTTCAGTTTTATTCAGAAGCTTCCACCCAGCTCAGACCCTCTTAGCCAAAAGCAGACGAGAGAGATCACCCTGGCGTCCTTTTCCCTACAAATATATTTTCTCAGGGAATGTAAAATGTGTTTATCATGACTAAATCCATCAATATAGAAGAAGAGGAGCCGCAGGTATCTGATGTGCCAGGGGCAGCATGAAGCCTGTTTGAAGAGACACAGATGCGACTGAATCTATTTAACTGCAAAGCGTAAGTAATTTCATGTGTTAGATGTTAGAGCTGTGAACTAAGAACAAAAGATACTTCTGAGTTCTAATCAATGTTCTGACTTAGTGTGCGACCTTGGGGGAATCGCTTTATTTCTCCAGGTCTCAGTTCTAATCCCCACCTCTGTCACTGACTCTCTGAGTGTGATCTCTGCCCTTGTGACTCCCTCACTCACCTGCAGTTCCAGTCACTGACTCTTATTTATTTATTTATTATGGGACTGTATGGAAAGAGAGGAGTCTATTAATACCCCTAGGTCATGAGCCTTTGATCAAAGAGGTATAACTTGCCCTTGTTCTCTTATACAAGTTGGGCATTTGATATTTATGTCTTTTGGTGATTTTCAGCATCATTAGGATGATCACAGAAATCTGATTTACAGAAACAGTACTGCAGTTTCCTCCCAGCACAGTTACCAGCAGTGTGAGGGAGAACAGCATATCAGGGCGATAAAACAGGAAATTCCCCCGCCCCCCGAGTGGATCCTGGATCCCAAAGAAGATGACAAATCAGAGCTCTTTCACATTAATACTCGGGCATGAACGGACAGATCTGTAAGAGGAGGGGGGATCTCCCAGCTGGCAGCAGAGCCTTCCTGCACCCTTGGAGACCTCCAGTCTGTGACTCGCTCACTGTACATCTCTGATGTGTGAAAAGGAAGAGGCGCAGGAATTTCAGTTCTGCACCAGAACAGGATGAGAAAAGTGAAAAATGCCTGAGTCAGATTCCTTTGCACAGATTTGAACTGGCAGCAACTTTTTCTCAAAGAAATAACTTTGCATAACTTGTGAAAGGGTAAAAACAATCTACAGAAAGGAATCCCAATGAGCAAATATTAATGTGTGCAAGAAAATTGTGGAGAATTTTGCTGATTTCTTAAGTTTCTCTCTTTCTCGTTTTTGTGCGGTTACTATCTGTGGTGCAGCCCTCTATTTTCTGGAGGTTGCAGAATTACACGTTAAAGGAAACGAGGTTGGTTATTGAATAGGATTTCTTAAGTTTAGCATTTTGGGAGAAATTCACCCCAGGAATGTGGTGGAGTGTAGTTAGAGATATAAAAGAATTAGAAAAATCTTTGCATTTCTTGTAAATTTCACTCATCTTGGGTCTTCTTGGCTTACACATACTGAATTTCTCTGTTCCTTCCATGTCAGATTTGGAAAATGCTGAAAACATCCTGATAAGATTCAAAAGTTGTAAAGTCTTCCTGTATGGTATTTTACTTATTTAAAGTATTAATGACTCGCTTTATCTAAAATCCTAGGTGAGTTACTGTCTTAGACACATCAAATCCTTATAAACCTATTTTAGAGCAGACATTTAAAGCAAGAAACATGTCACGGGTACTGTGAACCCTAGCATGCACCTGTGAGAAATGGAAGTAGTACAGATCAGCTCTCCCATGGATTCATGGTCTCCGAGAGAGCCATAAATGCCTCCGTAGGCAGGGCACCTTGAAATTGTCTCCAAAAGTTTTAAAATCTCTTTCAGCCCTTAGGATATTTGCTTTTTTATTCACCTGACAAAACAGGAAAGTAAATTTCTACTTCATTCTTTACTTTTTTACTTGCAATATTGAAAATTACACAAAATTGTATTTAAAAATTTAAAGGGACAATTATGGATTGTACCTTATGTTTTAAGGTGATGGTCTTTAATGTAAATTTATTTCTGTCACTGTGATACTCTGCCTATGACAAGTAAAGAAAATGGAAGAGGCACGTGTATCATGTGCTACTGAAATTGTTGCATTTGAGGTTAGTGATGTGTCTGTTTTCCCATTGTTGCAGTGCATACAGAGACTGGCTTGTTGTGATTTTCTTCTGCACGTATGTGTTTATACTTTATGGTCTCTAGGGATGTGAATCGTTTTCCATATCGTCTTAACGATAGAAATCGTGTGGCAGGGCAAGAAAATCGTCTTAGGCACGATTTTTTAGTTAAAAAATCGTTAAAAATCGTTTTTTCCGATTAGTGCGCACTAACTCGAGTTAGTGCGCACTAACTGGGAGTTAGTGCGCACTAACTGAAAATGATACAATTTGACACTTTTCAGGTCAGTTAAGGTCAGTTTAGGAATGAATATGTATTCCTATTGGCTGCCCTCTTATTTATTCATGTTACCAAGTTTCCTACTGACAGTATATGGGGGATGGGAAATGGAAACAGTTGGTAGCTTGACAAAACAAGTAATGTGATCAGTCAATGTGACTAGAACTTGTGCCCTAACCCTGATACCAGGGGTATTGTGATCTTCCTGCACACAGTGCCCTATCCCTATTAATACCAGGAGTGTTGTGATCTTCCTGCACACAGTGCCCTATCCCTAATACCAGGGGTGTTGTGATCTTCCTGCACACAGTGCCCTATTCCTGATACTGGGGGTGTTGTGATCTTCTTGCACACATCCCGATATCAGGGATAGGGCACTGCATGCAGGAAGATCACAACACTCCTGGTATTAATAGGGATAGGGCACTGCATGCAGGAAGATCACAACACTCCTGGTATTAATAGGGATAGGGCACTGCATGCAGGAAGATCACAACACCCCTGGTATCAGGGATAGGGCACTGTGTGCAGGAAGATCACAATACCCCGGAGGAGTGAGGGTCAGGCAGCTCCCCCCTGTCTGTGAAGCCAGCCTCTCCCTAGTAATGCAGGGAGGGAGCTGTCTCAGACTTCACCATCCTCCCCCCCCCCCCCCTTACCCACACACCATTCACTAGCTGGGACATGGGGGAAGTCAGGAGTGAGGGTCAGGCAGCTCCCCCCTGTCTGTGAAGCCAGCCTCTCACTAGTAATGCAGGGAGGGAGCTGTCTCAGACTTCACCATCCACCCCCCCCCCTCACCCACACACCATTCACTAGCTGGGACATGGGAGAAGTCAGGAGTGAGGGACAGGCAGCTCCCCCCTGTCTGTGAAGCCAGCCTCTCACTAGTAATGCAGGGAGGGAGCTGTCTCAGACTTCACCATCCTCCCCCCCCCCTCACCCACACACCATTCACTAGCTGGGACATGGGGGAAGTCAGGAGTGAGGGTCAGGCAGCTCCCCCCTGTCTGTGAAGCCAGCCTCTCACTAGTAATGCAGGGAGGGAGCTGTCTCAGACTTCACCATCCTCCCCCCCCCCCTCACCCACACACCATTCACTAGCTGGGACATGGGGGAAGTCAGGAGTGAGGGTCAGGCAGCTCCCCCCTGTCTGTGAAGCCAGCCTCTCACTAGTAATGCAGGGAGGGAGCTGTCTCAGACTGGTATCAGGGTTAGGGCACTGTGTGCAGGAAGATCACAACACTCCTGGTATTAATAGGGATAGGGCACTGTAAGAGATGACTGTAGTAGATTGAATAAAGATCTGATGTTTCTGCTCTCCTCACACCAAACAAAAACAACACACAAGCAGAGAAGCCCTTCTTACAAAGCTGAGCTAGTGAGTTAAGTAGGAGGAAAAGTAAACATACTGGTGCCAGTGTGGCTACTTAAAAAATACACTTACCAACAATCAATTACATATATTTGAACTGTGTACAGTTCCAGCCAGGACCACCTTTCTAAAATGCACAGTGATTGGCAAATTCAACATGCACTAGCATTTCAGGTGCCTGCTAACAAAAATAATAAACAAACAAGTTCTAGTCACGTGATTGCTGATCATTACATTACTTTTTTTGTCAAGCTTCCAACTGTTTCCATTTCACATCCCCCCAACCATATTGGTAACATCAATAGATAAGAGCACAGCCAGCCAATAGGAATACATACATACATATTCATTCCTAAGTGACCTTTACTGACCTGGGAAGTGTGAACACTTTGTTTCATTTTCTGTTGGTGTTCGTTAGTTTCCAGTTCCATTTCCCATCCCCCCAACCATCACCTCAGTGGTAACCTTGGTAATATCAATAGATAAGAGGGCAGCCAGCCAATAGGAACACATATTCATTCCTAACTGACCTTCAGTGACCTGGAAAGTGTTTATTTGTATCATTTTCAGTTAGTGCGCACTAAATCGAGTTAGTGCGCACTAACGGGGAGTTAGTGCGCACTAACTCGAGTTAGTGCGCACTAACACGATTTAACGATTTTTAACGATAAATCGTTAGAATTTCTATTGTATCGTGTTCTATAACGATTTAAGACGATATAAACATTATCGGACGATAATTTTAATCGTTGAAAAACGATTCACATCCCTAAAGGTCTCTTTATACTGCATATGAGGATCTGTCTGTGTTCTGCATGTGGGACTTAGGTGAGGTATTCTGCTAGCTTGTAGTTTCTATTTAGGGATCTAAAGCAGCCTGATTTGTTTTGTTTTTCTAGCAGGAGGTGTATTGGTGTTTTGGGGCTTGGTATAATATTGCAGTGTTGCCTTTCAATAGATAAAGTTGTTACTGTTTGAGTATGGCAGGTTTCCTATAGGTTCTGAGTATGTTTTCTGCAGGAGTTTGTATTATACATTGTTCCTGGTAATGGAGGGAGTTTGTGCTACTGTTACTGAGATGACAGCAGAATCTGAATATTATTTTTTATGGTGTGTGGTAAGGGGAGATATCTTTGTTCTGCTCTGCACCTGTTGCTGTGGGGGAGTTTCTGTGAATGCAGGGTATTGCAGAATGTGAGGTGCAGGATTTATATGGAGAAGCTCCAATGGGGAGACTCAGGAAATATTTCTTCACAGAAAAGTTGGTGGATGCACGGAAGCTCTCCTGGAGGAGGCTGTAAAGGCAAGAACGGTAATGGAATTCAAGGTCATGGGACAGACACAGAAAATCCCTACTGGCTAGTGGCTACAGAATGGAAATGAAAAAATGGGGATCTTTTCTATTACAACTAAGGTTTATTTATCTGCACTGCATGGCAGTTGCTTCCACCCTTACAAAGGGCTTGGGGGGAGCCTGCATGGAGTGGCAGTTACTACCACCCTAATAAAAGTCTGCTGGGCAGTCTGGATGAACCATTTTCGTCTTTATCTGTTGTCTGGAAACCTTATTTTTCAAATTGTGTTGATTCCAGTCTCTCCTCTCTGCTTATTCTATGATCTCTTCCAGGGTCTCCTTTTATTTTATTTTCTTCTCTCGTCTCCTTTCTTTTTCTCTTCTTCCTTTACATTTGTCTCTGAGACTGATTTTTCACATTCATCACGTTTCTTCATTTCTTTTTTCTGCCTCTAGCCACTAATAGCTAGATTTCACTCCTCCTTCTTTCTCCTCACCTTTTGGTTTCCGATCTCGTCCCAATTCTCACCTACCCACCAGTTTTCCATCTCCCTTTCTCCATCTCATCTCTGCATTGCGCCTGGGCTCAGGCTCTGGCCTAGTTGGAGGCCCAGGGATTAGAGATGTGTATTGTACCGGTAATTGTTTCGGGCTTCGTTTTCGTAAAACCGCGGGAAATTTCATATCTCCCATGGTTCGGTATTTTTTTTTTTCATGGCAAATCGTTTTTGGTTTAGCGCCCACTAACGGGAGTTGGTGCGCACTAACTCTCGATAGTGTGTGCTAACTCCCGTTAGTGCTCGCTAAACTGAAAAAAAAAACTTTTGCCAAAAATTTGGAAGAAAATGCAATCATTTTTCAGTTTTACCGATCCATGATGAATTAGGAAATATTGTACAGATTTTCTAATTCGTCAAAAATGAATGCACATCCCAACCAGGGATCAGGATCAGGCCTGGATGCAGCACTGGAGGGGGTCTGCATGCACAGACTCTGGGCTCAGGCTCTCCTAGGTAAGAGCAGACCCGGGTGTGGAGGGTGGGGGCGGGGGAATAGAGGGGGTCTGCATGCACAGACTCTGGGCTCAGGCTCTCCTAGGTAAGAGCAGACCCGGGTGTGGAGGGTGGGGGCGGGGGAATAGAGGGGGTCTGCATGCACAGACTCTGAGCTCAGGCTCTGCTAGGTAAGAGCAGTCCCGGGTGTGGAGGGTGGGGGGGGGGGGGGATAGAGGGGGTCTGCATGCACAGACTCTGGGCTCAGGCTCTCCTAGGTAAGAGCAGTCCCGGGTGTGGAGGGTGGGGGGATAGAGGGGGTCTGCATGCACAGACTCTGGGCTCAGGCACTCCTAGGTAAGAGCAGACCCGGGTGTGGAGGGTGGGGGGGGGGGGGGATAGAGGGGGTCTGCATGCACAGACTCTGGGCTCAGGCACTCCTAGGTAAGAGCAGTCCTGGGTGTGGAGGGTGGGGGCGGGGGGATAGAGGGGGTCTGCATGCACAGACTCTGGGCTCAGGCTCTCCTAGGTAAGAGCAGTCCCGGGTGTGGAGGGTGGGGGCGGGGGAATAGAGGGGGTCTGCATGCACAGACTCTGGGCCCTGGCTCTCCTAGGTAAGAGCAGTCCCGGGTGTGGGGATAGAGGGGGTCTGCATGCAGAGACTCTGGGCCCTGGCTCTCCTAGGTAAGACAAGAACAGGCTGGGCCAGACCAAGGTCCCAAGAGCCCAGCATCCTGTCTCTGCCAGTGGTCAGTCTGGGTCAGCTGGGAGCACCCGGCTGATCCTTCTCCTTTTAACAAGGAGTTTATCATAACTGAGTCTCCTACCTGTGATCATGAGGAGCCACAGGGATGTGATGTGTCAGAGGGTAGGGTGGAGTCTGTCTGTAGGGACACTGATAAAAAAAATTCTGATTAACTGCAAGTAATTAACTGAATATCTCAGTATGATATATTATTTGAAGTGTGCTCTGGTGTTAGAGTTGTGAACTAGGAACCAAAAGAAATTCTGAGCTCTAATCCCCAGCTCTTCCTCTGGTTCTGTGATGTTGGGGAAGTCACACGATCAACCTGTGCCTGAGTTCATTTTTCTAAACATGATTTTATTGACAAATCTGATTCCTTTCAATTGTAAAGATAACAGATACCATTCACAGCTATGAGCAGCAACTTTACTCTGATGCCATATTCATATGTTTAGCAAAACTGATTATGTGATGTCTATATTTTTTATTTTATCATCTGCAAACTTTCTAATTCCCTCATTCCTGTCCCCCAGTGCTATTCCCGGGTTCTGTCACTGACCCTGTATAACCCTGATGAGGTGCAGATCAGTGACTTTCACTGCCTGCCATACATTGCAGCATCTGTGCAGTGCAATAACATCTGTCTGAAGAGGCATCAGTAGAATGACAAATATGTAACTGAATATCTCAATATAAAATAGAGTTGAAAAAAATCAGAATACTTTAAATTATATAAACAATAGTTAGCATACATAACTATACATTGTACTCTGATGCTGTATTCTTATATTTAAGAAAAATTATTATGCTTTGGCTTCATTTTTTTGTTTTATCATCTGCAATATCCTTTATCACACTACCAATCATTCAGATTCATTCATTTCTGTCTTCCAGTTCTGATCGCCGATTGTATCACTGACTCTGTGTGTGTGACTCTGGGGGAGTCATTTTATCTCTCTATGGCTGAGCTATTATCCCCAGCTCTATCAGTGACTTTTAGACCTAACTTTAAACCTCTTTTCTTTCAGACACAGAATAGGATGAGAACGTTTGCTAACAGAAAACCCTTGGCTGTAAATCTCCTCCAGTGCAATGAACGTCCAACACATTGCTAGTGAGTTGTAAGTGACACCTGAGGAGGTGCAGATCAGCGGCTTTCACTGCAGGCCACACATTGCAGCATCTGTAAAACTCAATGACATCTGCACTTAACATATTTGTCATTTCCAATTTCTTCTTTTTACCTCTAGGAGTGTTTTCAGTGACAAATCGACCCTGTGGAACCCTCTTGCACAAGATTTGTGATTAGAAAGAGATTAACTTGCTTTCAGGATAAAGCCTCTTTATTTCAACATACATTTGGATAGATTATTTTAGTTTTCTGTTAGCTGTTCATAACAGGCTTTAGATTTTCGTTTTATTTTAAGTGATCTTATTTATTTTGTATTCTTAATGTATGTCCATGTTTATGTTTATTATGTGAGTTATGGTGTTCTATACTTGAAAAAAAGCTTTTCAGATCAGTGTATTAGAATTATTAATAAGCACATAAATTCAATAATAATAGTGCGATGGCTCCAGTGGATGTGGAAAATTTGACGATGGTGACAGAATTCATTATTCTGGGGCTTTCTGATAACTCCCAGCTGCAGGTTCCTCTCTTCCTGGTCTTCCTGCTCATCTACCTGATCACCCTGCTGGGGAACCTTGTGCTTATCACAGTGACCTGTGCTGACCCCCACCTGCACAGCCCCATGTATTTCTTCCTCAGCAACCTCTCTCTCACAGACATCTGCTGCACATGCACCATCACCCCAAAACTGCTGGAAATCTTCCTCTCAGGGGATAAGACCATTTCCTACACTGGATGCCTAGTACAGCTGCATTTCTTCATAGTTTTTATCTGCGTGGAGATCTTCCTCCTTACTGCCATGGCTTATGATCGTTATGCCGCAGTCTGCCACCCCTTGCGTTATTCCCTCATTATGAATCGGAGAGTTTGTGTCCTGCTGGCAGCTGCTTCTTGGATCAGTAGTTTTATACCTGCTGAGATGATCACAGCTTCTGTCACCCGCCTTTCATTCTGTGCCTCTAATGTCATCGATCATTTCTTTTGTGAGCTCATGCCAGTGTTGAAGCTTTCCTGCACTGACACAGCAATCACACAAAGCTTAGTGCTTGTTGTAACTTCATTGATGACAATGCCTGCCTTCCTTGTGATTATCATATCCTACGTCTACATCATCTCAGCCATCCTGAGAATCCGCTCTGCAGAGGGGAAGCGGAAGGCCTTCTCCACCTGCTCCTCCCACCTCACTGTCGTCTCCATTTATTGTTTGTCACTGTTCTGTATTTACTTGCTACCCCCCTCAGCATACTCCCAGAAACAGGGTAAAATCCTCTCCGTGCTCTACATGATTGTCACCCCCATGCTGAACCCCCTCATTTACAGTCTGAGGAACAAGGAAGTAAAAAATGCAGTCAGGAAAGTCATGGGGAAGTAGATTATGGGAGCCTGTGATAAATCACAGAAGGTTCTCACACGTAGGGCATTTCAGTTTCTAGTAGAGTGCATGATGACTCTCCCTTTAAAATGGAAGGTCCCTGGTTTGATACTTGAGTTGGGTCAGCCAGGGCTGTGGATGTGTCAGAAGCAGCATTGTCAGCCATGTGAGGGAGATAGATGGGGTCAGTTCTCAAGGGTCACAAACAGTGGCTGGATTTGGGACCTGTAAGGAGCCCTAAGGCATGGCCCTAGGTCCAGGACTGCAAATACAATGTCCAAACTTAATACCCCGCCGGTGTAAGGCCCAATTTTTCACTTACCCACGGCCGCCTCCGACCCCGACCACGAGGCAGCCCCTGCCGGCCTGATGCTGACGACATCCGTCTCTCCTTCCTCCGCCTCCGAGGGGCACGCCAACCACGTTGAGCCAATCAGGGGACAGCCCTAAGCGGCCTCCTAATTTAAATTGAGAGACACCCAGGCGCCGCGCGCCTAGCGTCGCGCGCCTAAGGAGCACGACAAAGGAGCCTGCTCCTTTGTGCGCTCCTTAGTGCACTCCCTATATGTAGGACTTGTTCCTCCAATAGGAGGCCAGAAACAGAGCAAGGGAACTGACGCCACTCAACTAGCATACTAGCATTCTAACTATCAACCTAGTCTCGGCCCCCGGAAATATAATGCTCCACGATTTAATTGCTGTGACCGTCCTGACCAGAATCATCCCAGCAACCGGTCAGACAAACCACTCAAGCTTACAGAGGACAGAGCACTCTTCCAGCCGAACCAACAAACTTACAAACACCTGTCAACAACTCATCCAAACATCTACTCATGCAGACCGACACGTCCTTCCACCCATCCTCAGACATCTCTTAAATTCCTACAGACTCACACCAGTGGGCCTCCAAACCCGGACCCAATCAAGCACATCCCAGAACAAACCCCCACCAGAACCACTCTCACCATGCTCACATATAACATCCCAATCATCCACAACCAAAGGAGAATTCCCTTATCTAACTCCACCAACGTCATACAAAAAAGAATCATCCCTATCATGACATCACCATTGAACCAACTTCTAGGCCTCACGCTACTCTCAGTAACCCTTATCAATGCGCAATCCTTAACCAAGAAGACACACATCCTCAATGATTACCTCTTGGATATCAACCCAGACATCTGTGCCATCACAGAAACCTGGTTAAAAAACTCGGACATTGCACTAACCAACCAACTACCAACCCAGACATACGACATCTTCACCTTCCATAGACTCAAAAAAGAGGAGGCGGACTTCTTCTAGCCACTAAGAAAGAACTCAGATTGACCGCACATACAATCAAGACAGAATCCAAATTAGAACTGGGTCTAGTCAAATCTAAACACCTACAAATTCTGTTAGTCTACGCTCCCCCGGGAGTTCTAGAAATGGACCCTTCACCCCTCGTAGAATCCATCATGAAACATATTAATTCAGACCTCCCAACAATGATTATGGGGGATTTCAACCTCCACACAAATGCAATACCTCGCTCTACCAACTGTGAAGCCCTCCTCACCACCCTCGGCGCGATGGGATTCACTCAGACCATCAACAGCCCCACGCATAAAGCTGGTCACACCCTGGATCAAATTTTCATCAATTCTAATTTCACTTGCACAACAGAACCATCCTGTACCCCAATCCCTTGGTCAGATCACTTCCTGATTGAATCTTCCTTTTCCACACTCAAACAGACACACACCTCTCCACACACTTCTACCATTCAATTCAGGAAAGCATGTCCATCTGACATACTCAGCGATCAGCTATCCAAAGAACTCTCTAACCTAGACCTAGCTAATCCTGACTCAGCAATATCCTCCTGGCAAAAGATTACAGAAACAGTCGCAAACAAATGGTGCCCAATAATCTCCAAATCACTCAACCCAACAAAAAAGGGAAACCAACCCTGGTTCTGCTCGGAACTGAAACAGATGAAACAGGACCTACGCCAGAAAGAAAATAGATGGCGCAAAACCCCTAACAAAACAACACTTTCAACATACAAGGGATTCTTACATCACTACAGGACCGCCATTCTACAGAAAAAAAAGGAATACTATGCAAACAAAATACACCATTTTCAGTATGATGCCCAGGCCCTATTCGCTTACGTAACACAAATCACTAAATCGACCTCCCCACCTATTCCAGATGAACAAGCTCTCTCCAAAGCTAATGAACTCGCTTCTTTCTTCCAACAGAAGATCTTAAATACCCTCGCCCTCCTTCCTACAAATACAACTCCTCTCAAGTCAGGAGAGAATTCCAGTTCTCTAAATAGACCCAATTTTGACCGTTTCGAATCAATCTCCACTAAATAGATCGAATCCCTTCTAAAAAGACAGAAACCATCTAGCCATCCGGCTGATAATATTCCATCGAGACTCCTGCTTCTCATCCCAAACTCGATCTCAGGACCTCTGACCAGCATCATAAACAGCCTCCTAACCCAAGGAAGTTACCCAGACAGTCTAAAAACCACTTCACTTAAGCCCCTCCTCAAGAAACACAATTTAGACCCAAATGTACTAGCTAATTTCAGACCCATCTCTAACCTCCCATTCGTCGCCAAACTAACGGAGAAACTGGTAAACACACAGCTTTCTGATTATCTGGAAGATCACAAGATCTTACACCCATCGCAATATGGTTTCCGTAAATCACGCAACACTGAAATCCTCCTCATTTCACTAACAGACCATATTATTATGGGGTTAGACAAAGGACACTCCTTCTTACTAGTCCTATTAGACATCTCGGCGGCCTTCGACACCGTCAACCATACCATCCTGTTGGATCGCCTAGCAGATATCGGCATCTCCGGATCTGCTCACAACTGGTTCAAGTCCTTCCTCAGCAATAGGACTTACAAAGTCAAAATCAACAATAAAGAGTCACCCCTAACAAAATCTAACCTTGGCGTACCACAAGGATCTTCTTTATCCCCAACCCTCTTCAACATATACCTCCTCCCCCTCAGCCAACTGTTAACAGATCTCAACCTAATTCATTATCTGTACGCCAACGACGTACAGATTCTAATCCCCATAACAGAATCAATCTCGAAAGCGCTCACCCACTGGAATAACTGCCTACTATCCATCACCAATCTACTCAACAGCTTAAACTTGGTCCTCAACGCCTCTAAGACAGAGCTTCTCCTCATCTCCTCAAACGATAACAATATCTCCCAACCACCACCACTAAACTCTCACATCACCTGTAAGCAGGTTAGAGATCTTGGGGTGATTTTAGACAACCGACTAAACCTAAGGAAAATGGTCAACACAACAACTAAAGACTGCTTCTTCAGATTACAGGTCCTAAAACGACTTAAACCACTCCTATTCTTCCATGACTTCAGGACAGTTCTCCAAGCGCTACTGTTCGCCAAAATAGACTACTGCAGCGCCCTTCTACTAGGACTCCCCAAATCCACTACCAAACCTCTGCAGATGATTCAAAATGCCGCAGCAAGATTGTTGACCAGTACCAACCGCTGCGAACACATCTCACCCATACTCAGGAACCTTCACTGGTTACCAGTGAATTTCAGAATTCTATACAAATCAATCACCTTAATCCACAAAACCATCCATCATCAACTTCAACTTGACCTGGAAATACCATTCAAACTCCACTCCTCTAACAGACCAACTAGAGATATTTACAAAGGCACTCTCAATGTCCCCCCCACTAAAGCCACACGCCTCGCTACGACCAAAGACAGAGCCTTTTCGATAGCAGGCCCATCTATCTGGAACAGCATCCCATCAAATCTCAGACTGGAGCCTTGCCTTTTAACTTTTAGAAAAAGACTTAAAACCTGGCTCTATCACCAAGCCTTCCCTGAACCACCAGTCAATTACTAGTTGGCATTCATTCCTACCCGGTCTGGCACTCTGTCTTCTCGTATAAAATGGACTCTGAGACGTTCAGGTTATAGCACTGTTTAAGTTTTTTAATTTGTTCATTCTATGGTAACAATACTTTACCGGCCTTTCTTCTTTCCAGCTTGTTGTAAGCTTCCAAGTTCTCTCCCCCTGTTGATTGTAACTTTGACTTATTCCTACCTATTGTTATGTTTCATTTACTTGAATTATTACTCTAGTTTTCCCTTTGTTAAACTGTAAACCGATCCGATATGGTTATTTACTATGAAGGTCGGTATAAAAAACTGTTAAAAAAATAAATAAATAAATAAATAAAAACTTTGGGAAGGATGGGAGATGTTATAAAACAGAGGGAAAAAAATGTGCATTATCCCAGTTCTAGTTGTGACTGAGCTGGAAGCACAAATGAGCCAGAGGAAACTCCTAGGATAATCCCGATCCCCCTCCACCCCAAAAAAAGTGCTCATTCTGAAGAACTCATAGAGCTGACACAGGAAAGGATTCACAGATTTACAAACCCTTCCATTCGGAGAGGGATCTTTCCTTCATGATCCAGATTTAATTTCACTGGGTCAGATCTCATTCTCTGGGATCAGTAAAATCCCACCCTTTTGGTTTTCTCAGGCCTCTGCACACCCCACTATAACATCAGTACTGACAGTTTTACAGCACTGTGACATCATCAGTCTGATATATAGCCACATGTGACATGATCGCTGAGAGATTCAGCTCCATATGACATCACTGCTGTGAGAGACAGCCTAACATAACATCACCTCACCAGTATGAGACACAGCCACATTTGTTATCACACTGTGAGATACAGCCCCATGTAATAGCAGCACAGTGAGATACAGTCTAACATGACATCACAGCCACATGTGACATCACTGCTGTGAGAGGCAGCCTAACATAACCTCACCAGTATGAGGCACAGCCACATTTGTTATCACACTGAGATACAGCCCCATGTAATAGCACTACTGTGAGATACAGTCTAACATGACATCACAGCCACATGTGACATCACTGCTGTGAGAGACAGCCTAACATAACCTCACCAGTATGAGATACAGCCACATTTGTTATCACACTGTGAGATACAGCCCCATGTAATAGCACCACTGTGAGATACAGTCTAACATGACATCACAGCCACATGTGACATCACTGCTGTGAGAGACAGCCTAACATAACCTCACCAGTATGAGACACAGCCACATTTGTTATCACACTGTGAGATACAGCCCCATGTAATAGCACCACTGTGAGATACAGTCTAACATGACATCACAGCCACATGTGACATCACTACTGTGAGAGACAGCCTAACATAACATCACCAGTATGAGACACAGCCACATTTGTTATCACACTGAGATACAGCCCCATGTAATAGCACTACTGTGAGATACAGTCTAACATGACATCACAGCCACATGTGACATCACTGCTGTGAGAGGCAGCCTAACATAACCTCACCAGTATGAGACACAGCCACATTTGTTATCACACTGAGATACAGCCCCATGTAATAGCACTACTGTGAGATACAGTCTAACATGACATCACAGCCACATGTGACATCACTGCTGTGAGAGACAGCCTAACATCACATCACCAGTATGAGACACAGCCACATTTGTTATCACACTGTGAGATACAGCCCCATGTAATAGCACCACTGTGAGATAGTCTAACATGACATCACAGCCACATGTGACATCACTGCTGTGAGAGACAGCCTAACATAACCTCACCAGTATGAGACACAGCCACATTTGTTATCACACTGTGAAATAAGCCCCATGTAATAGCACCACTGTGAGATACAGTCTAACATGACATCACAGCCACATGTGACATCACTGCTGTGAGAGACAGCCTAACATAACCTCACCAGTATGAGACACAGCCACATTTGTTATCACAATGTGAGATACAGCCCCATGTAATAGCACCACTGTGAGATACATTCTAACATGACATCACAGCCACATGTGACATCACGCCTTTGCGTTATAATCAAAATTCATTATAAGATGCATGGAAGACCTCTAACACCTTTCTTCCCATTAGTTGTGCTCCAACTCTTCTGCACTTTGAACTGCACAAGGCCACTGGTCCCAGAGATTATGGGGCCTTGCATGATTTAAACCACAGAATGGCTACAGCATGCCTGGTAGGAAAAAGTGTTTCATTAGTTTCCCATGCATCTAACAGGAGACATTGAACAGCCCATTATGACATCACACTTGTAAATTAATCTATGATAACATCACTCCTGTTAGACACCGCCCATTGTGATATCACTCCTGTGAATGACAGGTTTGTGACATCAATCCAAAGGTCTTTGAGACATTCTTAAGTGTTATTAGGTGTATAGGAAATGTGAAATCTGAAACCTACGATGGGTTCGTTTGGAGCTGAGTCATCAGAGATTAGGAGAGCTGGTGTCTTATAATATCTCAGGCCTGCATGTCTTAAAAAAGGATGATAATGTTATCTTTATAGTAATATGAGCTTTTGGAGGAAGATGTCACTGGTGGGACTGGTGAGGTACTTAGACTCTAGGAAAGGGCTGATCCTGGGATTTCAGCTGTATCCCTGTCTTTGGAGTCAAGAAGCAATATTCTCTCACTAAGGAGAATGTCCCTTCCCCTGCATTATCACATCTGGAGGGGCAGCCGGGCAACTTGAAGATGTTTTTGGCCTTGCTGGGTATCTGGACATCTTTCTGTCTTACCAGCTGTGTAAATCTGTAACTCTAATCCTCTGGAATATTTAGTGCTTTCTCTGTTGTGAGTGATTTATTCTCTGCCTTCAATAAAGCTCCTTATATTTGTCCTTGATGCACACACTGATTGCATAATTTACCAAACATCCATCCTCTGAAGATTTTTTTTCTACCTTCCAAGCAATGTATGTGGGATGTACATTAGTGATGGACACTGCTAAGCCCAGGCATGGAGTCAGTAAGTAAAAGTGACTCTTAAATATAAATGTCCATGTGCCACTTTATGCAATGCCTTTAGCTCTATGACACAATCCTGCCCATGGCAGCCATCTACATGTGACAGTACTGGCAGGTGTATCCAGACATTATATAGGGAATCTCAAATAGACTACTTGACCATTCGTTTTAACAGATAGACTAGGGATGTGCATTTGTTTTAACTAAATTTGCAAAACGCAATGAATAAAGGCCAATTTGTTTAATTGAAGAGTCCTAAAAAGAATTGAGGGGCCCCCCAAAGCTCTCCCTGCAGGCCAGTGGAGGGGGTCTCCTCAAACACAAAAAGGCCAAGCATTCCATAGGTGAAGCTCCAGTTGGGAATCTCCAGAGATCTTGATCCTTACTTCTTGGTCTCGGTGCCTGTGACTTCTCTTGCAGGAAAAGGTTTTAGGAATCAGGAACCAGGCTATGCCAGCCCTGGAACCCTTTTGGGGAGGGATGGGTAAAAAACAAACAAAAAAAACCCCTCCATACAAACCAATGTTTGCTTGCCACAAAAATCTCTCAGTGACTGTTTTCTTTTCACTGTCATTGGTGCTTGCGCCATCTAGAAAGCAGATTAGAGCCTACGGGTCTTCAGCCCTTGTCCTTTGTGTCCAGGGAAACCTTCTTCAAAGGGTGCAAGGTTTAAGTAGGATACGTATTGGTCATGAAAAACCTCACATAGTAGGTACTAGTACTGGTGCTTGTCTCACCTGTGAAGTAGAGTGAGGCTCACAGATCTTCAGCTCCTTATGGGAGTTCCCATAGGGAATCTGGCAAAAATCTCACTGCAAAACATATGAGGGAGATGGTCTGGCAGGGAGTGCACAGTGAGAAATCTCCTCCAAACTAAATTTCCCGATGAGACAGGGAGGGTTTAAAAACTGCATCCTCACTGCTCTGATGTTAACTGAAACTGACCCCACTGAATATTAAACTAACTTCCTTACATAGGATGAGGCAACCAGTCCCAGCCCTCCAAGTTGGGAGTTGCTGAAAAGGATGGAAGGCTCACAGGGATGTTGACTGTCTAAGGAGGGACCTACAGCCAAGGGAGAACACTAGGCGTAGTGTACTTGGATTTCAGTAAGGCCTTTGACATGGTTCCAAACAGATTTATAAATTGATTGAACTTGGTATGGAATCTGGAGTGACTGAGTTAGAAACTGGCTGAGTGGGAAGCGATAAAAGGTAGTGGTAAATGGAGTTTAATCTGAGGAAGCATTGTGCCTCAGGGATCAGACCTGCAATCATTTCTTTTCAACATTTTCTTGAGCAACATAGCAGAAGGATTGTCGGAAAAGGTTTGTCTTTTTAAGAACATAAGAACATAAGAAAATGCCATACTGGGTCAGACCAAGGGTCTATCAAGCCCAGCATCCTGTTTCCAACAGTGGCCAATCCAGGCCATAAGAACCTGGCAAGTACCCAAAACTAAGTCTATTCCATGTTATCATTGCTAATGGCAGTGGCTATTCTCTAAGTGAACTTAATAGCAGGTAATGGACTTCTCCTCCAAGAACTTATCCAATCCTTTTGTTGATGATAGCAAAATCTGCAACAGGATAGACAGCAGGAAGGTGCGGAAAACATGAATAGGTATCCAGTGAAGCTTAAGGAATGCTCTAGAGGATTGCAGCTAAGATTTAATCCTAAAAAATTCAGAGTTGGGGGTCTTCTTTTGGAGACCAATTGTGGCAGCCCAGGGCCCTCCCAGGGAGAGATTGCTGCAGGACCTTGCCGGGTCAGTTGTTGGCACTGACATTATCTGTGTTGCAGGGGGCCTATTTAATTCAGCAATGAGATTTACATTGGTCGCACTAAGTGTGTCATCAGAACCTGACTCATTGAACACCACAGTTGTTTGAACACTAAAAGACTTCAGGCTCCTATTGTGGATCATTGTGTTTCAACTGGATATGTCTTTACAGATCTAAGATGGACCATTTTATAATATGAAGTTTAGATTGTGAGAATTTTGGGGGCAGAGAAATACATATAGTGCCTGAAAGTGATCTGTTTTGAAGGGTCTGAAAGGTAGAATATAAATCTCAAATAAATAACTAAATAAATAAAAACATGCTGGCACATCTACATGGATGTGATCCACAAGCACAATTGACTTTTCACAAGCAATTTTGGATTTTTATTTTAAATGCAGTAAAACCTGAGGTTCTTAATGATGAAATGGAATGACAATTGGTTATTTTATATGAAAAGATATATTTGTACAGCTGTGCAAGAAAATGGTGCTGGCCCTGAGAAGGCGCCATTTTGACATCACGCTATGACGCTGGTCTTAAGGCTGATGGCCTGGCGCCTTTGCAAGTGGACAACCTCAGGATAGGAGGTGAGTGGGCATCTCTCCTGCCCATCTGGACTCCCATGGATGGGGAAAGTAGAGGCCAGAGTGGTTCCTGGCCCCAGAACATTTTTGGAGCAAGAGAGAAGCTATCTATCGGGGGCCCCGTTAAATTTTTTTTTGGAGGAGGTTAACTATTTATTTCATTTCTGCAAAGAAACAAAAATGATATAAACATTAAATTAAGCCAAAGACAGGGAGAAAAACCCCAAAACAAAATTATATTTTTGATACTGTACACACAACTCTTGATCTTTGTGTTCACAAGACGATATGCTCTTGACTGTACCTTCCATTCAGCATATTCGTCTCATCGGTACCCCAGCTAGAGCATTTCCTGTCATCAGTTTCTAATTATGGAATGCCTTACCTCGATGTCTGCGTTTACTTTCCAATATCAAATCTTTCCATATACAACTGAAGGCACTCTTGTTTCAAGAAGCTTTTGGCGCCATTTTACAGTAATTCATTCTTCCAGCTGTTTGTATTTTTGCATTGTCTGTGCTTATCACAATTTTATCATTTGTGCTTTATTGTACACCGCCTATTTCAATGGATTCATTATAGGTGGTTAATAAGAATTTTTAATAAATAAATAATACAAATAGGACTGGGCTGCCACAGTTTTGAAAGTTACCCTTCCTCTCTACGGGTAAAAGTACCGAAGCTGATTCAATGTAGGAACTTTCATCTCTGGAACAGAAGGGCAGGGCATAAAAAGGAAAGGGTGAAGATGACAGACAATGCATGGTGGAGACATTTATTTTGAAATACCCGTGCATGACTTACAGCATTGAGTTTGTACTAAATTTTATTGATGGAATTGGGGGCTTTGAAAATTGCCCACCCTCAATGTAGGTAATTTTAACTGCATTGTTCAGAAGCCTTCCTGGAGTGTGGGCCGGGGAGGGAGGTGATGATCCTGCATTAGTATGCACAGTCATTCTTAATCAGAACTATGCTGAAGATTTCCAATGTAAAATTACCCCCAGAGAATGCAGGTGCAGATCTATGTAGTTTAGCTTTGATTATTTGTACAAACCCCACAGGCAACTTGATTTTTGCTTGTTAGCCCCTTCTCCAGAATGAGGACTAGAGGGGGCTCTGTCTATATTAAAGGGGTGATCATCTCAAGCTTTGTCACTGTGTGGAGTCTCCTCCGCCTGATAACCTGCTGTGATTAACTGTTTACACCACGTGCTCCCATAAGCTACATTTTGGGGCTCAGACCGAGAGACTCGGATCACCTGTAACTGGATTTGTACTTGTGACTGATAGGGCTTGTCAGAAGGCTTACTTACCTTAATACTCTTCTCTCTCTCTCTCTCTCTCTCTCACTCTCTCTCTCTCACACACATATAGATGTTGAATTAAAATGCTTTGGTGCCAGGTAACGATAAAAACAGATTTATTATTTGTTTATAGGAATAATTGGACAAAGGGAATTGCTAAAAATAACACTAAATAGTTGATTGCAATAATCAGATGAGAACAATCAGAATAATTAATACAGTAGAATATGAAGCAAAGTGGACATTCATTAGGACCCAAGGTGTTGTGGGGTTCCTGAAGTGTGTAATGTTCTGATCATTCCCAGCGTTGCTTACTTTTGGATTGTATGTGAGAAATCTAACACTGGCAGCTCTGAGCAAGCTGCTGGAGCCAGGAGGGGCCCTCTCCTTTTCTTTATCAGTCCTCAGCTGTTACGCGTCCGCTTACCTTGGGCCGGGCTGCAGCACACCCCGGACGCCGGGGATCTAATTTAATGGCGGCGCGCGTGGGGGTTAGTCGGGAAGCGGCATGGTTTCTGACAGGTGCCCCGGATGTCGGGTCTCTAAATTAATTTTGAGTTTGCCTCTGGGATCGTTCGCTGCGAGTCTGAGGAGATTGCATGGTCAGGGCTCCGTCGTCCTCCTCTGTGTTTCCGGGTGTTCCTGACGTCAGGTTTCTAAGGTTCCACGATTTGTTTACTTTTGTTTTTAAAGGAGCAGTAATCTCTTTTTTTTCCTTGAGCCTATTTCTGTCATCACAATGACATCACAATGCAGGGATTATATAGGAAAGTTCCAGCACAGCACTATTGCTTTAGCAACATTTTCTTTCAGGTGTCAAGTCCTTTATTTTTTATCTCCTGTAACTCCTGAGGTTCTGGGTTTTCCTGTGATATTTGGACTTGCTGTAATTTACAGATTTTTTTCCTTGTATTTTCTGATTCCTGTTGTCAAATACCAGTATTTATTTTTAATAAATTCTTTAACTTTTGGCTGACTTCCATTGATCTTCGCTGTCTACTTTTATCCTCCTGTCTGTACTGAGTCCTGCCTTCAATCTGAAATCCCACGTAAGTCCAGCTGAACCCGGCACCCAAGGGCTCAACCTAAAGGGAATGAGGGTTAGTTTTGGTGAAGATTAGTGGGGTTTCAGTGTTGTCCAGTCTCGCCTCCTGAAGAAAGGATTTCAACTTACGTCCTGGTCACCTTTCTTCAGCTTAAGGGTCCACTTCATAATAGTTCAGAACATCACCTCACAGTTCCCTACCTACTTTGGTGCCTGAGTGTGTTTGATTGGCTCCCAGATTCTTGTCTGATAAGTTTCAACACATAAGCATAGCAATTTTTGGGACAGCTCTAATCAGCATATGTATGTAAGAGATAGCTCCCTTCTCTGTAGCCTCTGCATGTGTAAGGGACATTGCCCATCTCTGCAGCCTTCTTGCCTCAAAGTTATTTTATTCAACTGAGTTTACCTATTGCAGGTCAAATCAGTGACCTTCATGTTATTCCTGCAAACAGTAACAAGGAGAGCTTGTGATTTTAAGGCCAGTGTTCAGTCCCACAGGATTCACTAACCCTTTATGATCTGAGTTCATCAGGCATAGATGAATAACATAATAGCTACGGTACTTCCCCATGACGTTTCTCAATGTGTTTTTCACTTCCTTGTTCCTCAGACTATAAATGATGGGGTTCAGCATGGGGGTGACTGCTGTGTACAGCATGGACAGGATTTTACCCTGCTCCTGGGATTATGTTGGGGCAGGTCTCAGATACATGCAAAATGCTGACAAATAATACACAGAGACAATGGTGAGGTGAGAGGATCAGATGGATAAAGCTTTATGCTTCCCCTCTGCAGAGTGGATCCTCAGGATGGCTGAGATGATGAAAATATAAGATGTAAGATTCATAAAGAAGACAGGCAGTGACATCAATGAAGCTTCCACAAACAGTACGATTTCAATGCCAGTTGTGTCTGTACAGGAGAGAATAAACATTGGCATAAGCTCACAGAAGAAATGGTTGATTACATTAGAGGTGCAGAATAAAAGACGGATTACAGAAGCTATGATTATACCAGAAGACAGAAAGGCAGTGATCCAGGAAGCAGCTGCCAGCAGGACACAGACTTTCTTATTCATGATCACAAATAGTGCAAGGGGTGGCAAACTGTGGCATAATGGTCATAAGCCTTAGCGGTAAGGAGAAGGGCCTCAGTGCAGGAAAAGGACAAGAAGAAATGGAGTTGCACCATGCACCCAGCAAAGGAAATGGTCGTATCCCCAGAAATGAAAATCCCATGAAGTTTGGGGTAATGGTGGAGGTACTGCAGATGTCTGTGAGAGCCAGATTACATAGAAATGAAATGACAGCAGAAGAAGACCAAGCGGCCCATCCAGTCTGCCCAGCAAGTTTTGCACTTTTTTTTTCTTATACTTATCTGTTACTCTTGGCTCTTAATAACCTTTTGGTCCTATTTCCCTTCTACCCCCACCATTAATGTAGCGAGCAGTATTGGAACTGCATCTAAGTGAAATATCTAGCTAACTTAGTTAGGGGTAGTAACAGCCGCAATAAGCAAGCTATATCCATGCTTATTTGTTTACCCAGACTAAATAATTCAGTCCTTGTTGGTTGTTGTCTGTATATAATTCCACTTTTCTTCATTCCCCCTGCTGTTAAAGCAGAGAGTTATGCTGGATATGCATTGAAAGTGAAGTATCAGGCTTTCTCCCCTGCCGTTGAAGCAGACAGCTATGCTGGATATGTGTGAAGTATGAGTCTTTCTCCTCTGCCGTTGAAGCAGAGAGCTATGCTGGATATGCATTGAAAGTGATCAGGCTTATTTGGTTTGGGGTAGTAACCGCCATAACAAGCAAGCTACTCCCCGCTTTTTTGTGAATGCAAATCCTTTTTTCCACATTTCCTCTTGCCGTTGAAGCTTAGAGCAATGGTGGAGTTGCATTAACCATGTGTATGTTTATTGAATAAGGGCATTATCTCCAGGTAGTAACTTTCATTCCCGCGAGCCGTCACTCTTCATTCACGTCCTTTAGACTTTATGGATCCACAGTGTTTATCCCATGCCCCTTTGAAGTCCTTCACTGAGTCCTTTGAAGTCCATTACTGAGGAAGAAGTACATGGGGGTGTGCAGGCGAGTGTCAGTACAGGTCACTGTGATAATCACAAGGTTCCCCAGCAGGGTGATCAGGTAGATGAGCAGGAAGACCAGTAAGAGAGGAATCTTCAGATAGGGATTATCAGAAAGTCCCAGAATAATGAATTTTCTCACCATCGTAATGTTTTTAATGTCCATTAGATCTTTCTCTCTTTTTCTGAGGCTAAAAGAAGAATTTACAAATGATGTGTTTGTTAGGTACAGAGAGGGAGCAATTTTAGAACTAATTCTCAGTGGAGCACAGGATTTGATGAGAGAGGTAGTGGTGGTGGGGCCGCTTGGCAATAGTGATCATAATATGACCAAATTTGAATTAATGACTGGAAGGGGGATAGTAAGCAAATCCACGGCTATCGTGCTAAACTTTCAAAAGGGAAACTTTGATAAAATGAGAAAAATAGCTAGAAAAAAAACTGAAAGGAGCAGCTTCAAAGGAAAAAAGTGTGCAAGAGGTGTGGTCATTCTTAAAAAGTACCATCCTGGAAGCACAGTCCAGATGTATTCCACACATTAAGAAAGGTGGAAAGAAGGCAAAACAATCACTGGCATGGTTAAAAAGGGAAGTGAAAGAAGCTATTTTAGCCAAAAGATCTTCATTCAAAAATTGGAAGAAGGATCCAACATAAGAAAATAGGATAATGCATATACATTGGCAAGTTAAATGTAAGACATTGATAAGACAGGCAACGAGAGAATTTGAAAAGAAGTTGGCCATAGAGGCAAAAAACTCACAGTAAAAACCTTTTAAAATATATCTGAAGCAGAAAACCTGTGAGAGAGTCAGTTGGACCGTTAGATGATTGAGGGGTTAAAGGGGCAATTAGAGAAGATAAGGCCATTGTGGAAAGATTAAAAGATTTCTTTGGTTCAGTGTTTACTGAAGAGGATGTTGGGGAAATACACTTATCAGAGAAGGTTTTCATGGGTAATAATTCAGATGGACTGAACCAAATCACGATGAACGTAGAAGATGTGGTAGGGCTGATTGATAAATTGAAGAGTAGTAAATCATGAGGACCATACGGTAAACACCTCAGGGTTCTGAAGGAACTCAAAAATGAAATTTCAGACCTATTATAAAAATTTGAAACCTATCATTAAAATCATCCATTGTACCTAAAGACTGGAGGGTGGATAATGCAACCCTGATATTTAAAAAGGGTTCCAGGGGCGATCCGGGAAACTACCTGATTGCCTGATTGATAAACTGAAGAGTAGTAAATCACCTGGACCGGATGGTATACACCCCAGAGTTCTGAAGGAACTAAAAAATGAAATTTCAGACCTATTAGTAAAAATTTGTAACTTATCATTAAAATCATCCATTGTACTTGAAGACTGGAGGATAGCAAATGTAACCCCAATATTTAAAAAGGGCTCCAGGGGCGATCCGGGAAACTACAGACGGGTTAGCCTGACTTCAGTGCCAGGAAAAATAGTGGAAAGTGTTCTAAACATCAAAATCACAGAACATATAGAAAGACATGGTTTAATGGAACAAAGTCAGCATGGCTTTACCCAGGGCAAGTCTTGCCTCACAAATCTGCTTCACTTTTTTGAAGGAGTTAATAAACATGTGGATAAAGGTGAACCGGTAGATATAGTATACTTGGATTTTCAGAAGGCGTTTGACAAAGTTCCTCATGAGAGGCTTCTAGGAAAAGTAAAAAGTCATGGGATAGGTGGCGATGTCCTTTCGTGGATTGCAAACTGGCTAAAAGACAGGAAACAGAGAGTAGGATTAAATGGGCAATTTTCTCAGTGGAAGGGAGTGGACAGTGGAGTGCCTCAGGGATCTGTATTGGGACCCTTACTGTTCAATATATTTATAAATGATCTGGAAAGAAATACGACGAGTGAGATAATCAAATTTGCAGATGACACAAAATTGTTCAGAGTAGTTAAATCACAAGCAGATTGTGATAAATTGCAGGAAGACCTTGTGAGACTGGAAAATTGGGCATCCAAATGGCAGATGAAATTTAATGTGGATAAGTGCAAGGTGATGCATATAGGGAAAAATAACCCATGCTATAATTACACGATGTTGGATTCCATATTAGGTGCTACAACCCAAGAAAGAGATCTAGGTGTCATAGTGGATAACACATTGAAATCGTCGGTTCAGTGTGCTGCAGCAGTCAAAAAAGCAAACAGAATGTTGGGAATTATTAGAAAAGGAATGATGAATAAAACGGAAAATGTCATAATGCCTCTGTATCGCTCCATGGTGAGACCGCACCTTGAATACTGTGTACAATTCTGGTCGCCGCATCTCAAAAAAGATATAATTGCGATGGAGAAGGTACAGAGAAGGGCTACCAAAATGATAAGGGGAATGGAACAACTTCCCTATGAGGAAAGACTAAAGAGGTTAGGACTTTTCAGCTTGGAGAAGAGACGACTGAGGGGGGATATGATAGAGGTGTTTAAAATCATGAGAGGTCTAGAACGGGTAGATGTGAATCGGTTATTTACTCTTTCGGATAGTAGAAAGACTAGAGGACACTCCATGAAGTTAGCATGGGGCACATTTAAAACTAATCGGAGAAAATTCTTTTTTATTCAACGCACAATTAAACTCTGGAATTTGTTGCCAGAGAATGTGGTTCGTGCAGTTAGTATAGCTGTGTTTAAAAAAGGATTGGATAAGTTCTTGGAGGAGAAGTCCATTACCTGCTATTAAGTTCACTTAGGGGCGGATTTTCAGAGCCCTGCTCGCCTAAATCCGCCCAAAACCGGGCGGATTTAGGCGAGCAGGGCCCTGCGCGCCGGGAAGCCTATTTTACATAGGCCTACCGGCGCGCGCAGAGCCCCGGGACTCGCGTAAGTCCCGGGGTTCTCTGAGGGGGCATGTCGGGGGCGTGTCGGGGGGCGGGCCCGGTCGTTGCGGCGTTTCAGGGGCGTGTCGGCAGCGTTTTGGGGGTGGGTACGGGGGCGTGGCTACGGCCCAGGGCGGTCCGGGGGAGTGGCCGCGCCCTCCGTACCCGTCCCCAGGTCGCGGCCCAGTGCCCCATGCTAACTTCATGGCCCAGTGCCCCATGCAAACTTTTGTTTGCGCCTGGAGCGCAAACAAAAGTAGGCTATTTGCGCTCCTTTTAAAATCCGCCCCTTAGAGAATAGCCACTGCCATTAGCAATGGTTACATGGAATAGACTTAGTTTTTGGGTACTTGCCAGGTTCTTATGGCCTGGATTGGCCACTGTTGGAAACAGGATGCTGGGCTTGATGGACCCTTGGTCTGACCCAGTATGGCATTTTCTTATGTTCTTATGTTCTTATGTTCTTACAGACCAATTAGCCTGACTGCAGTGCCAGGAAAAATAGTGGAAAGAGTTCTAAATATCAAAATCACAGAACATATAGAAAGATGTGGTTTAATGGAACAAAGTCAGCATCACTTTACCCAAGACAAGTCTTGCCTCACAAATTTGCTTCATGTTTTTGAAGGAGTTAATAAACATGTGGATAAAAGTGAACCGGTAGATGTAGTATAAACTGGCATGATATTCCAACGAATGTCAGTATATAAAAATCAACAAATAAATAAATAATAAAGAGTATACTTGGATTTTCAGAAGGCGTTTGACAAAGTTCCTCATGAGAGGCTTCTAGAAAAAGTAAAAAGTCATGGGATAGGTGGTGATGTCCTTTTGTGGATTACAAACTAAAAGACAGGAATCAGAGGAGTAGGATTAAATGGACAATTTTCTCAGTGGAAGGGAATGGGCAGTGGAGTGCCTCAGGGATCTGTATTGGAACCCTTACTTTTCAATATATTTATAAATGATCTGGAAAGAAAGACAACGAGTGAGGTAATCAAATTTGCAAATGACACAAAATTGTTCAGATTAGTTGAATCACAAACATATTGTGATAAATTACAGGAAAACCTTGTGAGACTGGAAAATTGGGCATCAAAATGGCAGATGAAATTTAATGTGGATAACTTAAAGTGCAAGGGTGATGCATATAGGGAAAAATAACCCATGCTATAGTTACACAATGTTAGGTTCCATATTATGTGCTACCACCCAAGAAAGAGTTCTAGGCATCATAATGGATAACACATTAAAATCGTCGGATCAGTGTGCTGTGGCAGTCAAAAAAGCAAACAGAATATTGGGAATTATTAGAAAGCGAATGGTGAATAAAACGGAAAATCTCATAATGCCTCTGTATCTCTCCATGGTGAGACCGCACCTTGAATATTGTGCATAATTCTGGTCACCGCATCTCAAAAAAGATATAGTTGTGATGGAGAAAGTATAGAGAAGGGCTACCAAAATGATAAGGGGAATGGAACAGCTCCCCTATGAGGAGAGACTAAAGAGGTTAGGACTTTTCAGCTTGGAGAAGAGACGGTTGAGGGGGGATATGATAGAGGTGTTTAAAATCATGAGAGGTCTAGAATGGATAGATGTGAATCGGTTATTTACTCTTTCAGATAATTGAAAGACTAGGGGGCACTCCATGAAGTTAGCATGGGGCACATTTAAAACTAATCGGAGAAAGTTCTTTTTTGCTCAACGGACAAATAAACTCTGGAATTTGTTGCCAGAGGATGTGGTTAGTGCAGTTAGTATAGCTGTGTTTAAAAAAGGTATGGATAAGTTCTTGGAGGAGAAGTCCATTACCTGCTATTAATTAAGTTGACTTAGAAAATAGCCACTGCTATTATTAGCAACAGTTGTTGCGGTTCTGGCTGCGAGCACCGCGGCTAGACCCTTACCTCCATGCTCCAGGACCTGCTCCCGCTTCTGGAGGCCTGGTTTGGGGCCTGTTTGGCGGTGTCCATGCTGGGGCTGTGCCGTCGCGAAGCCTCCCATGGATGCCCTGCTTCTAGGCGCGCACGCCACTTGGGCACTTTTCTAGGCCGTTTCCCGCCAGTGGTGACTCCGCCCAATTCCTGATGTCAGATGCCGCGGCCTTGATAAGCCGGCCGCGGACATCCAGTCTTTGCCTTGCAATGGGTTTACCTCCTGGTTCCCTGTTGTGTTGTGCCCCGGAGGACCTGCCTTGCTATTTTGCTCCTTACCTGCTACATTACCTGCTTGGTTCCTGCTGTCCTGCTACAGTTCCTGCCTGGTTCCAGAACCTGACCCCAGTTACAGTACCTCTACTGTTCTAGCCTGGTTCCAGTTTCCTGTCCTGATCCACAACCCGCTTCAGTCCCAGCGGCAAGGCCCCTACGGGCTCCTCCCAGGGGGGGCTTCGGCTTCCAAGGGTGAAGACACCTAAGTCCCAGTGGTTGGGCTCCTACGGGCTCCCGGGGGGAGTACCAGCTTCCAGGGTAAAGAGCATCTACGTCCTGCCTGAACATCTGCCTCCCAGCCTGCCACTCACCAGAGACATTGACCACCTTTCCCAGTCTCCTGCAGGTTGGCCCAAGGGTCCACTAAAACTGAAACTCCCATAACAACAGTAGCATGGAATAGACTTAGTTTTTGGGTACTTGCCAGGTTCTTATGGCCTGGATTGGCCACTTTTGGAAACAGGATGCTAGGCTTGATGGACCCTTGGTTTGACCCAGTATGGCATGTTCTTATGTTCTTATGAGCTGGGAAACTGAAGACCAGTTAGCCTGACTTCAGTGTCAGGAAAAATAGTGGAAAGTGTTCTAAATATCAAAATCACAGAACATATGGAAAGACATGGTTTAATGGAACAAAGTCAGCATAGCTTTACCCAAGGCAAGTCTTGCCTCACAAATCTGCTTCACATTTTTGAAGGAGTTAATAAACATGTGGATAAAGGTGAATTGGTAGATGGAGTGTACTTGGATTTTCAGAAGGCAATTGACAAAGTTCCTCATGAGAGGCTTCTAGGAAAAATAAAAAGTCATGGGATAGGTAGTGATGTCCTTTCGTGGATTACAAACTAGCTAAAAGACAGGAATCAGAGAGTAGGATTAAATGGACAATTTTCTCAGTGGAAGGGAGTGGACAGTGGAGTGCCTCAGGGATCTGTATTGGAACCCTTAATTTTCAATATATTTATAAATGATCTGGAAAGAAAGATAACGAGTGAGGTAATCAAATTTGCAAATGACACAAAATTGTTCAGATTAGTTGAATCACAAACATATTGTGATAAATTGCAGGAAGACCTTGTGAGACTGGAAAATTGGGCATCAAAATGGCAGATGAAATTTAATGTGGATAACTTAAAGTGCAAGGTGATGCATATAGGGAAAAATAACCCATGCTATAGTTACACAATGTTAGGTTCCATATTATGTGCTACCACCCAAGAAAGAGTTCTAGGCATCATAATGGATAACACATTAAAATCGTCGGATCAGTGTGCTGTGGCAGTCAAAAAAGCAAACAGAATGTTGGGAATTATTAGAAAGGAATGGTGAATAAAACGGAAAATCTGATAATGCCTCTGTATCGCTCCAGGGTGAGACCGCATCTTGAATACTGTGCATAATTCTGGTCACCGCATCGCAAAAAAGATATAATTGCGATGGAGAAGGTACAGAGAAGGGCTACCAAAATGATAAGGGGAATGGAACAGCTCCGCTATGAGGAAGGACTAAAGAGGTTAGGACTTTTCAACTTCGAGAAGAGACGGCTGAGGGGGGGATATGTTTAAAATCATGAGAGGTCTAGAATGGGTAGATGTGAATCGGTTATTTACTCTTTCAGATAATAGAAAGACTAGGGGGCACTCCATGAAGTTAGCATGTGGCACATTTAAAACTAATCGGAGAAAGTTCTTTTTCACTCAATGCACAATTAAACTCTGGAATTTGTTGCCAGAGGATGTGGTTAGTGCAGTTAGTATAGCTGTGTTTAAAAAAGGATTGTTTAAGTTCTTGGAGGAGAAGTCCATTACCTGCTATTAATTAAGTTGACTTAGAAAATAGCCACTGCTATTACTAGCAATGGTAACATGAAATAGACCTATTTTTTGGGTACTTGCCAGATTATTATGGCCTGGATTGGCCACTGTTGGAAACAGGATGCTGGGCTTGATGGACCCTTGGTCTGACCCAGTATGGCATGTTCTTATGTTCTTATGAATCATCTCCTATTTCACAGGATTCCTAGGATACGGCTGCTCTGTTGGAGATGTCTGAGACAATCATCTAATGGCTACATTTGTTTTAGATTCTGATAGAGATTAGCTTCTTAAGAAGTATTTTAGACATTGAAGTGAATTTTTTTTTGAATTGGAAGCATATGGTCTACCCGGAAGTTGCTAAAATGACCCAAATGAAACATAAGTGGTTTGCATTGATGAGTCCTAGGGCCTTGCAAATTAGGGTTTTTGTTTTTTTTTTTTTAACTATCTTTATTCACATTTTCAATAGTAATACAGTCAATCACTGAAACAGCAACTGTAAACAGCAAGGTAAATCCCTTTTAAACAGCTAAAAGTGCGTTGATATAGTTCTTGCTCCCCCCCCTCCCCCCGACCCTGGATGATGGATAGCGGGTTTCTAGTTCAAAAACTAGAAGAGTCTCAAGAGGTATACATGTCCGCAAGGATCTCTTTCCTCTTTCTCTCTCATCTGGAGGGTAAATCCCGTATTCTTCTTCCATTCAGGTCTTCAAGTCCACATGCCATGGGTCTAGGTAGTTACCAGTTTTTGGAGTGAGGTATCTTGTAATTGCAGCCCATATTTGTTTGGTATATACAGACCTCTTTGGCATTGCTTCCGTAAGAATTGCATGCTCCATAGAGCATAATCGGGCTATCTTTTGGAACCATTTTTCATAACTGGGGGCATAAGTGTCTAACCAATTTGTTAGTACTATTTGTTTCCCCACCAGACCCGCTCTGCAGATAAAAAGCCGCTCTGGGTTCCTATGAAAGTGTTGTATGAAATATAAGGGTATTTCTTATGAGCCTAGTCATTTCTCTTTTTCCTAAGTGAGAAATCTGTACATTCTGATTCTGTTCCACCTCTTTCTGCTGTGTTAGATTAATCTTGATTGTATGATTGAAGCATTCTATATGTATAGCCCCATAAGCAACCTGTAATCCTGTTTATATTCTTTGGTATTGATATAATTCTTGGATTATTTTGAATTCTCTAAAATATGGTGGACTTGATGAAAGGGCCAGTTGTTAAATTTTCTTTGATTTGTATTGTTTGTACTCTTTGGTTTTTCTTTTTTGGCTTGAAGATTTTTCTTTTCAAGTTTAACTTGATGAGTGTATTTGACATGTATAAATAAAGAGTTAAAAATAAATAAATAGATTGTGCTCTTTTCCAGTACCTTTGCTAACACTTAAAATTTTTTCTAGCATCTCAATGGGCTGCCATTAGTTTACGTATTTATTTTTTTTATCCTGGCAGTATAATTGTTGGCTCATGCCTTTACTTATTTATGTTTTTGTTTATTAAACAGTGCTAAGCAAATTACATCACATAAAAGATAAAATACATATAAACAACAGTATTAAAAATAAAGAAACACAATCATAAATTATATCCAAACTTTATAGCCTTGGCAGGTTTGCCTTTGCTGCTTTCATGTCATCTTAGAGTTAATTATTTCTTGCAAAATCAAATTCCTTTCCTTGTGTGCACCTGATGATCAGTTAATGCTGGCACCTTGGTAGATATTGTTTATTGTTGGGGGTGATGGGGCTGCTGAAACTAGACAAAGGGTGAGGGTTTCATCCACAGCACTGGGACTGGAAAGCTGAAAGTTATGCCCCGCTCTAATCCCCTTCTGTAATTTCTGAAGAGTTTAAACCATTTCTCTCTTCCATTGAAAAGGCCATTAACGGTTCCACAAGCTGAAATGCCACGGGCCATGTGGTGAACATTTCAGCCTTTGCTGTCCCACTTTCTAGTCAGTAAAATGTTACATTTATAAAATATTTGTTTGCTCATTTATCCCCGTCTCATATATTTGCTTTTATTCTTGTCTTAAGTTTCACTGCGTACCCTCTAAGTTTCACTTTTCTGTTGCACGTAAGGTTGGTCGGGGTCCTTTTCTTGCCCAGAGTCTGCCTGCGCCATTGTCGGTGGCACCTGGAGAGGCAGGAGCAGCAAGGGATCACCCCTGCCCTGTAAAGAAAGAAGAATTGAGGGTGGGGGAGTAAATGGGTTGGGAGCGAGTGGGGTAAACCTCCATTCTTTTACATTTCCGCTATGGTTTAAACACTTTTAAAATAAAACAAATAAAACCAATTTAATTGTTTTTCCTTTGATTTCATTTAAAAAGAACAAAATGAAACAGGGACATTTTGTTAAAATGTCCCTGTTTGTTTCCAACAAATGCACATTTCTTATTGGCCGGTCAAGGTTTGATGAGCGAGATTTAAAGCAGGGTAGGAGAGGGAAGGTGATGGGAAGGGACAGTGTAAGCCGACAGGTCTTCCTTGTTCTGGCCTAGATCCTGTGCACTTCTTGTGATGCAAACGAGTTTTCAAGAAATATGGAAGGGAACAGCTCCACATCTATCAAGCTGGCCAGCAGCAAAGTTCTCCAGGTAACTTTAACCCGGTATTCAGTGAGACTAGTTTCCTGCTGATTATACTCGGGATATCTGGGGAGCTGTAGGCAATCCCTGACTTACCCAATATCCACCCCCTTCCCCACCCAGCTAAAGATAGCTGGCTAGCGCTAAAAATCTGTGCCATCTGGCAAGTAAAAATCAATACAGCAGAAACGTCACCGCCTGGAATCCACCACCACCTCCTGATCCCCTTCAGTTAGATGCAGTTAGTGGTTCCCTTCCATGTTCCCCCAAACGGCCCCTCTCCTTCAAATGACAAGGGGGAAAAACATGCTGTAAAGGAGAGCATTTAAATCCTGCGTGTGAATCCCCACCCCCCACCCCCCTTTATACCAAAATTACACACACATCTGGCCCATGTCCTTACTGACCTGAATCCCCACCCTGCAGCCACTGCCCTATCTCTGAAGGTGCCCCCCAGGCAGAGGGGAGGAAGAGGCAGGCGTGGCTCCTCCCGCTTGGCCACGCTCTGACAATGGAAGTAGGATTCCTCGGACTGCTCGGGGACTCTGAGAAGATGGCAGGTTGCAAGGTCACCTGAACCATGATATTCCCCCCCCCCCCCCCCCCCAGTGTTTTACTGCTGGGGAAAATATCATGGGATCCAGTGCACTGACTCCTTCAGCTTGCAGGATCTCACGTTATTTTCCACAGAGGGATCAGTTCATGACCGACTTGGATTTGTACGGCTGCACAAAACTGAGCCTTAGTGTAAGACTGGGATTTAAAGAGCTTGTGGGCCCTGTTACTGCTCTCAGGTAATAATAACATTTTCTCATGCAATATGATTTCAAAATCTCATTTTCATGATATCATGCATGTCTCGAAGAGGTCCGGAGGATAATAAGTAAGTTTTAAATCCTCTTACACACTACTTCAAAACACTACTTTCCATCAAGCAGGTTTTATTCTATGAAATTACTTTTTCATTGCTTTCATGAAAATAAAGCTTTCTTGGGAGCCTTTGTTGAAGCAGCTTTTCAAATGCATTTTGAAAGTCCAACAATATAATATCAACTGGATCTCTCCAATGTGCTCCCTGATACCCTGAAAGAAATCCAGTCGATTCATAAGACATGACTTTTGTCACTTTATTGAGGTGTTGTTGACCCTTAGTCCAACATATCATTAGATAGAAAACCATTTCTACCCCTAGGACAGGTGGAGGTCTCCTTTTGGCTGAGCTGCAATGCTACAGACACAAGGAGTTTTGAACAAAACTGGTTTAAGTATGTCCTCACAATGGATTCCAAGTGTCGTTTTGAATACTTGAATTATTTAAATTATATGTCTTTTCTTAAATTTAAGCAAACACGTTGAATGTTGTGTTGTGTTCAGTGGGTGACGGGTCCATCCTGTGGCCCGCCACTCTTACGTCCAGCCTGACCCCTAGCTTGTTGATTTCTGATACTATGGCTGGCTTCCTTGGCAAGGATGCGGCCACCCAGTGCAGAGTGACTAGGCCCAAGCTGCCGATGCCAGCAATGCTGCAGGAGCTTCTCTAGCCATGCGCACGCCCGACTTGCCAGCATTTAAAAGGCCCATGGTGCCCCTTGATGACATCACAGACTGGGACTATAAAAGCCCACCTCTCTGCTTCTCCTTGCCTTGGAATAGGTTGCCTCTTCAGAGTAGTGCTTTGCCTCAGCGTTCATCACCCATCTGTTCCTGGTTCCTGCTGTGTTTCTGTTCTTCTGTGACTTCACCACGAGTCCTCGTCATCCTGGTCAGTCCTCCTCATCCACCTCCCAGTGTTCATCCTTGTTCCTGTGACTCCATGTCCTCCATTGTTCCTTGTCTCCTTCGTTTGACTTCTGGCTTTTGACCCTGGCTTAGACTTGACTCTGCTTGACCTCCACTTGCCTCTGACCTCTGCCTGCTTATAGTTGTTGACTGGCCTGCACCTGGCCTGATTCTCTACCTGGACCTCGACCCTGAGTGTACTCTACCTGCATCTGACTACAGCCTGAACCTGCCCAGACTGCTGCTTCACCTGACTCCGCTTTCTCTCACTGTGCTGGCCTGCATCTTCTCCTATGCAATGGATCTTCACCTCCACAGAGACCCGTGCCTTAGTCTAGCCAGACCCGGCACCCAAGGACTCGAGCTAAGGGGAACGAGGAATGGTATTGGTGAAGCTCCTGTTGAGCCTCTGCTTCAGCCAGCTCTGACTGCCAAGGGTGGGGACCTGCAGGGCTCCTCCTTGCAGGTTGTGCCAACCTCACCTCAGCCCAACGGTCCACTGTTGCAACATGTTGTTTAAATTAAGCTACAAAAAGCTGCATTCTTCAGTTTTGCAATTCAGCTGAAACTATTTGGAAGGTTCCTATTAATGGTTAAAAATAGCATTATATTGAAATTATTATGTCTGCGGGCTAATGAATAAGTTCAAGATGAAGACGGTCATTGAGTTACAAATCACTGATTGTACAAAAACCTTTAAAAAGCTGCTAAAGACTCATTTTTTTCCAGCAGGTATTTGACTGCTAAATATCCTGAAGGCATGATCTGTGGCATTATGTCCTGCTTGCCTGTTTAATTATACTTTTATGTTTGTTTTTAGTTAAGCCACCTAGGGCAGTGGACGAGATGTTGGAACCCGGCCCCCGGGTCGATCTGCAGCATAAGGTTTGGGCCCTGAGTTTGGCCTGGATCTGTGCCAAGGCTGAAGCCCAGGCATTGGGATCTGCCCTGGCCATGGCTATGGATATCTGACAGATCAGGTAAGTGATATCTGATGAATCAGGTAAGTGAGAAAAACATTTTTAGGGGTCCCTGCCATTGCTCAGGTCTCAGCTGAGGCCCCAGCATTGGCCCAGGCCTAGGCCAAGACCCCAGTAATGCACTCAGGCCTAGGTCATGACCCCTGCTTTGGCATCTGGCCTAGTTGTAGGCCTGACCAGAAGTTTTAACCAAATTAAACAAATAAGGTTTGTTTAATTTGGGGGGCTCTCAATTAGTTTCAGGGCCTCTGAATGAAACAAATGGCCATCCCTAAATTGTACATGGCTGATTGAATATTTCAGTGGAAATTTGTGGTTCATATGTGCAACTCTTTGCCCAATATTTGTTGTTCTAGGACTGGAATATGTAGCTCAGTTTTCTATACTCATTTCCTATTACATGGACTACATCTAGTTATACTTTTTTAAAATACAAACTTTGCACTAGAAAGTGGAATGAGAATACATACTTTTCATATTGGTCCTGACTGAGCATTAATTTTCAACTTCATTTAGCTGATTCAGCTCAGCAATTCAACTCATAAAGTCCATATATAACCAATCATCTTCCACCAATCACCTTTCCTTCCTCATAAACAATCTCCGTGCAGCAGCCTATGCTCCCCTCCCTTCCTCCTTTCCAATCTGAAAAAGACCTTAGGGCAGCAGCAAAATCCCCCTCTCTGAACCTCCCCAAAGTGTAACCTTAGTCAAGTCTCTATGAATATGCACAAGAAATAGTTGTACACATAGGAAGTAGTGCGAGAAAGTGAATCCCATGCATATTGATTAGGGATATCCTGAAAACCTGACTGGCTGGAGGGCTACCCTAGGACCAGTTTGAGCACCCCTGTTCTATTTCACGATGTTTGTCAGACATTGTGGGATGAATGCATCCGTTCATGATGCAGACAATCCATAATGCTTAAAGACCTCACAGAGAGATAAACAGTAATCTAATCCTGAGTCCATCCCTCTCTATCTTTCCCTTTGTATCTCATTATTTGAGACTTTGCATTGATTGCATTGGTTTTCTCAGAAGCTATATCAGGTCCTAATTCAAGTCAAAATTTCTTATGTAATTATACTAAAAGAAAAACCACACAGAACTTTTATCAAACTATTTCATGAATGGATTATAGTGAACAATATTCATGTGAAGTGTGGCAAAACAAAAAACAAAGTCTGAGTGTCCAGGGATCACATCCCGAAAGTACATATAAATGAATGTAAACAGTGCTAAGTCATCAGGTTTTTCCTTCCAGTGGTACAGGAACCATTGGCCAAGAGGGTAAGTGATGGGAGCAGACATTTTTTTTATTACTTTAGACTGGAACATGTACAAATTTTCCCCAGTATAAATCAGATTTAATATTCAGAAGCTCTTAGGATGAATAGTCTTGCCATGATATTCTCTGTTAGGAGTGAAAATCTGATGGAAAGATGTTCTTTGGTAAGTAGTTCATTTGTTGACTAATTCCACATCAGGTATGGGTATAAATGTGTCTCCTTCTGATATAAATCAGTAAGAAATCTGTAAATTATGTTTTAGGATTTGTTTAAAATGATGTCCTAGAGTAGATGACAGGTTGATCCCATCACGCCAATAAACATTAGACTCTGGATAGGATTAGGGAGGCGAGATCTGAGTTATGCTTCACAGTGGTTTACAGCTGTCCCAGCAAATGCTCAGCAGAACACCAGCACATATCAGCATCTTATTAGTATACAGGGAAAGTAAAATTTACTGGCTGACTGAGCTTGCAATCATTTCAAATCTCCTAAAATGAAAAGTGGGATTATGGTTACAGACAAAAGAAAAAGGTCAAGTCATTTAAAGAGAAAGCCATTCCAGATTTATGAATTAGAATGCCTTTATTTAAAAATGATGCCTAACTTAAAAAGCAAATATTTAACTGACAAGTGCAATTCATTTTAAATTTCAATCAAGCAACTGGTATCATCTTGTGCTATGCTATCTGCTCTCTTAATCCTTAATTGAGGAGGGAGTGTTGTTTCCTCTTGAATTGTACAGAGTATGGGAGATTGGGTTCTAATGCTCGTGACACTGGAGGATCCCTTGTTCAGTTTTGCAGACTCTATAGAGCTGGGGCTCACTTATACCCGAGGCATCAGGTGAATTCATCTGTGGAATGGTCTTGCAGGAAATTTACCTAAAGTCCCCCCAAAGTGAAAGTGGTTTAAATAACACCCAAAGAAAATGAATTGCATTATCTAACAGCAGATGACCTAAAACTTTAATGTTTATTGCACTGTCTAGCTACAATGTCCCCAGACATATGGATAACTGTCCATGAGGAAACCTAATGCTGCAATCTGTTTCATTATTTAGCATAGAAACCCCAGAATGTGTCCCTGCAGTTCCCACTTCTCCATTCTGGTAAGTCTCTCACCAGGCCCCTAATGAGAAGGACGTCTTGAGAAGTTCATTAACTTTATTGAAGTGATTATAATTAGGGAAGGGAGGAAGAGGCTGGGTGGTGGTGGTGGGGTGAGATGAGAAATATTTGTGTTGGAAAGAGGCGGCGAGTAGTGGGCACACCTGACTGAGGTCCATCAAGCTCAGCTGCCTGTTTCCAACAGTGCTCAATCGAGGTTACAAGACCCTGGAAAGATTCCCACAGTAAAACAGATCTCATGCAGCTGCGGAAAGGTGGAACTGTGTAAATCTGTGACTGTGAGATGCGGCTCACACTGGACATTTAGGATGAAAAATTAACAGCAGTGTTCAGGAAAATCCGTAGTCCAATAACCAGTAAAATCACAGACTTCCCCCAGTTAAAGAAATATTATAGACCAATAAGGATAAAAGAGAATTGAAATGTACCCTTGATTACATGTGACAGACGGAAATCAGAGAAGTCCAAAGACCCCTTCTTTGTGTCATAATTAAAGAGATATGTTATTTATAACCTGTCCTGGATGTTTTCAGAAGGGATCTGCTTTTCTATTAAACAAAATTTACATGGAATTTCATTCCATGTAAACTGATTTGATATGACACCCGTCATGAAGGTCGGTATATAAAATAATTAAATAAATAAATAAAATAAATAAATGAGCCCATTTTTGCTTTTTTTCACACAAATCAAAAAATTAAAAAAAAAAAAGTTGTAACTCTTGTATTTTTGGGAAATACTCAGCATTATTAGTAGATAGAGTGCAGTATTAGCAACCCAGAGAACTGCTAAGCTTTCTTTCACAGACATCACAACCACTGAAATTAAGACTTTGTAGCAGGGGTGTTTTCATTCCTATTTGCAAATTAGTGTGCCCTGTTTACTAATAGTGAGCACATTTTCCCGAAAATGAAAAATACAAACCAAAAAAACAGAAAAATAATGAAGAAGAGAAGAATTCATATGCACAGCCCTAGTTTTCAGCTTTAGTGCTAATATTGTATGATATATAAGGGGGGTGTTGTCTCAATGTTGTCCCATTTCTACTCTCTTTCCCTCATTTTGTGCTTTCTTCCTTGTTTCAGCAACTCCATGACATCCGAATACAGGGAAACAGGAAATCACTCAGATGCAACAGAATTCCTGCTTCTGGGGTTCTCAGAGTTCCCAGAGCTGCAGCTCCCTCTCTTCACTCTCTTCTCACTCCTCTACCTGATGGCCGTGCTGGGGAACCTCCTCGTTATCTGCATAGTATGTGCCGATCGACACCTGCACACCCCCATGTATTTCTTCCTGCTCAACTTATCCATCATAGATATCTGCTCTTTAACCAACATTGTTCCAAAGTTGCTATCAATGCTTCTAAAAAACAGCAATGAAATATCATTCAGTGGGTGTATTTTGCAGTTGTACTGTTATATATTGAGTAGTGGGACAGAATTTATGCTTCTTGCTGTCATGGCTTATGATCGTTATGTTGCAATATGCATTCCTTTGCATTACACAGTCATCATGAATACGAGAGTCTGTGCTCTTCTGGCAGCTGTCTCATGGGTAACAGGTTTAATAGAGGCATTGCCACATATTGTTATTATATCCCAGTTTTCTTTCTGTGACTCTAATGTAATCAATCACTTCTACTGTGAACTCACAGCACTGCTGAAACTTTCCTGCACAGACATCACAGTCATTGAAATTATGACTTTTGCAGCAGGGGTGATTGCGGGCTTCACCCCATTTCTCCTAACCCTAACTTCCTACCTGTTTATTATCTCCACCATCCTGAAGATCCGCTCTACAGAGGGGAAAAGCAAGGCCTTCTCTACCTGCTCCTCCCACCTTATAGTCATTGTGCTGTTATATGGGACTATGTTGGGAATTTATTTGCAACCTGGGTCAAGGGCATCTCTGAATTCAAACATGCTGCCTACCTCAATATATATAGTCACGCTCCCATTAGTAAATCCCTTGGTTTATAGCATGAGAAGCAAAGACTTAAAAGTGGCCCTGAAAAAAATTATAAGAAGAAAGCCAACAATTTTGATTATTAAGAAACATTTTTGAAAGGCGCCCATTTGACACTTGGAATCTAATCAATTTCGAGGACTAAAGCTCCTCTCCTTTCTAAACTGGCTTTGCACAAGTCTTTCTTGGAGAAAACTCCTAATATAAGGCACAGGAAATATTTTATTTTTGACAATTTAGAAAAGAGAAATTGCCAAGAAACACATTTTCTGGAAAGGCAGCCGGGAATTGATTCAAGGCTGCTCATGATAACTTAGGTTTCCTGGCCCAGGCTCAAGTCATAGCCTTCCCTCGTCCCTTTCTCCATCCCCTTTAGTTGCAATACCATTGGTGGAAATGTGGGTGTATCCCCACTATGACCAATAATCAAGACCACAGAAAGATCAATATATTGAAACTTTATTGAAATATTCATTTGTAAGTACACAGAGTATGGGGAAGGAGACAGCTCTGAGTCAGCCTGCCTTGGAGAACTCTTCTCCTAAGCACTCACCAAGCCTTTTCTTTTATACCTATTTTTATCCATTAGCTTAGTACTGTCTGACCAATTTTGGCCTTTCTGTCAAGCATTGTCTATCCTCTTATAATTTTCTAAACAACTAAGTCATAAATAAAATGGCTTGTAAAAATAATTCCCTCTTTTTCCTAACATATGTTCTCTTTCTCATGATCACAAACTTGCTAGCTCTGAGAAATTTCTGCTTTTACTCTAGTGCCTAGGGTTATTGCTGGATGTTATCTGCTGCTTGCAGAGCTTCTGGTTCCTTGTTCTCATGTACAGCTGCAGCTCTCCCTCGTCCACACCAATTTCCACATACTGGGCTTGTGGACACTGGCTCATTCTGTCTGACCTTAGGTCTTGGTCACTAGTCAGCATTTTACAGAAATAAGGTATATATATTGAGAGGGGGGGGGGATATGAGTGAGGGGCAGTTGGATCTTAGCTGATGATTGGCTTGGGGATACAAAGGAACATGGAAGTAGGAGGTTTAGCATTGGGCTTACAAAGAAAATAGGCTGAGTCTTACTGGGAATCTTTACCAGGTGATGGTTGGCCAGCATGAGAAATGTGAAGGTCATCCTCCTTCTTCTCATGGTTGGTCTGTAGCTCCCTGTCATTTGCATTAAAAATGTGCATTGTGTCTCTTTCAACCTACAATCCAGGTAAAAATATGTGGGTAGTAGAACTATAATTATGCTTTTTGCCACATTCAGGGTAGGCAATTTTCAGACAGCTGAATTCTGGAAGTAAAATCTTTTTCCCCTCAGAAATCACTTGGAAAAATATAATAATGCACAAGAAAATAATATTTTTAGCAGAAAGAATGCTCTAGAACAAATGATTATGGTGGGAGGCTCTAAAGGCAGTATCAAGAAATATATCTTTCCTAGAAAGGATGGTGGACTAATGGAATATGCCTTTCAGACATTACTTTCCATCAATTTGTTTTTTCCCCATGAAAATATTTTTTCTTTGCTTTCAAAACAACATAGCTGCTTTAAAAGACTTTCTTGAAGGACCTTGCGAAAAGCTTTTTGAAAATCTAACTATATGATATCAACTTGATCTACCAGTTTGTTGTTGCAGATGTCCTCAAGGAACTTCAGTGGATTAACCCAATCAATCATAGTGCAAAACAGTAAAGAAATGAGAATGCTTTAATAGAACAAAGTCAGCATGGCTTTACCTTACCCAAGGCAAGTCTTGCCTCACAAATCTGCTTTACTTTTTTGAAGGGGTTAATAAACATGTGGATAAAGGTGAACGAGTAGATGTGATATATTTGGATTTTCAGAAGGCATTTGACAAAGCCCTTCATGAGAGGCTTCTAAGAAATCTAAAATGTCATGGGATAGGAGGCGGTGTGCTTTTGTGGAATACAAACTGGTTAAAAGACAGGTAACAGTGAATAGGGTTAAATGTACAATTTTATCAGTGGAAAAGGGTAAACAGTGGAGTACCTCAAGAATCTGTACTATGTCCCGTGCTTTTCAATGCATTTATAAATAATCTGGAAAGGAATACGACGAGTGAGGTAATCAAATTTGCAGATGATATAAACTATCAGAGTAGTTAAATCACAAGCGGATTGTGATAAATTGCAGGAGGACCTTGTGAGATTGGAAAATTGGGCATCCAAATGGCAGATGAAATTTAATGTGGATAAGTGCAAGGTGATGCATATAGGGAAAAATAACCTAGGCTGTGCTTACATAATGTTAGGTTCCATATTAGGAGTTACCAACCAGGAAAGAGATCTAGGCATCAGAGTAGATAATACTTTGAAATTGTCGGCTCAGTGTGCTGCGGCATCAAAAAAGCAAACAGAATATTAGGAATTATTGGGAAGGGAATGGTAAATAAAATGGAAAATGTCATAATGCCTCTGAATCGCTCCATGGTGAAACCACACTTTGAGTATTGTGTACAATTCTGGTCGCTGCATCTCAAAAAAGATGTAGTTGTGATGGAGAAGGTACAGAGAAGAGCTACCTAAATTATAAAGAGGATGGAACAGCTCCCCTATGACGAAAGACTAAAGAGGTTAGAGCTGTCCAGCTTGGAGAAGAGATGGCTGAGGGGGGATTTGATAGAGGTCTTTAAAATCATGAGTGGTCTAGAATGAGTAAATATAAATTGGTTATTTACTCTTTCGGATAATAGAAGGACTAGGGGGCACTCCATGAAGTTAGCAAGTAGCCCATTTAAAACTAACTGGCGAAACATATTTTTCACTCAATGCACAATTAAACTCTGGAATTTGTTTTCAGAGGATGTAGTTAGTGCAGTTAGTGTAGCTGGGTTTAAAAAAGGTTTGGATAAGTTCTTGTAGAAGTCCATTACCTGCTATTAATCAAGTTGACTTAGAAAATAGCCACTGCTATTACTACTACCATCAGTGGCATGGAATATACTTTGTTTTTGGGTACTTGTCAGGTACTTGTAGCCTAGATTGGCCACTGTTGGAAACAGGATGCTGGGTTTGATGGACCCTCGATCTGACCCAGTATGGCAATTTCTTATGTTCTTACAATCGGAGCTTGTGTTTTCTTTGTAGAAAGAGAACTACAGTGTTCTGTCTTTATCATATGCTTAGTTATTCCCACATATACCTTTGTACATGGGCAGATGATAACATATAGCACTTATGAAGATGTGCAGTTGGTCATATTCATCAATTCATATACTTATCCAGATGATGGATCCTGGCATATTTCTGTACTAATTGTCAATGTTGAAAACAAACAGTCACCGCATGGGGAATGACCTTTTACATAGGATGCATTGTTATTTGTAATCACATAAGGCAAAACTGATTTTACCAATAATCTCTTAGACCTGGATTCACCATTCTATTGCAGAATGGTGAATCCAGCGAAAGCGGGGGTTGGGGGGGGTGAAGTGGGGACGGGCCTGCGAAAGCCGGCAGCCTCTGCACCACCACGGTGTTTTCGCTGCCAGCTTTCGCACCCAATAGCGCCACCGTGAAAGGTGGCGCTATTGGGCGCATTACTAGCAATGATAAGGTTACTAACCTTATCGCCGCCAGCAAAGACATCATGGAGTCCGCCCCCTTGCTACCCTGACTCCGCCCCTAGCAAGCTATTGCACGCGGAAAGGGACTTTTCGCATGTGATGGAGGCTTATCGTGTGCGACAGAGGCTTATCGCACGTGATAAGCCTTAGAAAATGGCCCCCTTAGATTGATTCCTCAGGTGATAGAGTTTGGAATACTGAATTTAATTTCAAAATGTGCCAGTGCTTATTAGTGAAGCCAACATGGCTTTCAATATTTGCATGTTTGTATAAAAGATATGCCATACAGGGTCAGACCAAGGGTCCATCAAGCCCAGTATCCTGTTTCCAACAGTGGCCAATCCAAGTCACAAGTACCCAAACATTAGATAGATCACAAGCTACTATTGCTTATTAATTACGTCATAGCAGTTTATGGATTTATCCTCTAGCAACTTATCCAAACCATTTTTAGATACAAATCAAACTGGTTTACAATGAACGAAAAATTGCCTGTAGGCTATACATAGAACCATGAACATTTAAGAAAAACTCTGGGTAACATAGTTATAAAGTTAACTAACCAGGAAAATGATTTGAATTACCTAGTAATAAAGGTCACAATAAGCGATTGATCCAATTAAATTGGGCTTGGATCTAATTAGGGTAGAGTAAATGAGATGAATTGCAGAGGGCTAGGGAAAAGGAAAAGATAGGCAGAATAAGACCAAAGGGTATCTGAAGGTTTCTTCAATGGAACATGAGTTAGAGAAACTAAAAGTGAAATATGAGAGAGAAAATAACAAACCAAACCAAACTTGTGAAGAGTAAAGAGCAGGGATATGATGCGAAAAAGGAGAGAATGTGTTAGCTAAAATGCGGGTTCTGGAAATGCAAGGTTGAATAACCATGTTTTTAGTTTTTTCTTGAAGGAGATTGGGCAGGGGTCCTGTCGGAGGTCTAGTGGGAGAGTGTTCCATTGAGAGGGACCTGCGGTAGAAAAGGCCCTGTTCCTTAGAGACATTTTAGCTTGAGGGATGAAGAGAGTGCCTAGGTAAGCTCTTCTCGTTGGTCTAGTGGAGTTATTAGGGCGAACCTGGAAGGTGAGATCGATTGGAGCAAGGTTGTGTAGGGTTTTGTGCATGATGGTCAGCACTTTGTAGAGGATTCTAAATTTGATCAGTAGCCAGTGGAGGTTGTAAAGGATAGGTGTGATGTGATCCCTCTTTTTTGAGTTCGTTAAAATCCTGTTGTGACTATTGCTGCTCGATGCCCTCACTCCACCCTCTCTACCTTTGTGGTGACTCCCTCCGGGTCTGATGGATGGCTGGCTGCCTCAGCATCTCCATGCTGTCTCCCTCTGGCGTCCCTGGACTGGCTCGACGTTGCAGATCCTCCATGTTTGCCTGATGACCTAGGGCATGTGCTCTGACTGAAGTACCAGCAAGGGCGCGAACCTCAGGGGTGACCCCCTGAGATGACATAATCCGCTTCCAATATTTAAAGGTCTTTGATATCGCTAACAAATTGAGTTAGCAAGGACATGGACACGGACAAGGACAAGGATTGGGTCCATTCTAGCTACTCTGTCTCCTCAGACTTACCAGAGGTACCCACTCCTCGGGGGCCTCGCTATTTTCTTTACTTTCAGATTACAGATAGGAATCGGTACTCGCTCCTCGAGGGTCCGTGTTCCTGGACACTCTGAAGATTGTCTAATGCTTGGAAGCTATCACTGCTACAAACAATTGTGAGTTACCATCGCTCTCTCAGAGCATTCCCTGGAACCAGGTCCTCGTTCCTTGAGGGCCTACACCTTTCCAGCTCCTGAACTTCTTTATTTATTTTATTTATTTATTTATTTTTAATTTTTATATACCAGAATTCCTGTATGCAATACAAATCAATCCGGTTTACAAGTAACAAAAAGGTTGCCCTGGTCTGGGAGGTTAGACCGGGGTTTTTTACATAGAACATTGAACAATAACAATCAACCAATGAACATTATTACAAGGAACAGTGAAATATCAATAATATTTAACAAATAATAAATAACCTTGTTCGTGTTTTGAATAGTATGTGTGTGTTCCCCTTTTTACAATGGACTTTAGTAGCGTATATCGACTGCAACGGTTATATAATATGTCCTCTGTTAAATGACTGTTAAGTAGGCAATTTTAAATAGTTAAATGTTAAATAGGCATTGCGAATAAGCAAGTACGTGTAAGAAGTTAAGTGTCAAGCTATTCGTGACACCCTACAATGGTTGGATCTGAAAGACAGGAGGAGGTGCTTAGTTACCTTAAATCTCACAAAGTTACCTTAGTTACCTTAAATCTCACATAAGGTCTTTGAGACCTTATGTGAGATTTGTCATCTAGTTCTGTTCATGAACTCTGCCTACTCTGCCTACTCACTTTCTAGTTTCTCAACAGCTCAGCCATCCTGGGATAGTTGTTCCAGTACCTGAGGGACTACAGCCCTGCTGGGCATATCAAGCTCACTACTGCCACCTCTGGTGGTTTCTTAACCCTGTTTAATAAAATAACTAAATGTGTGTCTGTCTCCATACTCAAGCCTAGCCGGTGGTCCCTCTCGGGATATCCTCCTGGGGGTGTGGTCATCTGCCACTGGCCCAGGGATCCACCCACAACTATAACAGAACCAGAACAGATTGGCCGTGCAAAATCCAAAGCGTAGCTGTGTTCGATTATGCTTAGGACTCATTGATCCGACAGTACCGTGGTCCACTCCTCCAGGAATAAGGACAGCCTGCCCCCGATCTTTGGAACTTCATTGTGAGGGCTTGGGGCCCCCATACACCTGAGGGGTTCCTTCTCTGAAGGGCAGCCGGCCTCGAAAGGACTGGGTGCCCATATACTGACGGCTTTGTCCCTGACTAAATGAGGAGCCAGTGGATCAAGAGGAGCAAAAATGTTGATTCCCCTGAAATCTCACTCTCTGCGGAAACGAGCCTCTCATCCGAGGCCTGTCCTCCAGCAGCTTATGTACCTTGTTCTCCCCCAGCGACTTGATCATATCTTCCAACTGCTGTCCAAACAGCAATCTTCCCTTGAAGGGCAGAGAACCCAAATGCGCCTTGGAGGATACATCTGCCGACCATTTCCGCAACCATAGGAGTCGATGTGCTGAGACTATGGAGAAAATCATCCTCCCTGAGGTCCATAAAAGATCATACAGTGCATCCGCAGTGTAAGCCACCGCAGCCTCCAACCTCCTAGCTTGTTGTGACTGGGCATCAGTAAGCTCTACGGACGCTTGTAAATCTTGGACCCATCGGAGACTGGCACGCTGAGCAAAGCTGCTGCAGATTGCAGCCCGTACCCCGAGAGCTGATACCTCGAAAATCTTCTTGAGATGTACCTCCAACTTGTGGTCCTGCAAGTCCTTCAAGGCTGTGGCACCCAACACCGGAATAGTCAACTTCTTCATCACCGCTGAGACAGCAGCGTCCACCTTAGGCACCTTGAGACGATCCAGCATGTCCTCTGGGAGCAGATACAACTTATCTATGGTTCTATTAACCTTCAACCCCAGATCAGGAGAGTTCCACTCTTTAAATAGAAGGTCAGACACCTACAAGTGGAATGGGAATGACCTCGCTGGACCTCTGAGTCCTAGCATCACCGGATCCATATTAGGCCCAAACCTAGAATTCTCCTGAGGGACTTCAATTCCTTGCTCGTCGAGGATGAACGGAATTAGGGGCCCCAATTCATCCCTTTTAAATAAGCGAACCACCTTGGGGTCATCCCCCTCCACCGGAGGGGAGCCCATTTGCTTCATCGGTGGAGCCTGGGCATCCGGATCCCCATCCATATCCTGATCATGAGCCAGCCACAGAGACCCCTTCTGATCTGACAGATCCGAAGATGCGCTGTCCCTCGGACCAACTACAGAGTGAAGCGGACGCTTCTCCTTGGGCACTCCATCGTGCTTCAATGCCTGAACCTGCTTTCGACCCACGGGTCCCCTGCAATCTGGCTTGTGCCCCTGCAACTTCCCAGCCTTGCGAGCCTTAAAAGCTTTGTGCATTAAAAGCACAAAATCCGAGGTGAACACTGAAGAAGACCCTTCAGAGTCATCCCCTTCATTGCCCCTTGCTGAGTCCTCCGCAGCCCCATCCAAACCGCCCCCCCCCTCCAGGTGCACCCGGCCATGGAGACAATGGGGGAGGCAAAATTCCCTCCCCCATAGCAGCCTTTGCCTATTCTCTTATGGTCTGTAAAATGGCCTCCGTACCCACGCTGAGCAGGAACGGATCCAGGGCCTGCCTATTCAAAACCAAGGCGCTGGTTCTCCGACACGGTCGCAATCCACCCTCCACCAATTTCGCTGGAGCCATGACCCCCAACGACCCCTCTCCACCAGATAAACAGTCCATGCAAATACTGGCATGGGAGAGCCGCGTGTGGCGCAGGCCGCACCACGCAGCATGAGCAGTGCTCTAAATTTAGTCCAGCCGGAGAGAGGAATGGCGAAAGAACAAAGACCTACCCGATCGGAGCTGTCCGCGTTCTGAAATTAACACGCGCGGAGAGCACACAAAGCTGGCAGAGCAGGAGAATTTAAAGGCACAGTATATAATTATTATATTTTTTAATTGTGTAGGGGCTAACTAAGGTGGGAGCCCAAGACCCCCGGGACCACCTTCAGCAGGCAGTTACAGGGTCCTCAACCCTCTGTTCCTGAGCCTTAAATACCAGGGGGGATGGTCCCATCAGGACATGACAAACCCCTGGGAGGCTAAAGGGGAAACTAGCTAAAAGATCAAAACACCTGGCCCCTTGCTAACCATCAGAACCTAACTCCAAAGCCTGACCAAAAACAACTAAATCCTGACAAAAAATACCAGACTCCGGGGAAGCACCTCTTCCACCTGCTGGAGACAGAATACTAACAGACTGTAGGTGGCACCTCAGGGGTATACGACAGAGTCCACAGAAATGGGTCTGTCTCCACCTGCTGGAGGGGAGGTAAAACCCAGGAGTCTTGGTACGTACAGGGAACCCCGTTTCAGCTGTTTTATCTTTAATCTCACTAAAATAATTTCCTTACCTTTGACAGGCAATTAAACATTAATAATCCCTCTCATTCATTCTCATTCACTCTTAGTTATTGTTTCTTAAATATTTCTAAGGTGTTTTATGCAGTATAAAGGCTGCTGAGCTCTCTCTGTCACCTTTCCCAGCTCAGGGCCCTCACTGGCCAACTGTCATGCAGAGAAAACTAAAGGAATATTGCTGATGTCATAGAGAAGAAATGTATCTGTCCCACTTGGGATAGATTAGTAATTAACAGAAAACTCTAAAAAAAACAAAAAAAAACCCCTTGATTCAAGAGACTAGTAAAAAGTTAAATTATTAACTAATTTAAATGCATTCCCAATTATACCAATTCTTTAAACAAATAGTAATTTGGCTGTAATTTGTACCATTACTTTCAACCTTGCTGCAGGTGAGCAGGTGAGCAGTGCTCTGTTGCTAAGGTAAAAGCTTCCCTGGATACCCGTTGCTATGGTTCCCAAGCACATGACTCAATGCAGGCATCACTGGCACTCACCCAGCCCCTTCCAATTCATTATTCCACCTTCCATTCTCTTCACCACATTTACATGTATTATCCAGTTTTTCCTCTTCTTCGATTGGTTAAATTCTTGCGATCCTAACTTGCATGTTCCTTGATATTACTATCTCTATCATTAGTAACTGTCTGGTTACTTCTGTTTTTAGGAAATCCTCTGCTCCACTTTAATAGCCACCACCCACATTCCCTTAGTCATAACATTCCTACAGGCCAAGTCCTGCAGTGAGTGAGGTGATCAGACTTGCAGATGACACAACATTATTCAGAGTTGTTAAATCACAAGCAGATTGTGATAAATTGTGAGACTGGAAGATTGGGCATCCAAATGGCAGATGAAATTTAATGTGGACAAGTGCAAGGTGATGCATATGGGGAAAAATAACCCATGCTGTACTTACATGATGTTAGGTTCCATATTAGGAGCTACCATCCAGGAAAAAGATCTAGGCATCATAGTGGATAATACATTGAAACCGTCGGCTCAGTGTGCTGTGGCAGTCAAAAAAGGAATTATTCTACCTCTGCTAATTAATAATGATCTGGTTTATGTGACCTTAAATGTGTTTACTGTTTAATATTGACTGGGTCGGGGTGAACAGGTGGTAGCTGAGACTGAAGAACCAGAAAGGTCTTGATGACCTGGAGAAGGACTGGGTGGATTGGTGGACTAATTGGTAAACTAGTTCATTTTCTCAATGTGTGCACGTTTTCAAATTGGCTGACTTACATGCAGAAAGCAGGACTTATACAAGTAGGGTCCCACTTTACATTCCCGCATAAAATAAACATGCTTATATCTTTAAAATTGGTAGGAAAACTACATGCATTCAATGCATATATTATCTAAATTGGACTACTGTAACTCCTTACTACTAGGTCTACCAAATAACTCAATACAACCACTTCAAATGCTACAAAATGCAGCTGCACGCTTGATTACTAACACACACCGCCACGAACACATTACTCCAGCCCTACAACTCCTACACTGGCTTCCGATTGCATCTAGGATAATATTCAAAGCACTCACCCTTATACACAAGACATTATATAACCAAGACTTTCATTGGTACTCCGAGTTCTTTACATTCCATACATCGGACAGACCAATTAGAAAAATGCACCAGGCTAAGCTAAATACTCCAACGCTGAAACAAATAAGATATGTCACAACGAGAGAACGAACATTTACGATAGCTGGAACTAACATGTAGAACAAACTTCCCACTGATCTGTGCCTGGAACCCTGCCACAAGAAATTCAAACAGAATTTAAAAACATGGCTGTTCAAACAAGCCTACAATTTGTGAACCTTTCTCATCAGACAAAAATTTTTTTTTACATGACATTTATATAATACTATTTTATCATTCCAATTAGTTACTATTAATTACACTAAACACACTTTGGTGTCCTATTTACCTACAATATGATTAATATTGTTATTATCTCCCATTTAATTCTGACCTTGAAAATATCTGTACTGTTAATAATGTACTACTAAGTTGATCCGCCAGTCATATACCCCCTAGCTAATTGCTAGTCTGAATTATTTAAATTATTGTAAGTTCTATGTTATGACCTATATTTCATTACTTATACCTGTTGGATTGTAAAGCCTGTTGCTAATTTAATGTTTATTGTAAACCGAGGTGATGTTTGCTAACGAGCCGCAGTATATAAAAATCTTTAAATAAAATAAATAAATAAATAAATAAATATGTGGTTCAATGCATTGCATGTATTCTCATGTAGGCCTACATATGCATGTCTGTTGCAGAGTACACAAAACATATTTAATTATATGCTTTTATGTCATGTGAGTTGTTATAAAATGGAATGGTGAATAAAATGGAGAACATCAAAATGCCTCCGTATCTCTCCATGGTGAGACCCCACCTTGAATACTGTGTGCAATTCTAGTTACCACATCTCAAGAAAGATATAGTTGCGATGGAGAAGGTACAGAGAAGGGCAACCAAAATGGTAAAGGGGATGGAACAGCTCCCCTATGAGGAAAGACTAAAGAGGTTAGGACTTTTCAGCTTGGAGATGAGACACCTGAGGGAGGATTTGATAGAGGTGTTTAAAATCATGAGAGGTCTAGAATGGATAAATGTGAATCACTTATTTACTCATTCAGAAAATACAAGGCATTCTATGAAGTTAGCAAGTAGCTGATTTAAAACAAATCATAGAAAATTATTTTTCAGTCTATGTACACTTAAGCTCTGGTAGTCACTGCCAGAGGATGTAGTTAAGGCATTTATCATTGCTGGGTTTAAAAAAAGTTTGGACAAATTCCTGGAGAAATCCATAAATTGCTATTAATTAAATTGATTTAGCGTTTAGCTACAGCTTATTGCTGGCATTAGTAGCATGGAATTTTTGCCAGTTACTTGTGATTTGACGTGGCCCCTGTTGGACACAGGATGCTGGGCTTTATTGACCTTTGGTCTGACCCTTCTTATGTTCTTATGTGCATGTGCTATGCATGTGCAGCTGTGGTGTTTTTTTGGTTCAGTTCTGGTAATTTATGTTTGGAATGGTTTGGTGGCAAATTTGATTTCTTTTTTTTTTAATTTTTAAGCTCATTAATTTAGGGAAACAGTATGTTAGATGCTAAAACAAATGATCTGAAAATTTTTCAGAATGAATAGTGTTTAGGTTTGCTTGCAACAAGCTGAAACAAAAAGTGAAATCATTGGTCGAATTTTTGCCATTCAGATCAGTCACAAGCACATCCCTAGCACATGCTGTGTGCACAATCCCAGGTGCACACTTACTTTTTCAGAACTGCTCAAAGATCAATTTTCTAGCTATTGGACTGCATTTAGTTGGGTTTAAATAATCCACTGGGAATCAGGTTGAGATCACAAGCTTTTCCTGTTCGTCACTGTACAATGTTCGGATGATTATTGACATCAGCGACTGAATGGTGTTCATCCAGTAACCTGCAGATAGAATGACCTGGACTATTAATCAAATTCATGAAATTAATTTAAATATAGACCTCTATTAATTTCACTGTCTCATGCTGTGATCTGTGTGTCAAGGGATAATATCCCAAAGGGACCTTGCCACCTTTTTAAACAGTCCTAGCTCATCAGAAAGGTCATGCTAGAGATGCAGAATCCATCAATCAAGAAAGTGATCTAATCAGACTTTGCATTAATTTACATTATAATCTGTATTAATGTTCTCTACTAGGATGCAACCTCACATTCTGTTTGCCAAATCTCTTCCAGTGAATGTGGTTTTCATTCTTGGGCATGACTGTAATCCTGAAGTGCATGTGATCAAGTCATACTAGGATTCTGCATTCCCATCAGATAGGAATGGGCACTCTTTTGGTCAATCAATGAAGCAATTTAATCATTATGTATGTTTTACTGTAAGCAGCCTAGGGCTCCTGCATAGGCAGGCTATACCAAAACATCAGAAATGTGAGGAACAATTATAAATGTCCCAAAAAGTAAGAAGCAAGGTGCTTTTTCATTTATTTCACTACTTAAATATTTATTTTATGGGAGATTGGTGTTCTAATGTAGTAAAACCAAAGCTTCAAGGTTCACTGATATTTCACATTTTTCAAAAGTCGCCCATAAAGGCATAAACAAACTTTCACCCCCAACTTAGTGATTTGTAAACTGAGTCCCCTGACATGGCTTCATCGGGAGGGAGCAAGCTAAAAAAAAAACAAAATTTAAAAATCTCAGAAGGGATAATACACATATACAAATACATACATAAACAAAAAACAAATCATTATATAACACACTATTCAAACATAAAAGTTAAATATTGTAATGGGGAAAAGACCCTACCTGGGGTCAATAGTGCCAACATTTACAACAACACCTGAGTGCATTTGTCAAAATGGTGTCTAAAGGGAGAAGGATACTGACAGCTGATATAGAGGAAATGTCAAAAACAGCATGAATAAGAACATGTGATCGAAAAATGACCAATCAGGATTTAAAAAATTCCAACCACTCTATTTCCCATTTCAGCCCAAAAGGGGCTAGAGTCTGGAAAGAGAAAATCCATCACTGTTTATGTTGGACTAGGTCTGATTAATGTCACCCCCTTGGCAATTAGCTCACACATGACCAGAGATCTCATGTTGTGCTGATTGCCAGTGTGTAGTTAAAGGAGGCGCCAAATACTATTGCAATGATCTGTAATATGTGTTCTAACTGCACGATAATTCTTGCCTATGTAAAGGAGTTTATAGGGGCACAGGATTACACATACAACTCCGGTAGAACTACAAGGGCTAATGTCTCCCAGTAACAAGGTGAATAAAAACCGATAGTGAGAGTGAAAGTGCACAAGCATGGCAGAGGTCACATGGTCGGTGACTGGACGTGAGGTCACGGGTGTGACTGAGTTTACTGTATGTCTGAAGAGACCAAGATATTGCACTGGTTCCATCCCCAATAGAAAGAGAAACATTGGGGAGGGGGGGGGGGGGAGGAGGAAGGCAGAGAGGATCTGCCAATGACAATGCACAATTCTGCAAATAAAACCACATTTCTGTAAAAAAGAAAGAATACATGGAATCCAGTCCAAGGATGGTGATGGATGTTTTTAAGGTATGAATGTGGAATGAATGAGATGTGTGGTGCATATAGAGTTTGGTATTTGTATATTATTGATGTTGCTATTTGGATTGTACTGTGTTGGTAAATAAATGCAGACTCTCATTGATTTTTTCTGATTATCCCCAACTGCAGGTTCCCCTCTTCCTGGTCTTCCTGCTCATCTACCTGATCACCTTGCTGGGGAACCTTGTGCTTATCACAGTGACCTGTGCTGACCCCCGCCTGCACACCCCCATGTACTTCTTCCTCAGTAACCTTTCAGTCACAGACATTTGCTACACCTCAGTCATTATCCCAAAACTTTGTGGGGTCCTCCTTTCAGAGGATAAGACCATTTCCTATGTTGGATGCCTACTACAGTTGTATGTCTTCATTAGCTCTGGTGGTGCTGAGGCCTTCCTGCTTACTGCCATGGCTTATGACCGCTATGTGGCAGTCTGCCATCCCTTAAACTATGCACTTATCATGAGTCAAAAGGTCTGTTGGATCACCAGCCTTCTGAGTTCTGGGGCAATTGTGGTTTCTGTTAGTCACCTTTCATTCTGTGACTCTAACATGATCAATCATTTCTTCTGTGACCTCATGCCACTGTTAAAGCTTTCCTGCATGGATACAACCAGCTCTGAAGCCATATTGTTTGTTTGTTTAACTGTGCCTGCCTTCCTTGTGACTCTCTTAACTTACATCTACATCATCTCAGCCATCCTGAGGATCCGCTCTGCAGAGGGGAAGCGTAAAGCTTTCCCCACCTGCTCCTCCCACCTCACCATTGTCATTGTGTTTGATCTGTCCATTTTCTTTGTCTACCTGAGACCCACCTCATCATACTTCCTGGAAGAGGGTACAGTCCTATCCGTGCTCTATGCAGCTGTCACCCCCATGCTGAACCCAATAATTTATAGTCTGAGGAACAAGGAGGTAAAAAATGCACTGAAGAAAGTCATAGGGAAGGAGCTCGTGGCACTATGTGGTGTAAAAATCACATCAGGTTATCAGATGAAGGAGACTCCTTTTTCTGATAGGGATCCATAGAGACATAGAGCTTGAGATGATTCTCCCTCTAGCACTGAAAAGAACCTCCTGGAGTCATCATTCAGGAAAAAATGTTAGAGAGCTTACCTAAGAAAAGATCCAAATGAAATATAGAAACTGTTCAGAATAGAGAGGGATCTGTTTTTCATCTTCTAGATCTATATGACCCTGGTGAATGTTAACTGATAACACCATGGAGTATCATGGCTTATTCTCTAGGATCAGTCCAATTTCTCCCGATCCACCATATCTCACTTATACCCAACAATGGGGGAAGCATTGAAAGGGTTTAATGATCCATGGTTGTCAACAAACATTTTCCATTGCAAACAATTTAGTAGAACTAGGGGTCACGATTTGAAACTCCAGGGAGGAAGACTTAGAACCAAAGTCAGGAAATACTTCTTCACGGAGAGGGTGGTGGATGCTTGGAATGCCCTTCCAGAAGAAGTAGTGAAGACTAAAACTGTGAAGGATTTCAATGGGGCTTGAGATAAACACTGTGGATCCCTAAAGGCTAGAGGATGGGAATAAATAAAAAAGCTTAACAGCACAGAGCGGCAGTTACTACCCTTAACAGAAACGTAGGTGTAACCTGCACGGAGCGGCAGTTTCTACCCTTAACAGAAACATGGGGGTAACCTGCACGGAGCGGCAGTTTCTACCCTTAACAGAAACATTGGTGTAACCTGCACGGAGCGGCAGTTTCTACCCTTAACAGAAACATGGGGGTAACCTGCACGGAGTGGCAGTTTCTACCCTTAACAGAAAAGTTGGTGTAACCTGCACGGAGCAGCAGTTTCTACCCTTAACAGAAACGTGGGGTAACCTGCACAGAGCAGCATTTACTACCCTTAACAGAAACGTAGGGGTAACCTGCACGGAGCAGCAGTTTCTACCCTTAACAGAAACGTTGGTTTAACCTGCACGGAGCGGTAGTTTCTACCCTTAACAGAAACATTGGTGTAACCTGCACAGAGCGGCAGTTTCTACCCTTAACAGAAACTTTGGTGTAACCTGCACGGAGCAGCAGTTTCTACCCTTAACAGAAACGTTGGGTAACCTGCACAGAGCAGCATTTACTACCCTTAACAGAAACGTGGGGGTAACCTGCACGGAGCAGCAGTTACTACTCTTAACAGAAACGTGGGGTAACCTGCACAGAGCAGCAGTTTCTACCCTTAACAGAAACGTTGGTGTAACCTGCACGGAGCGGCAGTTTCTACCCTTTACAGACACATTGGTGTAACTTGCACGGAGCGGCAGTTTCTACCCTTAACAGAAACATGGGGGTAACCTGCACGGAGCGGCAGTTTCTACCCTTAACAGAAACATTGGTGTAACCTGCACAGAGCAGCAGTTTCTACCCTTAACAGAAACGTTGGTGTAACCTGCACGGAGCAGCATTTACTACCCTTAACAGAAACATGGGGGTAACCTGCACAGAGCAGCAGTTACTACCCTTAACAGAAACATGGGGGTAACCTACACAGAGCAGCAGTTTCTACCCTTAACAGAAACATGGGGGTAACCTGCACAGAGCAGAAGTTACTACCTTGGGAAGCTTGCTGGGCAGAGGGATGAGCCATTTTGGGGTTTTTTTGCCATCATTACAATATTACTATCACCTCTTCCCATAATGGAAGGGAATTCTAAGACACCATCCCCCCCCCCCCACACACACACACACACACACAGACACACTCCATTTTAGCATCACTACTGCCATTTGCTCACAGCTGTAACATAATTTCTTTGTGATATAGTCTTGTTACATCATTCTAGTGAGAAAAGGGCCTTTTTCATATTTCTAAGAATCATTAATTGTATAAAAATCTGGAATCCAAAACTTAGTCTGTGTTCTTATTGAGGTGAGGCAATCAGTCATAATGAGAGCTGATGTCAAAGAAGCACACAAATGTGCAATGGTACTGATGTAAGGAACATTCCCCAGCAGCAACTTTGGTCTTGCCGTCATAGTCTTCATACTGATATTCTTAAATATAACTTTTTGTATCTCCCATTACTTCCTGCAGCTTCTTGGATTCTCCTATTGATGCTATGTCCACCTGTACCATCTCATTAATACTTTAAAGGTTATAGTTCAGAGAAGAAGATAATTGATTCATCAACTGGGATGTTCTGTAAACAAAGTTGACATAAGAAAATACAGGAAAACTAAGAATACAGGTAAGGATATATATATATATATTTTTTTTAATAAAGAGAGACAGAGTATAGAGACAGCTACTAAAGGAGAAAATGACTGAGCAACAGAGTAAATCAGACACAGTAACTGTAATTCCAAAGTTAAATTCAAACAATTATATTAACTGGAAGTTCTGCATCACAACAGCACTTGCTGCCAGAGTGTTGTTGCAGCATTTAACAAACAGAAAAGAAAATGCAACCACCTGACACAGCTACAGCACAGAGAAAAAGGCATATAATATCTGCTTTAAAAAGAACAAAGAATAATGCATATTTTATATTGTGCTATGGAAGATGAACAATTAGGTGTACTAGTAAAGTTTACAACTGGAAAAGAAATGTGGGACAATGTGACAGCACGATATGATGATGGACGAGACAACCTACTCGGTCAGGACCATTACATTATTTTACATAAAGATGGTGCAACGTTCTAGTAAGAAGTTGACAGAACTAAACAAGAAGGACTCCTACTACTTAGCCTGCAAGCAGAAAAACCAACCTGTGAAATTGCAAAAGTATTAAATATTATGGGGTCAATTTTAAAAGGAGCGCATGCGCGTCCATGTGCGCACGGCTCCAGGGGCACGTAAATTCACCATGAAAAGAGCAGTGGATAATATGGTCAAAGATGGCTTTTATAAACTACAGATTTTAAAAATGTTAAAACCAGATTTATGTTTTCTGGATTTTAGAACCGTTTTACAGTCTTTACTTATTTTAAAAATAGATTACTGTAACACTTTACTCTTGGGTCTACCACAAAATACAATTTGACCTTTATAGTTGCTCCAGATCACAGCAGTGAGGGTTCTGACTGGATCAAGAAAGTATGACCATATCATGCCTATTTTAATGAATTCCAATCACAATACAGAAGCAACCACCTCTCAGATAATCACTCAAAGCAAAGCCACAACTTTAGAGAGGGAAATAGTATTTAAACTATTACCACAAGAACATTAGATTAGACTAGAGACAATATCATCAGCGTGTGCTCAAAGAAAGATTTAATCTGCTGTCTCTCACCCTCAATGGGCCCCAGGCAGTAGTCAGCCTTCTGAGCAGAAATTATTTCATCATTTATTGTCTCATGTCTTTCTGTGTTGCATTTATCAAATAACTATTTCAATTTTAGATTTATTAAATTCAAATTTTCAATGTAAAGCATCTATTAGAAAATTCTGAACCGGCTTATTACCATACTTTAAATAACAGAGAATACTTAGCCAAATGAAGGTCACTCAATACCCAACCCGACATGGGCCATGTTTTGACTATAAAAAGTCTTCTTCAGGGGGAACAGATATATAGATTCTCTTTACTACCGGCAAAAATATTCAAAGATCCTGTAAAACATTAAAAAACACACACACACAAACCACTATATTAAACCAAGATATCAATACATACATGAAACCTCAACCATACCGCAAAACTATGTATATATATTGTGGTATTCTTAAGTTTAGAACTTTAAGACAAAGAATTGTTCATATCATATAATGTTGAATATCATAAAACTCACCGGAACGGAATCTCACGTCTCTCAAGATCTCAACATGGCATCTAAACGCCTCTGCCGTTCGACCAAGACTGCCTGTCAATTTTAAAAGCCTGTATTCAGTTACGTCACCGGAAACAGTGTAGTTCAATACCACCCGGAAGAGGGTGGAAACTACTTGTCCCAAAATGAAATGTAGGCGTGTTCACCTACTATTACACAAATCACCGTCCCGGTGAGTTTTATGATATTCAACATTATATGATATGAACAATTCTTTGTCTTAAAGTTCTAAACTTAAGAATGCCACGCGTATCTGCTAAAATCCTGGATCGGCGCGCGCAAGGCTACTGATTTCGTGTAGCCGGCACGCACCGAGCCGCGCAGCCTGCCTCCGTTCCCTCCGAGGCCGCTCTGAAATTGGAGCGGCCTCGGAGGGAATTCGCTATCGCCCTCTCCTCACCTTCCCCTCCCTTCCTCTACCTAACCCACCCCCCCCCCGGCCCTGTCTAAACCCCCCCCTACCTTTCTTGGGGGATTTACGCCTCCCGGAGGGAGAAGTAAATCCCCGCGCGCCAGCGGGCCGCTGGCGCGCCTAGACGCAACCCGGGGGCAGTTCCGGAGGGCGCGGCCACGCCCCCAGACCGCCCCTGGCTGAAACCACGCCCCGGGCCCGCCCCCAAAAAGCAGTGTCCCGCCCCGAAAATGCCGCGCCGATCGGCCCCGCCCCCGACACGCCCCCTTGGAAAACCCTGGGACTTATGCGAGTCCCGGGGCTCTGCACGCACCGGCAGGACTATGTAAAATAGGCGCACCGGCGCGCAAGGCCCTGCTCGCGTAAATCCGGGCGGATTTACGCGAGCAGGGCTCTTAAAATCCGCCCCTATCTGCTTATGTTTATATTGAATTGTAAATATCTTGTAAAAAGCTACTCCCTTCTGCAGTAATTGTACCATGCTTTGAATTCTCCTTGCTGGAAAAGCATGCAACAAATAAATGATGATGAGCCTTTACAATTTATGAAGTGCCAACAGTGTGCAGAGCCCAGAATACAGAGGTAACCTGCATAATGCACACAAATGATATGCTGTACACAGCATGGCAGGTCCCTTCCTCGAGGAGCTGAAGAGGCAGAAGAAAGTTCGATGATGACAGACAGGATCCATGAAGGCTGTGCTTATTAAACATGCGTATTATTAACTGCATACGCATCAGCAGGTTGAATAATAATGATAATAATGATACAGAGCAGGACAGGGAATCTTTTGGCTGCTGCATCCTGAGAACGAAGAGGAGACAGCTCAGAAGTGCTGGGTTTTGAGGTGGGATTTCTAGGCACAAGAGACAGAGTGATAAAGAGAGAGGTGGGAAAGAGATTTTGTAAATGGGATAGAGATATAAATAAAATGTATGACCCCCAAAATACAAACCATTGATGAAGGCAAGTGAAGCTCAGAGAAGAATTTTTTAAATTCTTGTATAACTAACAGCACTTTCCCCTGCCTGATCTCCCCATGGATCAATCACTAGCAACTCTCCAGAGAGCTCAGGCACAGAGCAGAAATCTTCCCTTAATTGTCTGGGAGAGTTTTACATTTCCCAAATGTACAGAACACAGTTTTGTCTCCATGCTCCATTCTTAAAGCATTTAAGACACCCCCGCCTGATCCACAGTGGAGGAGAGGAGGCAGCGCTGCTGGACAGGTAAGGAGAAACCTGTAACGTGCGGCTTTAATGCCTTCTGTGAGCTGCGCTCTCTCAGATACTATTTACTGTTTTATTCAGAAACTTTCACTGGGCTCAGACCCTTCTAGCCAAGAGCAGCTGAGATAGATCAACCTGTCCTTTTAATTTCATTTTTTAATTTTCTATTCCATCTTTCGTGATTGGACAGCCATATCAAAATGGATTGCAGTAAGGTTAGAAGAGCCACTGACAGTGGATTATGATGGAGATTCAATCATAGGAGGATTACAATAGAGTTGACAGTTGAATTAAGAAGGTGAGGGGGTGTAAATAGACCTTAAAAGCTGAAAATCTATGCATGCCATTAGGATAGGCAGCAAGGGGCATACATTTATATCAATAGGGAAAGTTACTTGGGGTGATAGCCAAGGCTCTCTTTCTGCCTGAGTGGTCTTCCAGGGCAGGTCTGAAAGATTCATATCTGTGCTGGTTAAAGGGCCAAGTTTTCAGTTGTGATAAAATGTGATGAAGTCATTAGTGCCCTGCAAGGATGGAGAGTGCCCCGAGTGACTGTGCTAGTTTTAGCTTAGGGAGAAGGTTCTCTCCTCTTCTCTGAACTTTTATCCTATCCCTCTCTCTCCTCATTTACCTCATCTCTGCTCCATCCTTCTCTTTTCTGTTTCTCTCCTTCTTTTCACTTTTCTTTGCTTGCCCCATTCCTCTTTCCACTGCTTGACCATTCTCCTCCCCATTCCTCATCTCTGCTTCTTCCCCATTTCTCTCTCTTTTTCTTCCTTCCCCCTGCTTCTTCTGCTTGCTGAGACATCAGTTTACTTCTGGAGATGGATCTCACTCCTCCCCTTCTCCCTCCTCTCTCAGCCTTGTCCTCCCTCTCTTCTGTACATTTACTTAATTCCCTACCATGAATCTGACCACTCACCACTGAAAGACAACATCCACTTTATCAAGATGTCCCTCACCACAATGAGAAAGAACAGGATTTCAGAACTGTGAAACAGTTTCAGAGACAGGAAATTCCCCTGGAGAGGTTTGTCCTGGTTCTCTAAGATTGTAGCTCTTTCCCATTAATACTGGGAATGATTCTGCAGATCCTGGTGGCATGTAGATGTCCACTCTTTAACTCATTTTTTTTTTAAATTATTTATTGATTTTAATCATATCATCCAAGTAACAAACCTTGTTACAGAAAAATGGATCCATTAGTCAGAATTATATAATAAAAGAAAAACTAACACAAAAATATATTAACACAATGAGATCCAATTTAAACCACAATTGGGAGAGATAAATCAAAAGAATATTCAAACCACAATTAGCCTGACTACTTATTAAGGGCCTAAGTTGAAATATGGTTATCACTACTAACAATATTGGAAACCTTGTTATTACTCAAGAAATTATCAAGCTGAGCTACATCATGAAATATACACCTGTTACCATGATATTTGAGAATACATTTAAATCCAAAATGTTTTGTTTCCTAGCCAAAAATGCCTTACGATGCAATAGAGTGTCTCAAGTAACATCACAAAAGACAGAAACTTTATGTCAAAAAAACATACTTTTCTTTAAATTGAAAAATAATTGAATTATAAGTTGTTTATCAGATTATTTTAAGAATTCCACCAAAAGAATAGCTCTATCTGAGATAAAATCTGAATTTTCTAGAAATGCAGTTAAATCAAAGGATTCATCCTTTAGAGTTCCATCCGTTACCTTTACAGAAGGAAATAATAAACTTTAGCAACAGTAGGAAAATATCCCCCAGAAAGGCCTAAGAGTTCCATTTCCATAGGGGAAAGGATGGAACATCTGGGAAAATTAAAAACTCGTAAATTACATCTTCTATCAAAATATTCTAAGTTTTCCATTTTTCTAAGCAGAATTAAGTTGTCACTCATTATATTATTACACTGCTCGGAAATAGCAGAAATCTTATTCTCTAAAGACTCCATTTTATCTGTATGATCTTGTGGTTAAAGAGAATGATCATTAATAGCAACAGACATAGTTCCAACAGAGTTCAGCAAAGAGTCTATCCTCGCTGATAACGTAGTTTCCAACTTGGTGATAGCCACCCCAAGGCATCCAGCGTTATTGGGGCTGGTGTATCTCGATGACTGGAAGGTGTAGAGGTGCCTGGAAGACCTTGAAAGGAAGCCCCTCCCTGGATACTTGAGGCCGAGTTATCTTGGACTGCCCCAGTGTCCAGCAAACCCAACTGGGTAGGGCTCCTAATCCTTGGTGGGTTAGGTCATTGGGACTAAGGGAGGTCAACCCCTCCGAAGGAACAGAACCATCCGGTCCAAGTTCAACACCCGAAGTTAACTGGCTAGAAAATTGAAAAGCTTTCAAAGTGGGCTGAGATTTATTTTTTATTTATTTATTTAACATTTTTATAGGCCGACATTTGTCAGGGACATCACATCGGTTTCCAGAGAACAAATAATGCAGCATAACAGAGCTTTACAATGAACATAATTTCAACCGGGGAGGGAGAAGAGTTAAGGTAATAACAGGGAAAAAATATAACAAACAAGCAGCATGTTGGGGAGAGAAAAGATAAACGAGCAGTAGCGATCATATAAATCAGATACAGCAGGGGTCAGAAGGATGGAAATGAAAATGGAGAAGGGTGTGAAGGCCAAAGAAGAGAGAGGTAATTAGGGAGAGAAATGTATCAAATATGTGTTAAGGCTAAAGCAGGGAAAACTATAACAGGGCAAACTATAAAAGGCAAAGGTGAGTTGGGGAAAAGATTAGGGGCGAGCAGTAATGGTCGTATAAGTTGGATATATATTAGTTACAGGCGCTGGATACATAATCCAGTACATAATAGTTTACAAGTGCTGGAACTATTTTCAGGCACTGAGGATCCCAAAGGGGGCGCTGGATCCATTTACAGGTGCTGAGGCTATTTACAAGATTGTAATAGAGTAAAGGTAGAGCAAAAGAGTGACAGAGGAGGTGAAAGCAAAGGAGAAAGAAGAGTTGAAAGGGGTCAAGGGGGGAGACAGTCAGTGACTGCAAAGGGCTGAGGAGTGGGGCTGGCTAAAGGTGAATGGGAGGTGTAGCTGGGGAGTGGGGCGGGGGGAGAGGAAGGGGTAGGGCAGATGGGGAGGGTCGCCAGGGGGGAAGGGGTAGGGGAGGCTTGTGAGTGTTAATGAAACAGCTCAGGAAGCAGGGGAGAGGGAGAAGGAAAGGAGAGGGGGAAGTTTATGAGAGGGGAAGGATGGGAGATTAGGTGTTATTACTGTAAGCCTATGTGAATAGCCATGTTTTAAGTTTTTGATGCAGTTCGGGGGACATGGTGTTCATTAGTATAGGTCCAGATGTGAGGGGAGTTGAGAAGGTACCGAGGGGAAGATCCTTACAGAACCTTTCCTCTTCTTTTCCATTTTAAGAAGGAATCAATGAAACTTATGTGAGTGTAAAGCAGCAAAAAACATGATAAGGGGCGTGTTCCACTGCATGCCTCTTTTTATGTCCCAGGGAGATGACGTCATGAGGGAGAACTCCCTGTCCCTGCTGCCCGATGACAAATGGCAAAAGGGCTCCCAATGGTAGAGGAGCCTAGCAGGAAATCACTCACGCTCTCTCCCTAACTTGCTCACTTTTAAGTTCCATACCAACATTCAGTAAGAAAAGTGCAGAATGTCGATGTGAACCAGTGGCATCTGTTTCTTAAGGAACAAATACTGTGCAGTTTCTGAAATTTCTATAGAGCAGAAATAAGTGAAATATCTCAGATGGCTTGAACAGAAAGTCATGCAAAAAACTTCTTGAAACTTTTTCCTGATTCTTCAATTGAGCACTTTTGGGTGAAATTCACACCATGACTTTAGCACAAGTTTTTTTCCTGCAGAATATTTTTTGTGAATATTTTCCTTCCAGCAGCAGATGGGAATTAAACTCTCATACTAGACTTGATGATCTATTAAAGAACTGCACAAGGAGGAAACTGAGTTACAGGCTTTTAACAGACTGAATACCAGATTTTACTTTAGGAAGAATGCAATCAAAGGAGCAGCCAGCAGTGAGCAAGCATTTAAATGTTTACACATCACAATAAGATTTGTTTGTAGGAGCACCTTAGAGACTGAAGTTTACTGAATGTAGGAGAGGAGTGTCCTGACTTTGGTCTGCTGTTCCCAAAAATACCTGGTGAGAAATTGTAGTTAACTACATTAAGTACAAGGACAAATAAAAACATAGCTTTGCAATTTCTTGCTGGAGTATGTGGTAAAGATTAATAATATAACTGGCTAGGGGAGAAAGAGGAGAGAGACCAGAGAGACTGGTAACCATAACCAACCCACACACAGAGAGAGTCCCCGGGATGTTCTTGTCGGGACTTTGTTGAACATCTTTAACGGCCCTGAGGAGGGTTTGCCAGGGCGTTCCTCCAAGTGACGTCATCGGGCCGCGTCTGCCGCTATTTAAACAAGCGGCAGACGGCGCGTCATGCCATTGGCACGCTGTCTAAGCCGCGCGCTCCGTAAGGGGCGCGCGGCTCAATCCGGCTTAGGCCAGCGAAGGCGAGGAGGCGAGAACCTCTGGTCCTTCTCCTCTCTACGGAAGTGTTTTTAATTTATCTTTGCTCTTCGTCTCTCTCTCCATTTATTTTTTTGTTACATAAGGGAAGAAGAAACCTTGCTGTAAAATTTTGTGATTACTTTTTTTTTTTCCGTAGTGAGTGGCGTTCTTAACAGTAAGATGCCACACACTAAACGGAAGGGGAAGGTAAGGCAGGACGCCTCGACCCCAGCCCGACCAGCACCCATTCAAACCACTTTGCCAGGATATTATCTTAAAGCAGGAAAAGAAACCCTGGAGAGTCCCGCTATAATGTTGAGTGAGGAGCAAGCACCCACATTATTGGGAGATGTGACCCTGAGTCCCGGGGCCCCAATAACACCTACCCCACCAAAGAGCACTGCGTCGGCCAGTGAACCAGGCTTCTTTCTAAGATGGATGGCGTCGTTGGAATCAAGTCCGATCGAGGAGGTAAAAGGCATAGAGACTGCAATGCCAGAGAAGGTAAGAGGAGGCGAACCTCTTGCCGATGAAGGGGGCCTCTGTCCAAATAGAGACAGAGAGATAACCGGCGGAAGAACTGCTCCGGTTAATGGATTGGAAAGCTTCTCCTCTCTGGATGACAAAGATACCTCTAGGATCTCTAATGTTCAGCTTTTACCTACTGAAGTAGATTTATTTAGAGGAGATGCTACTAATGTTACATTAGAAATGATATGGAAAGCAGTAAATGTAATTCATAAGGATATTGGGAAGCTTAATTTAAGTGTAAATGACATGCAAAAAGCAATATCAAATTTGAATCCATTGGTAACAAGTAATGTGTTAGCATTAACAAAGGTTGAAGAGGAAATAACTCAGTTGAAACAAGTTCAGACAACTATTATACAGGGTGAAACAATGCTCTCTAGGAAAGTAGAGATGTTAGAGAATAGTATCGACAGGTTAATTTGAGAATGGTCAATTTTCCTAAGTGTAGATTGACCTCCCCAAAAAAACAGTTGAAGAATTATTTCCAGGAGGTACTATTATTACCTCTTGAGAAAATACCTAAAATAGTAAGTGCTTACTTCATCAAGTGGAAACATGGTGAAGAAATATTAGATCAGCCAGAAACAACATTAAATGTAACAGCTTTGATAGAGACGTCTTTTAGTGCTCAAGTAGAAAGGAGGGGTACATTATTGGTAAAATGTTCCCTTTCATCTCAAAGGGAAAAAATTTTGAAAATGTTTTTGGAAAAAAGGTCCTCTCTATATCTTGGCCAAAAGATATGGGTTTACCCCGATGTTGCTAGAGAAACTCAGTTGAGAAGAAAAAAATTCTTGGTATTAGCTAACCAGGCGAGAACATTTGGAATTAACATTGCTGTTAGATTTCCATGTAAGATAGTAATGTATGTAGAAGGGGTAAAATATATATATTACGAGCCAGAACATCTTGAGAAATTCCTAGAGGAATATCGAAGTCAAAGGAGGGAAGATCAATCCTAAACCAAGACACAAATTGGGTAAATAGTAAATCCTGCTAATCCCTTATACTTTTTTTTTTTCAGAATAGCTTTTGACAATGTACTTGCTTATTATTTATCCCTATGGGGCGGATTTTAAGAGCCCTGCTCGCCTAAATCCGCCTAAATATGGGCGGAATTAGGCGAGCAGGGTCCTGCGCGCCGGTGCGCCTAAATATGGGCGGAATTAGGCGAGCAGGGTCCTGCGCGCCGGTGCGCCTATTTTACATAGGCCTACTGGCGCGCGCAGAGTCCCGGGACTCGCGTAAGTCCCGGGGTTTTCTGAGGGGGGCGTGTCGGGGGCCTGTCGGGGGGCGGGCCCGATCCGCACGGCGTTTTCGGGGCGTGTCGCGAGCGTTTCGTGGGCGGGCCCGGGGGCATGGTTACGGCCCGGGGCGGTCCGGGGGCATGGCCGTGCCCCCTGGACCTGCCCCCAGGTCGCGTCCCGGCGCGCTAGCGGCCCGCTGGCGCACGGGGATTTACGTCTCCCTCCGGGAGGCGTAAATCCCCCGACAAAGGTAAGGGGGGGGTTTAGACAGGGCCAGGCGGGTGGGTTAGGTAGGGGAAGGGAGGGGAAGGTGAGGGGAGGGCAAAAGAAAGTTCCCTCCGAGGCCGCTCCGATTTCGGAGCGCCTCAGCGGAAACGGGGGTAGGCTGCGCTGCTCGGCGCGCGCCGGCTATACGGAATCGATAGCCTTGCGCGCGCCGATCCAGGATTTTAGCGGATATGCGCGGCTACGTGCGTATCTACTAAAATCACGCGTACTTTTGCTTGCACCTGATGCGCCAGCAAAAGTATGCCAAATCGCGAGGTTTGAAAATCTACCCCTAAGTATCTAGTTTAGTACTTTGGAAATAAGAATGATAAAAAAATTTAATTTAATTGTTTAAATATGTTTTATGTAATAATGACATCTTATTTCTTACTTATAAGTTCAATTGTATTATTGAATTATGTAATTTGAAAATTAGAAATAAATAATAATAAAAAAAAATAATAATATAACTGGCTTTTACATAAAGTTTCTGGAGTTCTGGCCCATTAAGAAGTATTAGTCAGGAAGAGATGGATTTACCACTTCTATCTGGGAGTAACAGGATGTCATTTCCCCATAAGCGTCTTCTGGGTTCTTTAAAGTGACCCCCGATTGGCCACTATCGGACACAGAATGCTGGCCTTGATAGACTATTGGATTGACCCATTATGGAATTTCAGTTTATACTCCTTGTATCTTCTAGACTTATACAGACATATTTGTTTCTTACATTTCAGATCAGAAAATATTAAACCAGAATAAAACTGTCATGATTAGATTCAGAGATTATACAGTCTTCCTTATGTGATCTGGAATAAGCTGAGTTATTGGAAAATAAGGCTTTGAGCATTAATGGTTTACTTCAGCTTTTTATTACAGAACTTCTATAAAATTTAATTACTTCAATTATGGAGGCACGACTTCCATTTTATGGCAAACCATCCCAATGGTTTTCTAAATGTATCTCTCTCTAGCCATGATACTTTTCATTTATTTTAAAATGCAAAAACAGGACATTGTGTTAGTCTCAGAAATCATAAAACCAACAGTAAAGACCCACATGAGAAGAGATAGAAAGAGATGATTTCCCTTGTAAGGTTCAAGTGACCCAATCTGTGGAGGTCTCTTCCTTAGCCATGTACAGCAAGCAGAGCTTCAGTTTTATCAGTTGGTTAATGCCGCATAAACTTTTATTAATCATTTTAACATTACAAATATTAAATGTAATGGATCACCATCCCATACTCGGAGCCTGATCTTATGTTTATTTATTTATTTAGCATTTTTTATATACCGAGGTAGAGCAGAGTAGCCTTCACTCCGGTTTACAGATTATAACAACATGTTACATAAAACTAATTGAGGACATTGAAGAGAAAACAACAATTAACAATCTGAGAACTGTCATGTCAAACATAAGAGCAGGGCAAGATATCCCAAAGGATAAACACATTGAGCATAGCAGATAAGATGTACCAAAGGATAGGTACATTAAATAGTCTGAGATCAAGTATAATGAAAAAATAGACTTAGATATCTGTAGGAAACAGGAAGATTAGACAGAGGGGGGAATAAATGACAAAATATGAGAAGCTGTGGGATTAAGTTTTGAGATTGTTGTGCAGGCTGTCAGTATGAGATTGGCAGAGGAGCCAGGCTTTTAGTTCTTTCTTAAAAGATTTTGGGTTTTCTTGGGAGGTGAGGAACTGAGGTAAGGAGTTCCATAGTTTTGGGCCGATGATAGAAATGGCTCTGTTTCTGGCCTATGTTTCTATGTTTCCTCTCTAAGGATCTTCAGCTGCTCTTGTGTTATCTTTGCTAAGGAAGGAACCTTAGAATTGTTTGAATACTGAAATCATAAATCACATCTATCCCTTAGGAAAGGTATCATCTCTACAAAACTACCTGGATATTTTACCTTTTATTTATGCTCATGTGTGGATCTTCACAGGACAGGATGAGCCTTTAGATAACAAAATCCTTCATCTGACCAATCTCCACCCAGCATAATGAATGAACAACGTATTGCTAATGAATTTAATGTGAGACCCAATGAAGTGAAGACCAGTGACCTTCAATGCTGGCCATACATTGCAGCATCTGTAAAACTCAATGACATTTGCATTTGACATACACATCATCTCTAGTTACTTCATATATATCCTACGAGAAGAGATGGAAAATATGACGATGGTGACAGAATTCATTATTCTGGGACTTTCTGATAATCCCCAGCTGCAGGTTCCCCTCTTCCTGGTCTTCCTTCTCATCTACCTGATCACCCTGCTGGGGAACCTTGTAATTATCACACTGACCTGTGCTGACGCCCGCCTGCATACCCCCATGTACTTCTTCCTTAGTAATCTCTCATTCACAGACATCAGCTACACCTCAGTCATTGTCCCAAAACTTCTGAGGATCCTCCTATCAGGGGATAAGACCATTTCCTATGCTGGATGCCTACTGCAGTTATATTTCTTCATTAGCTCTGGTAGTGCTGAGGCCTTCCTGCTTACTGCCATGGCTTATGACCGCTATGTGGCAGTCTGCCATCCCTTAAACTATGCACTTATCATGAATCAAAGGGTCTGTAACTTCCTGGTGGCCACCTGTTGGATCACCAGCTTTCTGAGTTCTGGGGCAATCTTGGCTTCTGTTACCCACCTTTTATTCTGTGACTCTAATGTGATCGAACATTTCTTCTGTGACCTCATTCCTCTGTTAAAGCTTTCTTGCAATGACACAGCTGGCCCTGAAACTGTATTATTTGTTGAAGCTGCATTGATGTCAGTGCCTGCCTTCCTTGTGATTATTACATCTTACACATACATCATCTCAGCCATTCTGAGGATCCGCTCTGCAGAGGGAAAGCGTAAAGCCTTCTCCACCTGTTCTTCCCACCTCATTGTCATCTCCATGTATTATTTGTCACTCTTCTCCATGTACCTGAGACCCACCTCAGCATACTCTCAGGAACAGGGTAAAATCCTGTCTCTGGTATATACAACTGTCTCCCCCATGCTGAACCCAATAATTTATAGTCTGAGAAACAAGGAAGTGAAAAATGCACTGAGCAAAGTCATAGGGAGGTAGCTCATGGGACCATATGGTGTGGAAATCACAGCAGATTTATCAGATGGATGAGACTCCTCTTTCTAATGGGGATTCATAGAGAGATAGAGCTTGAGATGATCCTCCTTTTAACTAGGGATGTGAATCGTTTTAGGACGATTAAAATTATCGTCCGATAATTTTAATATCGTCTTAAACCGTTATGGAACACAATACAATACAGATTCTAACGATTTATCGTTATAAATCGTTAGAATCGTGAGCCGGCACACTAAAACCCCCTAAAACCCACCCCCGACCCTTTAAATTAAATCCCCCACCCTCCCGAACCCCCCCCAAATAACTTAAATAACCTGCGGGTCCAGCGGCGGTCCGGAACGGCAGCGGTCCGGAACGGGCTCCTGCTCCTGCATCTTGTCGTCTTCGGCCGGCGCCATTTTCCAAAATGGCGCCGAAAAATGGCGGCGGCCATAGACGAAAAAGATTGGACGGCAGGAGGTCCTTCCGGACCCCCGCTGGACTTTTGGCAAGTCTCGTGGGGGTCAGGAGGCCCCCCACAAGCTGGCCAAAAGTTCCTGGAGGTCCAGCGGGGGTCAGGGAGCGATTTCCCGCCGCGAATCGTTTTCGTACGGAAAATGGCGCCGGCAGGAGATCGACTGCAGGAGGTCGTTCAGCGAGGCGCCGGAACCCTCGCTGAACGACCTCCTGCAGTCGATCTCCTGCCGGCGCCATTTTCCGTATGGAAAATGGCGCCGGCCATACGCGTATGGCCGGCGCCATTTTCCGTACGAAAACGATTCGCGGCGGGAAATCGCTCCCTGACCCCCGCTGGACCTCCAGGAACTTTTGGCCAGCTTGTGGGGGGCCTCCTGACCCCCACGAGACTTGCCAAAAGTCCAGCGGGGGTCCGGAAGGACCTCCTGCCGTCCAATCTTTTTCGTCTATGGCCGCCGCCATTTTTCGGCGCCATTTTGGAAAATGGCGCCGGCCGAAGACGACAAGATGCAGGAGCAGGAGCCCATTCCGGACCGCTGCCGTTCCGGACCGCCGCTGGACCCGCAGGTTATTTAAGTTATTTGGGGGTGGGGGATTTAATTTAAAGGGTCGGGGGTGGGTTTTAGGGGGTTTTAATGTGCCGGTTTTTCGATTTTTCGATTTTTCGATTTTTTAACGATTTTCACGATTTTTCACGATATTTTACCCCCCCAAACGGCAACAATACGATTCCCTCCCCCTCCCAGCCGAAATCGATCGTTAAGACGATCGAGGACACGATTCACATCCCTACTTTTAACAGTTGAAAGAACCTACTCTAGTCCTCATTTAGGAAAAATGTTAGAGATCTTACCTAAGAAAAGATTCAAATGAAATATAGAAACTCTTCAGATGAGAGCGGGATCTATTTATAGTAATCCTGAAATGAGCTGGATCTACAAGACCCTCATGAATGAGAACTGACCTCCCTGAGGAGAATCACTTCTAACTCTCTGGGATCAGTCATTTTACCCAATCTACCCCAGCCCATTCATACCCAATCATGAGGGAAACATTTCTTTATCACCTCTCTTGATAAAGCAAGGGAATTCTAAGACCTACACCCACTCCAATTTAGCATCAGACCACTGTGGCATTATTCCTCTTTATTATTGTGTTGTTATATCACTCCTGTGACTTAAAGGTCATTGTCACAATTTTAAGAATGACTAATTGTCCAGAAACCTGGAATCCAAGGCCTAGTCTGTGTTCTTATGGAGGTGAGGCAATTAGTCATGATGGGAGCTGCTCTCTTAGAAACATAGAAACGTGTTTGAGTACTGATTTGGTCTTGGCCTTACAGTTCTCATGCTCACTGTACAGACATTCTTTAATATAGCTGAGTATTTATCTTATTACTTCCTGCACCTTCATTAAATTGTTTCTCCTATTCATGCTGTGTCTCCCAGTCTCATTTCATTAGCCCTTTAAATGTTATAGGTCCAGAGAAGAAGATAATTGTTTAATGACGTGGAATGTTCTGTAAATTAAGCTGATCTAAGAAAACATAGGAAGACTAACAGAACAGCTAAGGATTTTTATTTTTCAAATAGACAGTGAGGATAACTTTCAAATAATTACACACCATGGCATATATGCATTATATGGACATAGATATATTTACCATTGTATTTTATAACCCATGTGTATCACATAAAAGCATATTATTAAATATAGGATTTTTTTTTACTCTGCAACAGACATGCACATGTAGGCTTACACGAGAATATACGCAATACATTGAAACCATATATGTCAATGCATTAAATGCATGTACTTTTCCTACCAATTTTAAAGATATACATGTGAACATTTTATGCGGGAAAGTAAAGTAGGACTTACTTTTGTAAGTCTTGGTTTCTGCTTGTAAGTCAGCCAAATTTAAAACATGCGCACATCAGCAAAATTACCCAGTTTACCAATTAGACCATCAGTTCACCCAAGCCTTCCCCAGGTCATTGAGACCTTTAGCACCCCCAGTTCTCCCAGACCTCCCACCCAGTCAGTATTAAACAGTAAATGCATTTAAGGTCATGTAAGGCAGATAAATAGTAGATGTAGAATTAAATGAGTAGATTGGTAAATGTATGTACATAAGTTTCTTATAAAAAAGCAGCTTACGTGTGTAAGTGTTGGCCCTGCCCTAAACCTCCTATTCTGTCCCTTTTTTCAGACATATATGTGCACATATATGTGAGCAGTATTGTAAATTAGAGGTTCACACATATGCTTCAAATATGCATGTATATGCTGTTATCTACATGCACACCATTTTGTAAATATACTCCAGAGAGTAGAGAGAGCTACTAGAGAACGTGGCAGAACAACAGATAGCCACAGACTTTGCTGCTCAAAATGAATCAGCATCAGGAACATAAAATGTGATTCCAAAGCTAAATTCAAATAACTATATTAACGGAAAGTTCTGGATCACAGCCCAGCATCTGCTGCTAGGGAGTCGCTACCATATTTAACAACAGAAAAGAAAAAGCAACCACCTGTGTCTGCAATAAAATGGTTTTGGAAAGCTTAGGTATATGACCCAAACTTGTCCGAGGTGCCAGTTAAAAAGTGGCAGCACTAGGAAGTAAGTACAGTGATAATGCAGGGAACCGTGGGCTGTCATGACATGTATACAGCCCCCAGTTGTACATATTTTCCAGCCAGGGAGCAGGGTCAGAATATAAGATTAAAAATGAACTATGCTCCCACAATAAATCAAAGATATGGGAGGAGTGTGCAAGGGGGGAGAAAACATACTCCAAAGCCTTATTTGTTCACACACTTACCCCCAGTCCCTCCCAGCTCATTCTAGACAACTACACAACATTCACAGATTTAGGCAACAAAGGCAATATTTTACTCAACCCTGAAACTATTTATAGAGATGTGAATTGTTTTTTGTGTTTGTGTTGTTCTTCGTTTTTTGGCCGCTGCTGAAAATGTCATTTTTTTGCAGTTCGGGGGTTTTTTTTCGCGAAAAATCGTTTTTTGAGTTAATGCGCACTAACTCCCCATTAGTGCACGCTAACAAAAAACTTTACATTTTGTTATTTTTTGTTACTTTTTGTTAGTTTTTGTTAGCGAGCACTAATCCAAAAAACGAATTTTCGTGAAAAAATGGGAAAATCCCAGTCATTTTTCGGGGTCCCCAAAACATGCCGAATTGGACAATTTTGTTGAAATTTTCCAATTCAGAAAAAAACAAAGGCACATCTCTAGAAACTAACCCAAAGTTAATGCAACAAATATATTCAGGGTAGAATTCAGGTAATTATGTGTGTAGAGGGTTACCAAACAAAATGAGGATGTTATGCTGGGGATGAACCCTTGTCCTGGAGCAGTGGAGAACAGCTCCCTGGTAGGGACTAGGAAGCACCTGCCCCTGTGGGGGTAGCACTGGAGGAGACAGAAACTAGGATGAGCTTCACCACTGGAAGCCTGCGGTCCCCTTGGGTGGAGCCCGTAGGGACCCGGGATGCTTAGACTTAGGTGGGCCTCACAATGTCTCCTGGGGAGGTAGTAGACATGCATGCCCACAGACAGCAGGGGAGAGTGGTCAGACTCAAGGCTGTAGGTCTGATGGAGCAAGGAGGACCAGAACAGCGTAGGTGATGACAAGGCTAGGGACAGAGCCAGAATCAGGAGGCGTGGTCCATCAGGCAGAGGTCAGAATCTGGGAGTCAGTCTGAGGAGTAGTCAATAAGGCAGAAGTCAGCTTTCGGAGGTCAGATGAGGTCACAAGGCAGGCAGAGGTCAGGAGGCAGGCAGCAGACAGAGATGTCAAGGAACAGGCCGAGGTCAGTACCAGAAAGACAGTCCAAAGGTACTACCTGAGAGATGAACAGACAGACACAGGAACAGTGGGACACTGGAACAGTAGGATGCAGGAACAAGGCTGGAACAGTAGGATCCTGGAACAAGACTGGAACAAAGCTTAGAATGCAGAGACAATCTAGTACACAATACAATGCCAACCCGATTGCCAAGGCAAGGAAGTGCAGATAGCGACTTCCTTAAGTTGTTCCTTCAATCAGGGTGCGCTGAGGAGCTAGGACCCGCCCCTGACCCTACAAGAGGCCGGGCGTTCGTGCACGTACGCGTAGGGATGTTGTCAACGCCACAGAAGTCGCTGAACTCCGGCATGAGGCCTGATGTGCAGTGGAAGGCCCAGTGACCGCCGCCAATGGATGCCGAGGCCTGGAGGAGCTCACAGCTGCTACTGGGGAGGCTGACCCGGGACCTGCAGAGGAGCCATAGAGGTGAGCAGGCCCTTGCGTGGCCTGGGCGCTGACAAGGCACGCAACAGAGGACAACTTATACTAAAAGTATAAAAGGTATAGCTTTTTATTTATTCATACTATTTATTTATCTTATTTGTTGGTGTAAGGTTTGACACAGGAGTCCTCTTTTGTGAACCTCCATGTCTGTGCTTTCTTTCAAATATACTGTTTATTCAAATATATTATTGGTTATGTATCCTTTTTCTTTCTTTTCTTCATTTTTTGTACATATACCTCTATTTTCCATTCAGTTATTAAATGTATTTGATTTGTAATTAAAATGCAAATAAAGGATAAATTAAAAAAAAGGAACAACAGTGGAGGGCTTTTTATTCTAGTTTTCTTGTGAATAAAGATTTTTCCTTTGCAATGGTTGTCTGAGGAACATCCATGCAATATAACACAGTCAACCACATCATACTAATTGATTGCCTTGCTGAAATAGGCTTCTCCGGAATGGCCCTCAGCTTGTTTAAATCCTTCCTTAGTAACAGGCACTATAAGATCAAAATTGGCAGCCAAGAATCTAACCTCATCAACCTAACCCGAGGGGTTCCCCAAGGTTTCTCACTATCCCCCACTCCCTTTAATGTCTACTTACTACCCCTTTGCCAACTCCTTGCTGACCTCGGTCTAACACACTACATCTATGCAGATGACATCCAAATACTCATCCCCATCACTGAAACCCTTCCAAAAGCCCTTAAGACCTGGGACAACCGCCTTACCTTCATCAACCGCCTCTTAACTAACCTTAACCTTGCCCTAAACACTACAAAAACAGAGCTACTTCTTATCTCCCCCAGTCACCACAACCCCCTCCCCTTTTCCACAGCACATCAGAGATTTAGGGGTCATTCTTGACAGCCATCTGAACTTAAACAAATTTATCAATAACACCACCAAGGACTGCTTCTACAAATTGCAGGTCCTTAAAAAACTAAGACCCCTCCTCCATCACAATGACTTCCGGACCATCCTACAAGCCACAATATTTAGCAAAATTGACTACTGCAACACTCTCCTCTTAGGCCTCCGTGCCATTTCCATCAAACCTCTCCAAATTCTGCAAAATGCATCCGCTAGAATCCTTACCAATTCCCACAGAACAGATCAAATTATACCAATCCTCAGAGATCTACATTGGCTCCCGATACCCTCTAGAATACTCCACAAAACACTTACAACTATCCACAAAACACTACACAATCAGAGTATATATTGGCTCAATGACTCCTTGCAATACCATACCTCCAACAGACCCACCAGAGCTGCCTAAAAAGGATCCCTATTCACTCCCTCCCACAAACTCACCCATCTCACCTCCACCAAGGAACATGTGTTTTCCATTGCAGGACCAACTCTATGGAACTCTATGCCACCTGATCTTCGCCACGAACAGTGTACAAAAACCTTAAAAAAAACCTAAAAACTTGGTTATTCAAGTCAGCCTATACATAAGTATTGCTCTCACCCCTTGCTTTCCCAACAGTCCTCTTCTCACCCAATCCCTTCCCCCCTACCAAAGAATCTAGAAACCTAAGCTATTCATATTGGTTATACTCAACTGTACATAGTTTTTGTTTTACTCCAATCTCTTATTTAACTGCATTCCTTAAGTCCACTGGACCCTGCTTTTTCCTCTACTCCACCCAACTTGTTCCTTCATCCCCCTGTTACATGTAACTTTTTTATTTTCTTCTTCTAAATCTTTTTCTTTTTTACCTTGTTAATTGTAAACCGATGTGATATGAAAATGAATGTCGGTATAAAAAAGTTTTAAATAAATAAAATAAATAAATAATATAGAAAAAAACAAAGTGAAGGAGATGATCGGTATAACCACTGGCAACAAACCATATATAAATAGCATAGCACTAAAAATTGTAGGATCCTTGTAGAGGTAGTATGAATTACAACTTAATATTTCCAGATACTTTATTCAAGGACGCTGTATACCTTGGTCCCCCAACACAGACTGTATTTCACCACTGAAGCCCAAAGCTAATAACCCAGCATCAGTGAAGTGTTCAAACACCCATTAGACTGCCTCCATGTTGGATGCCCCAGACCTGTTTACTGGATGGCGTTCTGCTGCTATTTCTTAATCGGTGTACCCTACGCTTAGCTTTATAAGTGTATATGCTATAAACTATATGATTCAACTTACATTGTGCTTGTCCTTGGGGAACTGAGTCCCTTGTGTTTCTGTTTGATCCAGGCTACTTAGCCCACTTAGTATCTCTAGTTGCTGATACTTGTCGCTGTTTGAATACTTCACTGATGCTGTGTGGCTAGCTTTGGCCTTCAGTCCCTCCCAACGCAGCCCTTGTGGCAAAACACGGTCTGTGTCGGGGGACCGAGATCTACAGCATCCTTGAATAAAGTAAATAAAGTATCTGGAAATATTTCTCATTGATTAAGTTGTGATTTATATTATCTCTACAAGGATCCTACAATTTTTAGTGCTATACTGTTCATTATACTGTTCCTTATACTGTTCATTACTGTTCATTATTGGTTTATATAACATAATATAACATATCGGCAAAGCATACTGTGCACCAGCCAATTCATAAATACTCAGATTAATACATCATTCCATCCTAACTATGGACATAACTATGTATGCAATAATTTCATTTATTTAAAAACATGCTTTCCCACTGAACTGCCCAAGGTGAGATAGGATCTCATAATTTCCAAGTCATCCAAGCTATTTAATCATAGGCCCAAAGAAGGAGAGAAAAAACATTTAAAAAAAATCAAGAAAAAAAAAGAAAATTTAGCAGGAGAAAAACAACAAAGAACAAGATTTGTTTTCATGAAAAATGCTGATTATGTTATATTACATTGTTATATTATATTTTTCTTCTTGTTAAAATGGATGCCCCAAAGGTGAGGAGCAGGACACTGAAAGCAGTTTAATGACCAACTTCTTTCTTTTATAAAACCACATCTGGACAGGTTGGACACCAGGCGGACATCTTGGGGCTATGTGAGGTTGTCCTCTGAACCCCTCAGTCATTGCATTAAGTAATTAATGAATCCTCTATGATATGTTGTATTCTCCCTCCTATAGAAGGACCTTTTCTATCAACTGCTTTTCTTAGATCTTCTATAACTAATTTTGTCCTCTTTCACACTAATGGGAAACAGTTGTGTTCTAGTTACACTTTTTAAAGAGCCATCAGTATGCACAGGGGAGAATACAATAGGTAAATTATATAAGGTATACAAACAACAAACAGGTAGAGAACATGTCTGGTAGGACCCTTCCCTCAAGAACTGAAAATATAGATGAAAATTTGATGGTGACAGACAAGATCCATGAGAGATGTAATGTCTAGCATCCTTTTGTTCCTCTGAGAAAGTGATTAAGTTCATTAGATTCTTGTTTATTATGTATGTTTGTCCTGACTAGATTGTAAGCTCCATGGAGCAGGAACTGTCTTTTATGTGTGTTCGTACAGCTCTGTGTATGTCTGGTTCCACTTTAAAAATGATAAATAGTCGTAGCTATTAGCTGCCATTAATTGCTCCTTGCACTAGCTAGCAAATGACTGACACTCTTGTCCCATGAGTAACTACTGGCCTGACATCTTTAACGCCCTCCAAAAAGAGTCAGCCCTTGATATATGTGTGCCTGAAATTTGAAATCAGCACAGATATTCTGGCTTAGGCCAAGCCACAAAGGAGTCTGGGTATTTGAAATTCTGGCCATGAGAACCTCAAATAGACCTTAGCTTGGAGAGACTCTGGGAGACATCTGGACTGCATTTGGAGCTGTTCAAATATGATGGAGAGTCATGAGGTCACACGGAGCATATGGACGACATTACTTTCTCACAGGATTCTGTCTCGACTTCTGGGGCCCAGTGATACTGGAGTTCTCCAATTCCCCCTGAGGATGAAAGATTGACAGGACAAAGAACTAACAGAAGATTGACAGTGAGCAGCAGGCACATGGGCCTCAACTGGGCCTTAATTGGGCCTCAAGTTGGGAGGAGAAACAGGGAAACTTAGATGTAATTTATCTTGGTTTGTCACAAGACACGTGATATGTGATACTCCCATTCATGGATTCCTATTAGGGATCGTTGTATATTTCACCTATAAAAAGCCAGCACTCACTGACATACGGGGAGACATACGGGGAGACACAGGTACGTCTCTAACAGAGAGACCTGTGACTCCATCTCTCCCAGAGGTACCAGGATTGCTTTTTGATATGCAAGAATAAACTTAAATTTGTTTCTGCTAAATTTGGTGTGGTACCTTTGTGTTCATGAGGCAGCACCGTGAAGCTGATTTAACGCTTAACACCCTTGCCTAAGATCAGACAGTAGCAGTGACTTCCACCTTGAGACTGAAAGGAAGAGAAATGACATCACTTCCTTCTTCCCCTTCTAATAATTGGAGAAGTCGGTGATGTCACAGATGGCTCCAATCCCTGGATGCCAGAAAGGCAATGAATGAAAAGGAGGCTTATATATTCAACCTGCATTTTGTGCTGTGGGCTAATACCCTTTTCTCCTATTCTGTGTTTTCAGGAGAAAATGTGGAAGAGACAGGCCCTTGATGTTACCCAAGATTAAATATCTGGGAATTATATTCTGAATGAGATTCTACATCATACACATATACAGTATAAGTTGTGTTTTGAATGTAGTGAATTTTTTTGAGTATTTTTGAACAGGATACTCTATCTCTTCTTGACCAAATGAGGAGCTGCTGAGAAAAGAAGTTAAGTGACCTTTGACCAACTATTTTCACAAATAAATTCACATCTGGACAGGATGGACATTAAGGTGCAATTTTGAGGGGATTGAGGTTGTCCCCAATCTCATGCACTGATAAGTAATCAATGATAATCCCCATCACATCACAGATCCCTCCTATAGGGGATTTTTAAAAAAATACCAACATGTTTCTTGGGCCTTCTACATTTAATCGTAGTCTCTCCCACATTGGCAGGAAAATTTGATTCCTGCTTTACTCTTTACCATTTAGAATAATCCATCAGTGTGCAGAGCAGAGATTACAGCAGGTAAACTGAATAAAATATACAAATAATCAGTTGGTACAGAGTATGGCAGGAACCTCCATTAGGAGCTGAAGATCTAGAAGAAGAAAGGTTTGATAATGACAGAAAATGATTCAGGAAAGTAGTGATTATTGAATATGCTTATAACTAACTGAGTAAGCATGAGCAGGCTGCATAATAATGTGGTACAGAGAGCAGGGCAGGGGACAGGGCCACCATCAGGAATTTTGAGGCCCCATACAGCCAAAATGTCTGGGCCACAAGCATTCAGTGGATAAAGTATATGCAACAATGTTTATACCTATGTGTAAACTCCACCATAGGTGTAAAAAAATAAAAACAAGTCAACAAACTCAAATCACTTAGATAAATGCACAGTATCTGAGAAATCCAGTGGGTTCTATCCAATAAAGCAGTTCAGTGTGAGTACTGAATTGTGTAGGGATGTGAATCGTTTTAGGACGATTAAAATTATCGTCCGATAATTTTAATATCGTCTTAAACCGTTATGGAACACAATACAATACAGATTCTAACGATTTATCGTTATAAATCGTTAGAATCGTGAGCCGGCACACTAAAACCCCCTAAAACCCACCCCCGACCCTTTAAATTAAATCCCCCACCCTCCCGAACCCCCCCCCAATAACTTAAATAACCTGCGGGTCCAGCGGCGGTCCGGAACGGCAGCGGTCCGGAACGGGCTCCTGCTCCTGAATCTTGTCGTCTTCAGCCGGCGCCATTTTCCAAAATGGCGCCGAAAAATGGCGGCGGCCATAGACGAAAAAGATTGGACGGCAGGAGGTCCTTCCGGACCCCCGCTGGACTTTTGGCAAGTCTCGTGGGGGTCAGGAGGCCCCCCACAAGCTGGCCAAAAGTTCCTGGAGGTCCAGCGGGGGTCAGGGAGCGATTTCCCGCCGCGAATCGTTTTCGTACGGAAAATGGCGCCGGCAGGAGATCGACTGCAGGAGGTCGTTCAGCGAGGGTTCCGGCGCCTCGCTGAACGACCTCCTGCAGTCGATCTCCTGCCGGCGCCATTTTCCGTACGAAAACGATTCGCGGCGGGAAATCGCTCCCTGACCCCCGCTGGACCTCCAGGAACTTTTGGCCAGCTTGTGGGGGGCCTCCTGACCCCCACGAGACTTGCCAAAAGTCCAGCGGGGGTCCGGAAGGACCTCCTGCCGTCCAATCTTTTTCGTCTATGGCCGCCGCCATTTTTCGGCGCCATTTTGGAAAATGGCGCCGGCTGAAGACGACAAGATTCAGGAGCAGGAGCCCGTTCCGGACCGCTGCCGTTCCGGACCGCCGCTGGACCCGCAGGTTATTTAAGTTATTTGGGTGGGGGATTTAATTTAAAGGGTCGGGGGTGGGTTTTAGGGGGTTTTAATGTGCCGGTTTTTCGATTTTTCGATTTTTAACGACCCGCAGGTTATTTAAGTTATTTGGGGGGGGTTCGGGAGGGTGGGGGATTTAATTTAATGGGTCGGGGGTGGGTTTTAGGGGGTTTTAATGTGCCGGTTTTTCGATTTTTTGATTTTTCGATTTTTAACGATTTTTAACGATTTTTCACGATATTTTACCCCCCCAAACGGCAACAATACGATTCCCTCCCCCTCCCAGCCGAAATTGATCGTTAAGACGATCGAGGACACGATTCACATCCCTAGAATTGTGTCCATCTCGACTCATAGTGGAAATAACAGCAAATTCAGGTTTATGAAGCAATCAGTCTTCTTACTTTCTGATTTGCAAAATCTTTAATTAAGTCTTTGTAACTGAGTTGTCTGGCAAGCTCATGCTCAATAGAGAGAATTGCCAGGCCGTTTAGACGTTGTTCACTCATTGTAGAACGCAGATAGTTCTTGATTGATGAAAGTTTGCTAAATGCCCTCTCTCCTTCCGCCACTGAAAGTGGGAGGGTGGTGAAAATCCGAAGAGCAATACACACCTCTCCGAATATTCCTTGAAGCTCTAGTTTGTAGATTGAGTTAAGCAAATCTAAGGGACCCATGTCTTCTGGAAATGTAGCTTCGTACACTTTCCGAAGATGTTGCAGCTCACTGAGTAAAGATGATGTAAAATCTTCAGGGTATGCTGAGATCAATTCCTCAGTCGATGCCATCAGATCTTCTTCACTCATTGTTCTCACTTTTAAGATTGGAGAAAATAGCTTGCAGACTTCCTCCATAGACTGGAAGCGTTGATGAAGGTCAGAAATTATTGTGTCCATTGCCACAAGGAAGACATTAGCTTTAAAATGATCTTCAGGATCTATTGCATCATGATGCCTTGACTTTATTTGCCGCAATTGTTGAGGGTTCAGTAGTTCCTTGGGAATCTCCATGCAATCTGCCACAGCTTTAGCTTCAGAAAGTAAAACAGGCCACTTTTCTCGAAGCAGTTTCATCTCTTCAGAGAGAGCTTTAATGTTAGCGACACCAATTTCCATAGAAATAGACCTTGATTGAAGTATTTTGTTTCTCTCCTCGAAGCTGGTAAGCACTTTTACCCAGAATGTTGCTAAAACCACTGCCCGAAAGGATAAAAAATAGTCATATAGACCTTGGGCATCTGAATGCGCATCATTTGTGAGTTTTCTGGATGCAAGAACTTTTTCCAGAGCCTTTAAAATGCTTGGCAGATTCTGCGCAATTGGACGTACAGCCTCTATTCTTGAACTCCACCGAGTGTCACTTAAACCATGCCGGGACCTTCCAACTTCTTCAATCAATGTGTTACATCTTGCAGGGCTGCTACTGAACAGAACATATAACCTGTTAACACTTCCAAAAAAGGTCTTCATTTCAGGGCAGCTTGCGGCTGCATGCACTCCCACAAGGTTTAAAGAATGTGCAGCACAGGGACAAAAAATAGCTGTTGGGTATGTCTCCTGGATTTTGGCTCTTACACCTTTAATTCTGCCAGACATGTTGGCACCATTGTCATATCCCTGTCCTCTGCAGTCTTTAAGGTCAATGGCATGTTCATTCAACCTAAACATGATCATGTCTGCAATTTCTTTTCCAGTCTTCTGAAAAAAATCAAAAAATTCAATGAATCTTTCCCGAATGTTCCATTTTCCGTCTTGGGGCTTTCTGTAAACGTATCGTAAAACGATTGCATTCTGTTCCGTATGTGAAGAATCAGGTGTAGAATCACATATTATTGAAAAGTATATTGCTTCTTTCCTTTCTGACAATATAGAATTCAGGACATGTTTTCCACAAATATTAATGAATTCGTTTTGTGTGGCCCAAGACAGATAATGAGTTGAAAGTTTCTTTCCCTTTTCCTGACTAGCTTTGACTTTTTCCAAATGCTCTCTCAGTAAATTATCATATCTTGCCAAGATTTCCAAAGTTCCCAAAAAATTGCCATTATGGATTTTTCCAATTCTTTGAGAACTTCCTCTGAACGCCATGTTTCTTGAAGCCAGATGCAATGTGACATCCAGAAGTCTTTCTAAAAGAGCTATAAACTTATCGGCTTCCTTCGACAAATTTCTTTGAATCTCATAGTCAACACCATGACCACCTATAGAATTTTGAAGTGTTCTCCACCTCCAGTAGTTCCTTCTGTGCTGTGAAGAGTGTTCATGCTCTGGCAACTTTATGTACAACCGATGCCACTTGTGCTTCGATGGATCAAAACCATCCTTCCTACTAAGCATGCTTCCTGTTTTACATATAGAGTCATTAGTAAATGCCATGCAAGTTATACAATACAGTACTTTATTGCTTGGACTCCATCTCAGCCAATCTCTTAAAATCTTCTCACGTCCATTTGATGACTTGGCATATAGAAGAAAATCACTGAAAGAACGAGTGTCAGCATCTTTAGGTAGTGATTGTGCCATATTCTTTAATTGCTCGACATTGAAAAGTCCAGAAAGGACAATCTTCTCTCTTTCTTTGTCTTTGAGGACATCTGGCCATAGTGCTGGGTCTTTCCAGTCAATTTCTTCCTCGTGTGACTGTTCTATTGAAGTTGTGTTTAGGGCAACATCGTCATTCTCAGGGTAGGAACTTGCATTTGTGCAGGAAGGTGTTTCTTCTTCCACCTCTGTACAAACACGGGATGTCACAATTTGGTCTGAAGACGAATCTTCATCTATAATGACAGGTCTTTTCGGTGACGAGGTGCAGGACCGTGTGTCTGCATCGTCTTCTGATACTGCACATGGTGGCATACTACACAATGTTTCAGCCTCTTCTTCTATCACTGAAGAAATGCTCACAGGTGCAGCTACCTGACAGGATAAAGTAGTCGGCTCAACTGTTTCATGAGAAGCTTCTGTTTGCATTTCCTGAACTTCATCACCCCTGTCACTTTGTGGCTTTTGAAAGTACTGTTGTATGAGTTTTTTTTTCTTCAACTTTTCCTCTTCTTCTTTACGCTCTCTTTTCTGCTTCCGTTTTTGAGAGCCAGATTTGTGATGGTACATTCTTTGGGGTTATCAGAATTTACTAGAGACAAATAATGAACATTTGCTAGTAATCAAGGTCTATGATAAACTGCTTACTATGTATAAGGCCGTGTTCCAACTGTGTTCTATATAACAAAGAAAGTCTGTTGCAAAATCATTTTAGTAGCTGCTGCTTATAATAAAAAAATGCATTTAATCAATGCGGTGCTCTGTAAATCAATGCTATGTGTGTCTTTTAGACACACATAGCATTGATTTACAGAGCACCGCTTTACAGAGCATTGCGGGCCCCCATATGTGGCAGTAGATCCTGGGGCCCCATACTGCAGGCCCAAGAATACTGCCCTGATGGCGGCCCTGGCAGGGGATATGATGGCTGCTGCAGTCTGAGGGGGAAGAGGAGGAGAGGAGATCTTAGATAAGCCATCTCAGAAGTGTTGGTTTTGAGGTGGATTTCTAGACATGAGAGAAATAGAGAGAGGTGGGGAAGAGACTTGGTAAGTGGGACAGGGGTATAAAAAATCTTATGAGTCCCAAATCCTGACCATTGATCAGTGCAAGTGAAGCCCAAATCAGACTCTCTGATACCTTCTCTATCTCAATGGATATTCCCCAACCAGAGCTGGAGCAGAGCGGAATCAGAGACCCAAACGTTATTCCCCCTCTGGATCAATCACTTTGAAACTTTGCAGGCAGCTAAGGCAATAAACAACAGACTTTCCTTTAATTGTCTGGGAGAGTTTTTAATTTCCCAAATGGATAGAGTAAATTTTTTATCCATATTCTATTTTTAAAGCCTTTACAATTCTTATGGTGGCTCCCCCCATCTGATCCACAGTGGAGGAGAGGAGGCAGCGCTGCAGGACAGGTAAGGAGAAACCCCAGCAATCCTGTAACGTGCGACTTTAATGCCTTCTGTGAGCTGCGCTCTCTCATCAGATACAATTCACAGTTTTATTCAGAAGAGGTGAGGAACAGAGGGATGGGAAAATGAAAGATGAGAGAACCGGAGATCAGAGAGTAGATCAGAAAGAGGAGGAGAATGAAAGGGAAGTATAAGAGGTTGGGAGACAGTGGATGACAAGAAGAAAAAAGAGAAGCATAGAGAGGAGAGAGAGGAGATAAGGAAAGGGAAGTGGAACAAGGGAGGGAGGGCAGAAGGAGAGAGGAGGGAGAATAGAATACAGGAGGAAGGAGACCCTTGGAGGCTGCTCCCAGCTCCACCGCTATGTCCTGAGAGCTACGGAAGCCCTGCTGGAATCTGCAGATTCACTGGCAGGGGAAGGGAAGAGGAAGGGAAGAGGAAAGGATTAAGACGCTGGAGAGTGCCCCGAGTGACTGTGGAGGTTTAAGGTAATACTAAGGAGAAGTCTCAGATCACTTTATTGGCAAGACGATTTTCCATGTGTTGCCAAGGTAGCTTATATAATAATTAAAATAATAGAGTAGGAAGAGTAGTAAAAGAAGGGAAACGATTACCAAATGGTAATATTTATTTATTTATGTATTTATTTAAAATTTTTATATACCGACATTCATCCAGGATATCACATCGGTTCACAGTGTAACGCAAATATACGCCATGCATGGCGCTTTACATGGAACAGATAAAACATGTTAACAAGGGAATAAAGGGGTAAGAGAACATGGGATAAATTGCATTAAATATTAAACAAGAATTGCAATTATATACATATGTACAATGTTGAGAGAACTGAGAGAAAAGGGATTTGGGAATATTAGGGGGGGAGGGGGGAGTGGAGAGCAGAGGGGGGAGAAGAGGGGAGAAGGGGGCGGAAAGAAGAAGGATGGGGCAAAAGCAGGGTCCCGAAAGGGGGGCGGTGGAAAGGCAGAGTGGAGATTAGGTGTATGCTTTGGCAAATAGCCAGGTCTTAAGCTTCCGCTTGAAGGATTTCAGGCATTCCTCTTGCCGTAGTTCAACTGGCATTGTGTTCCAAAGGGTCGGCCCGGCGATGGATAGTGCACGGGCTCTTGTGGAGGTTAGTTTGTGGTGAAGTAAAGGTATTCTTCTGCTTTGTCCTATCCTTCTCTCTCTCTTCACTCACCTCATCTCTCTTCTTCTGCTTTCCCACCTTCTCTTTGCTTTTCCTTCTTTGCCCAGTCCCTCTCTCACCCCCTCACTCTCCCTTCTGAGAGGCTCATCATGACTCCCTAACAAAGTGACAGATCACTTTCACATTAATGCTCAGGTGTAGATCTCCCAGCTAACAGCACAGTGCTCCTGAGATCTCTTTCACATTAATGCTCAGGTATTGATCTCCCAGCTAACAGCACAGTGCTCCTGAGATCTCTTTCACATTAATGCTCAGGTGTAGATCTCCCAGCTAACAGCACAGTGCTCCTGAGATCTCTTTCACATTAATGCTCAGGTATTGATCTCCCAGCTAACAGCACAGCGCTCCTGAGATCTCTTTCACATTAATGCTCAGGTGTAGATCTCCCAGCTAACAGCACAGTGCTCCTGAGATCTCTTTCACATTAATGCTCAGGTATTGATCTCCCAGCTAACAGCACAGTGCTCCTGAGATCTCTTTCACATTAATGCTCAGGTATTGATCTCCCAGCTAACAGCACAGTGCTCCTGAGATCTCTTTCACATTAATGCTCAGGTGTAGATCTCCCAGCTAACAGCACAGCGCTCCTGAGATCTCTTTCACATTAATGCTCAGGTGTAGATCTCCCAGCTAACAGCACAGCGCTCCTGAGTGGAGGAGATGTCCAATCTGTAACCCACTCACTTTTCATCCTTGACACGTGAAGCACTAATTAGGGAGAGATTTAAGCTCTGCACTAACTTCCAGTGATAAAAGTAAAGATTGCTGGCAGTCACTTTCCTTTGTGCAGATTTGAATCGGTTGCATCTGTTATTCAAGGAAAGATTTTTGTGCAACTTCTGAAAGGGAAACAAAACTAAAGGCCAGAAATTAATTACATATCTGAGATGCTCTAAACAGAAATTCATGTTAAAAGCTCCTGGAGATTTGTTTTCCTGATTCTTGAATTGAGCACTTTTGGGTGAAATTCATACCATGACTTTTGCACATGTTTTTTGCTTGCACAATATTTCTTGTGAGTATTTTCCTTCCAGCAGCAGAAGGAAATTAAACTCTAGTACAAGACCTGATGCTCTATTAAAGAACGGCACAAGGAGGAACCTGAGTTTCAGGCTTTTAACAAACTGACCACTGGGTTTTGCTTTAGGAAGAATTCAATCAATGAGAAACCAGCAGTGAGCAATAATTTCTATATTTGCACCTCACAATAAGATTTGTTTGTAAGAGCGCCTTAGAGACTGACGTTTACTGAATGTAGGAGAGAGAGGAGTGGTGAGAAATTGTAGTTAAACACATTAAGTACAAGGAACAATAAAAATGTGGCTTTTGAATTTGTTGCTGGAGGATGTGGAGTAGGTTAATTGTAAAACTTCTTGTAAAAAAAAAAGGTTTCTTGAAGTTTCTGGAGGATAGACCAGTAAGAATAATTAATCAGGAAGAAGTGAGGTTTATTACTTATTTCTGGGAGTCAGCAACAGGAAGAAATTATTCCAGAAGGATGTTCCGGGTTCTTCCAGGTGACCCCAGATTGGTCACTGTCAGAAACAAGATGCTGGGCTTGATAGACCATCGGTCTGACTCAGTATCACATTTCAGTCCATACTCGTTCTTGGGACCTTATTGGCTTCCATGAGATTTATCTCTCTCACATTTCAGATACAGAAAATGCTGGGCAAGAATAAAACCCTCCTGATCAGATTCAGAGATTCTAAAGTCTTCCTTCATGTGATGTGGGTCATGATGAATTATTGGAAAAAGATAAAACTTTGGGTATTATTAGCTTCCTCCAGGTTTTAAGTACAGATCCTCTAACAAATTGTAATTACTTTATGGAGACACTGCTTCCATTTTATAGCAAATCAACCCAATGATTTTCTAAATTTATCTCTCTGACATTAACTTTAAAATGGATAAGCTGGCCAATGTGTTAGTCTGAGAAATAATAAAGCCAGCATTAAAGACTCCCAGTAGAGGACTTAGGTAGAGATGATTTTTTTTGTAATGTGCAAATTTTCAAGACTATATAGGTCCCTTCTTGCATGGGGAATTTCAGTTTAATTAGCAGGTTCATGCCTGCTAAAGCTTTTATCAATCCCTTTATTGTTAAGTAGATTAAGTGAAATGGATGAACTTTCAGCTGCCCCTGTATTACCTTTATTAAGGAAAGGATCTTAGAAGTGTCTGAATTCTCAAATCCTAAATTACTCCTACACTTAGGTAAGGAATCATCTCCACCCTTTAATTAATTTCCATATCTGGATCTTCACAGGCACAGAACAGGATAAGACTTTAGATAACAGAATCCTTCATCTGACCAATCTCCACCCAACACAATGAATGAGCAACACATCGGCATTGAGTTTAATGTGAGATCTCATGAATGCAAATCAATGAGTTTCACTGCTGGCCATACATTGCAGTATCTGCAAAACTCAGTGGCATCTGCACTTAACATGTACGCCATATCTAATTACTTCATATATCTCTTACAACAAGAGTGAAGGATTCAGCAGAGATGGAAAATATGACGATGGTGACAGAATTTATTATTCTGGGGCTTTCTGATAATCCCCAGCTGCAGGTTCCCCTGTTTCTGGTCTTCCTGCTCATCTACCTGATCACCCTGCTGGGGAACCTTGTGATTATCACAGTGACCTGTGCTGACCCCCGCCTGCACACCCCCATGTACTTCTTCCTCAGTAATCTCTCATTCACAGACATCATCTACACCTCTGTCATTATCCCAAAACTTCTTGGGGTCCTCCTATCAGGGGATAAGACAATTTCCTATGCTGGATGCCTACTGCAGCTGCAATTCTTCATGAGCTCTGGTGGTGCTGAGGCCTTCCTGCTTACTGCCATGGCTTATGACCGCTATGTGGCAGTCTGCCATCCCTTAAACTATGCACTTATCATGAGTAAAAGGTTCTGCAACTTCCTGGTGGCCACTTGTTGGATCACCAGCTTTCTGTGTTGTGGGGCAATCATGGCTTCTATCACCCGCCTTTTATTCTGTGACTCTAATGTGGTCAATCATTTTTTTTGTGACCTCATGCCCCTGTTAAAGCTTTCCTGCACTGACACGGCTAGCACTGAAGTTGTATTATTTGTTGAAGCTGCTTTGTTGTCATGCCCTTCCTTTCTTGTGATTATTACATCTTACACGTACATCATCTCAGCCATCCTGAGGATCCACTCTGCAGCAGGGAAACGCAAATCCTTTTCCACCTGCTCCTCTCACCTCACCATCGTCTTTGTGTTCTATCTGTCCATTTACTGTGTTTATCTTAGACCCAACTCAACATACTCCCAGGAGCAGGGTAAAATTCTGTCAGTATTGTATACGACTGTCTCCCCTATGCTGAACCCCATTATTTACAGTCTGAGGAACAAGGAATTACAAAATGCATTGAGTAAAGTCATAGGGAAATAGCTAATGGTGGTATATGATGTATACATCTGAGGATGTTATCAGATGGAGGATTCTCTTGCTTATGGTTGGGATACATGGAGACATGCAGCTCAAAATGATCTTCCCTTTAACATAGAAAAGAGCTCCCTCCTATCCTCATTCAGGAAAACCATTAGAGAGCTTGCCTTCAAAGGAAATATACACTCTTCAGATCAGAGAGGGATCTGTCCTTCATGATCAGAATCTACAAGACCCTGGGGAATGAGAACTGGGACCCGTATGGAGGATTACATCTTATTTTCTGGGATCAGTCCAATTTCTCCCAATTTTCCCCACCCTCTCACCAGCAGCCATGAGGGAAGAATTTCTTTATCATCTCTCACATTGTGGGAGGGAATTCTAAGACCTTCCCACCCAATCCAAATTAACTTTATTACTGCATTGTTACCTCATGTCTTTGAGGTAAAGGTCATTGTCACATCCTTAAGAATCATTAACTGTACAGAAATCTGAAATCCAAAGCTTATTATATGTTGGTTTAGGAGGAGAGGCAATCAGTCATGAGGAGAGCTGGAGTCTTTGAAATATAGAAACGTGATGGCACAAAAAGACCATATGGCCTAGCTTGTCTGCAAATTCACTAGGGATGTGCAGAGGGACGCCATACATTGCATTCGTGATTCAGATTCGTCGGGGAGCAGATACGTTGCATTTGGCCGTATGGCACCCCGATGCATTAATACGGCAATTTCTATTCGTGTCCCAGCTAAAATTAAAATTAACTACAACCTCCCACCCTCCTGACCCCCCCAAGATTACCAAAACTCCTTGGTGGTCCAGCGGGGAGTCTGGGAGCCATCCCCTACACTCTCACACCCTCGGTGCCGGTTTCATCATGGCGCTGATAGCCTTTGTCACAGGGGCTACCGGTGCCATTGGTCAGCCCCTGTCACATGCTCCTACCATGTAACAGGGGCTGACCAATGGCACCGGTAGCCCCTGTGACATAGTATGGGCAAAGGCTATCGGCGCCATTTTGAGTACTGGCATCGGCCGGCCGGCATGTAGGTGTGGTAAATTTTGAATGGAAGTATTGAGGCTTCTACCCTTAGCAGAATTTAAAACCAGGGAATCCTGCCTGGATAAAATATCCCACTTCCACTTCTATTTCCCTACCCTTTCTGCCTTGAGACAAAAAGTTTACTTTCAGAGGTGTGTTCGAATCTACCACAGAAATTTTTTATTAACCTTTAATTCTTGCAGCACATCATGCATAAATAAACCAGTCAGTTTATTGTAAAAATATTTTCTTTATTTCACAGATACAGAAAGGCATGAATAAATATCTCTAAATGACTAAGAATCACTTTTATGTTCAAATCTTAATTTTACCAGAGTATATCCTACAATCAATGCAAGAACCATTAATAAGGAAATTGAAATTATTAATATCAGATAAATGTCTATTAATGTCATCTTTTTAGAAATTAATACATTTCTAATACATCTGCCAATGTAGAAACAATAGCAATTTAAAGGTTCTCATATACTTGAATAAAAAATTATATTTACCAATTTTCTGAAGCACCCCGCTCTGTGTCTCTCTCAATCACGTGCGAAGAAAGTCTAAGTAGCACCTCTCCCTCTCCCTCAAACTGCCACTGTTTTATACACTTAAGACCCTTTGATCCAGGGTCGCTGTTACACTTCCATCAACACATCTAAATTTTATTCTGTTTATAGCTTCGCCCATTTTTGATTTTTAATTGGATTTCTTTTGTAGTTCTAAGAGAAAATCTTTTTCACTCCCTTCTGTCACACTTAATTGGCTGGCCATCTGTTTTTAGGGTGGTCAATCATGACACCTGCGTTAGGATGCTCAATGTCATAAAATGCAGGTGCTTTCTTACTTGAGATAAGAGAAAGTGGTAAACAACTGTACTCTCAAGTCTGAAAGTGGGACAAAGGTGAAATCTTGAGGTTTTAAGTAGGGGAAAGGTGAAAGCTATGTGCTGGAGCTTTTTCAGCACAGCCATGACCAATGTCATGGCTTTTAAAAGTAAAGGCTTATGGGTATTAAATGCTAACATGTTTCTTTATGGCTAATTGATTACTGACTTCACTAAATATAAGTAATTATCAATAAAGCACAAAATATTAAGATATTTTCTGACACCCCCCCATGGAGTCAGTAAAACAAATACTAGACATAGCTAGGTACATATAAATCAGTAAGGCACTAATAAGCCTGGGGGAAAATAATCACACAATAAACTACATATAATAAGTTGTGTCAGTGCTCAACATTGCATAGATACAAGTGAAAATCAAATGTAATAATACAAGTGTAATAAAAATTGGTTACATTACCAAATTGAATATAAAGAGATATGAGTTGACAAATCTGAGTTAGTTTCTAATAATAACCAGATATAAAGAGTTTCTCAATATTTCCTTATGGGAAATAGAGAACATTCATACCCAGGGAATGTAAATTTTAAATTTGAAGCTACTCATCCAGTCAAGTAAGATGAGGGTTCATAATTAAAATAATCTTTATGGGTCAGAAATCTGTGATGTGTCATCACTGATTCCATCATGTGTAGGGATCTGTGGGCATTAAATGCCTATTATACTTACCAATTGATGAGCAACGATCCTGAAATGGCAAGGTGCATTTTGAATAAGACACATACCAGTCCAGTCAATAATAGACAGTTATTCACAGTTCTCAGTAGATCAGCCGGATCAGACGTTTCAGATATCTGTGAAGTCAGTCTGACTAATTATAGATATTGGAATCTGTTTGCTCGCCTTCCACTGTTGGTCTAGTCGGAGCAGAATCTTGAGTAGGATTTGGTTGCTGATGTTGGAGAATGACTGATTGATCATCCTCAGAGGAGAGAGCTGCATTCAGCCAAAGCATAAAGTCTTGTCCTTCGTCTGTTAGAGAATTAGCCGGAGCAAGGTGTATTGGATCTAATTCTTCATCCGTCACAAAAGACGGTGGACTAGGTACTGGAAACCAATTCGAGCTTAACCCCGGGCTGGAGGCTCTTGAATTTCCATCTGAAGCAACAGGATTGGCATTTGATAGGCCATGTCCATATCCTAATTGATATTCTGCCAAAGAGTAGATATTGAAGTAGCAGGGCACAAGTTCCCAGGGAGCACACTGACAAATGTGAGCACTCAAGGTTCTTCGTAGTGCTTCACGAACAGATGCCAGTCTTCTTGGCCAAGTCCAGCAATAGGAATATTGTGGGAACTTAAATAAAATATCACAGTTTTTATGCAGATAATAAGGTGCACATGTATCAGGATTGTTTTCTGAATACATCCAGCTTCCATAATCAGCATACTCATTTATGAGATCAGGTCCCAGGCAGACAATCATCGCATTCTTCCTAGGATTAGCTGGAATATGTATCTTTGAGTTTACACCTGCCATTTCTGGTTCGCTGCTCTTCGTTCTAATTTCTCTTAAGACAGAAGAAAAGAACACCAATTATTACTATGATTCCCAGGATTAATGGGAATAAATTGATCCCTAAGTCATGAAGGAGTCCACCTGCCCCTTCCATTATGGTTTTAACTACACCAACAGCTGTTTTAGCTATTCCACCCACTAATCCAGAAAAAGCACGACCCAGGGCATTTGAAAATACCTCTGGCTTCAGTAGCTCGTCTAGGATCAGCTCCCATTCACTAGCTGTTAGTTCTATCATTCTCAGATGCTGTAAAAACTCATCCTCTGACATTAACCAAAGTGAAGACAAATTTCTTAATAATACATTTACATTTAAAACATGAGTCAATAACATTTTTAACTCAGTGAATTGTACTGGTTTAAATTCCATGTACTTTATTGTTTCAGTTAACCGGGCACTAAGTGTAGGAAAAAATTCCCACGGTCCACACTTAATGACAGATAGTGCAGTAACTAAATACAATATTCCCGGTTGAAACCCACACTGTGCTTTGTTTGACCGAAGGATATAAGATCCATTGGGTAATTTCAAAAAAACTTCTACTAGAGGACCGGGATTCGGTTCTAGAGGACAATCAGCTTCTCCCTCTAGTGTGAGGCAAGTATTAGAGACCTGCACCAGGGAATTACACACAGTTACAGGAACTTTGTGACAACCTTGTGCTATGATCCAGTGATAACCAGCATTATTAATACACAAGTGGGTTGGTTCAAAGATTTTAATTGTTTTAATCCAGGTGTTGCTTCCATTTGAGCTTTCCAAGAACTGACCAAAGTTCTGGATTTCCCAGCAACGTTTATAGACCTGAGTAGTGATTGGGAGAAAGATACGTCTGACCCCTTGTACTAGGGTTGAACCTAAGGTTGCCCATGGTTCTTTTCCCATTTCATGTTTGCTGACCTGCAAAATAACTTGTGAAGCCTCAACATGGGCATACTGAATTTGCTCAGCTGTGAGGTTTATTTCCTCTAATATTTTTCCCAATTGAAGGTCTCCCCATTTGGGTTTTGGGGAAGTAAGACCATCAATAAAGTGAGTAAGCTGTTCTATTCTTGCTAGAACCTGTATTTTCTCATCAGTTGTGGATATGGCATCAATCCCTAACTGTAAGGTTTGAGCTAAGTAATCCCTTAATTGAAAAATACCTGCTCTTAGCTGATATTCATTGGATTGAATACCTTTTATAGCAGTTTTAATTCTATCATTAAGATTAAGGAATGTATTTTGAACCTCCTGTTTCAAAGCATTCCTGCGTTTTCTGTTGGCTGTTCTCATCACCCAAGCGGGCAAGGGAAATGAGTCATTCAGCCATTTTGTCTGTACAATTAAATCTAACACAGAAGTAACCTGAGTGTCATTTAACCCCTCAGCTAAACCCCTGATACAGGCAGCGGTCAAAGACCGGCCTAGCACAGGTGCATTTTGAAAAAAATTAGCCTCCTGAGTAAAGAAGGGTCCCCATACCCTATTAGAAAACCTTTTATTACAAAGATTAACCTGATATTGCCAACTAGGGCAACAAAAGCAATTTGTCTGGGTGGACGAGGAACGGGTACAAAAGAATGGATTATTCCCACACGCATTATTCCACAAAGATAAATTATAAAAAGAAATTCCACGCCAATGTGTAAAAGAGACAGGCAATTCATCACAAAAGACATGATAATGTGTACTATTTAAAAACAGAATTTCATAAGGTAGTCTACAAACATAAGACAGAGAGTCCTTAATCATTGGAAGGGGGAATCCTGTATCCTCTCCCCCCCATGTGGAATAATTAGCGTAAGAAAGAGTTACCTCAGGAAAGATGTCCATCCAGGAGAAAATGAGACCTTTAATCAAACCTGAAAATTCATAATTAGAGCCAGACAAGGAGTCCTCCAGAGGCACCTTCGAAAGGGGATTGATGCAGGCACAAGATCCATTATGAAAACAAGGACGAAGGGCAAACAGCCGCTGGAACTGTTCAGAAGCACCAATATGTGGTTGAGAGCAGTGCTGCAGTTTCCAGGATGGAGTTTCAAGGATCCCAGTAAGATTGACACTCACTGCTCTGAAACCCAGGAACAAGTTCTGATATCTAATCGAACAGAACTCTGCACGGAAGCCATCAAGAGGAGATTCCGAAGTGATGGAAGAAAGCTGCAGGGAGGAACGCTCCAGCTGCAGAAACAGAGCAACAAGTCTGGACTCTAGACCCGCAGGCAGGGACTCCGGAGAGATGCCTTGCCAAACCTGGTGAGTGTAAAACCTGAAAGGAACATCAATATGCAATAAAACAGGATCTTGCACCAGCCAGCCATGGTATGGAACAAGAATAACACCAGAAGGCAAAGGCACTGCCAGAAGAGACAAAGGCTCAGAAGGTGAGCGCTTACTGACATGTGAGTGTGAATAACGGAGCTCCTGTGAAGCTGCGGGAGAAAAGGTGGAATGCAGCTGGGTATTAGATAAGAGATAAAATAGTGAGATAGGAGATGCAATAATTAAAAGCACCCAGCAAGCAATAACATACTTACAATAAGGTCTGTAAAAAAGAAACACAGCATGCAAAAAGGTACTGATTGGGGAACAAACCATACAGCATGCAAGCAAAAGCTTCTGCTGAAAGCGAGTGAAACATGGAGGACGCTCAGATGCGGGACAAGCTACACTGAGAACGACCTGATCTTCCTGCTCCGGGGTAGGCACAGCCATGTCACCGCTGAGAATGACATCAATTGCTGGAGCAGTGGGAGCGCTGGGCAGCGGTAGATCCTCCTGACCCATTGGCATCAGCGGAAACTGCGGATGCAGCAGAGGCTGGGGGTTGAACCGAGGCTCTGGTACCGGAAAACCCCAATGTCTCGGATACCAACTTGACATCTCTAATGGACACAACTTTCCTATTCTTTGGATCCTCAGAGTCAGAAAGCAACAGTCCCGAGTCACCTAGAAGTTCTGTAACAATAAAGGGATTAGACCAGTATGGTTCTAAAGAGCCACGAACATGCGTTTTGCTCAAAACTACGGAACCAATCTGAAAAGGATTTGGACTCCGAGAGGCCTTGTCAGAAGTAACCATAGCTTCTGAGGAGGCCATATTTTCAAGCATAGAGAACCCAAAGAGAGACATAGCGGGAGCTTCATGATTGGCAGTTATGGTACTATTAATCCGGATTTGGATCTCCGGAAGATGAAGGTACCAATTACTGGGGTTAGATTGCAAAGCAAAAATTTGCAGACTACGCTTAACCTCACCATTAATCCTTTCAACCATTCCATTAGATTCTGGACGATGTGGGTAGGAGAATCGATGAGTAACGCTATGATCAGCACAAAAGGTCTCAACCTCAGCATTTTTAAAGGCTGGACCGCCGTCTGTGCAAAGAAACTGAAAAGGCAAAATACCAAATACAATAGCCAGACGGTTAACAGTCACAATAGCAGTAATGCGTTTCTGTGCAAATAGAAACACAAAGCCAGTAAAGGAATCAAGTACAACCAAAATATGTCTGTAACCACGGGAAGAAGTAAGGGGACCAACATGATCCATATAGACCACCTGCCCTGGTCTAATTCCCCGTGGAAGTATCCCCTCAACATAAGGGTGTCCAGTCCGTTTGGGATTTGTGCGCTGACAATCCAAACAGTCACTGACCATTTTCTTTGCCTGACTTCTAGTCAAAACCCCATCTGAATGCTGGCACAAAGTAGCCGCATTCAAATGTAAGGAGCCATGCCTAGCAAGACGTGCCCTTACAGTTATCTCTTGCTGAGAGGCAGCCAATTTAGCTGCTTCATCTGCCAAAGAATTGTAACGAGAGTACCAGCCCACGGTCTGGTGAGCAGGCACATGCAAGACAAGCACCTGCACAGTAAGTTTCTGTGAAATAGAAAAAATTAATCTCCAGTGAGCTCTGTGTGCAATAGGCTTGCCTGTAACATCTAAAAAGTCACTGTTTTCCCACACTTTCATATGTGAATTAAACCCAGACACCACATATGTAGAATCAGAACAAACCATAACGGATCTTTCAGGATCCAAATTGGGCGTTTGCTCAATATGTGTCAAAGCCTTTTGAAAGGCAATCAGCTCCGCCTGCTGTGAACTCATATCACCTAATCGCCATGTATGTGTGGCAAAGACTTTCCACTGACCCCTTTTATTAGGAGTTAAAATAACATTAGCCGCACCAGCAAAAAATGCAGTAAGATAGTCACCCGAGGGTGTGGCAGAACCATCAGTAAAAATTACCAATTGAACCTTCTGATAAATAGGAGGAAGGAGCCTATCCGTCTCAGTAGTTAAGCAAAGATCCTCACAAGTTAAAATAATGTCAGAATCAGCCAAACCATTCTGATAATGGAATTGCACATCGTCTCTATATTGATCAGCACGCCATTGCACCCAGCGTGTGGAGAGAGCCCTACTCTCTGGGAGGGAATGGCGAGTGACAGCCTGTAACTGAGGAATCCCAGTATAACAATGAATAATCTTACCCTGAGCAAGAGCAGAGACTTTAGACAGGCAATATCTGACAGCCGTCAGAGTACGCTCCACAACATTAAATTTCCTCTCAGGCTGAGAGAAAGTATGTGTAATATAACATATGGGCTGAGATTCAGCATGGTTACTGATTGTAGCCAAGAAATGAGAATCAGAAACCTGCAACGTGACATCTAAATCTTTAGATGATTTACGGTGCGCCAAAGGGGCTGAAACCTTGACAGCCTCTTGCAGCGCTCTCAAACATTCAGAATGAACAGCAGTCCAATCACGTGCCACAACGGCATCTCCTTTAAGCAAATCATACAAGGGGGCTGCTAATGAGGCAAAACTAGGCACAGTTTTACGTGCAAAATTAAGTGTCCCCATGATTACTTGCAATTGGCGAGATGTCTTAGGCACCGGGAAGGATATAATCTTTTCTTGGAGGGTGGGGGCAAGGCTAGCACCTGCCACCCCGATTAAAAATCCCAGAAACTTAACTTCCTCAAAACCAATTCTGGCTTTGGCAAAATTAACTACAAAGCCTTCCTCACCCAGTACCTGTATTAGTTGAACTACAGAATCCCAAAGCACATCCAGCTTATCAGAAGCCAGATATATATCATCAACATAAGGAACAGCATTATCAATGTTATGTCGTTGAAGGAGTTCCTCAACGGCAGCAGAAAATAAAACAGGGGAATTTTTAAAACCCTGAGGGAGCCTGGTATACTGATACTGCTTACCCCTGAATGTGAATGCAGTGACAGGGGAAGTGCTAATCGGAATACTCCAAAACCCATTAGCTAAATCCAAGGTGGCTTTCCACCTAGGACGTGGCAAATTATCAATTGTAGATGCAGGATTCAACGTCTGAGCGGCAACTGTCTCAGAAGAGGCGTTAAGTACTCTATAGTCAATGACCATACGAGTACTCCCATTTGGTTTGGGCACAGGAAGGAGGGGTGAATTAAATTCAGAATATTCCTCAATTAAAACACCCTGAGTAAGTTTCTGAGAAATAATAATATTTAAATCATTGTAGAATTTCTTATGGACAGGATACTGTTTTTGAGGACTGAAAGGCTTATTTAAAACTATCTCTATCGGCTTAGGGGTCTGCACTAAACCAGTGTGGGTATGATAGAGCTGAACGACTCCTAACTTAAGCCATTCAGTAAACAAATTCTGCAGCTCAGCCTCTCCAATGATGGATTTGAGCTGAGGAGAAAATGAAGCTTTTACAGCCTCAAAGCCATAAAGGGGGTCCTCCAACATCATAGAAGGCAAAACAGGCACAGCAGCCTGTGTGAAATAAATTGCAAAAGGATCCTCCTCATCAAATAAACATGCCACTTTTATGGTACGGGACCCTTTGAAGTAAGGGGAAAAGATTTCTACAGTCGCTAAGGGAGCTTGAGAATGCTTCCCTGCAAACATAGTAATTGTGACACTTTCATTTAAATATTGAATTGTATCCCATTCTCTAGTCAGGATATTAATAGTAGTACCTGAGTCCATCATGCCCACAAATAGATCACCCTGCTCCCTATTCTGGATCCACAGGGGGTTTAGACGTGGAGCCAGCATTGCCATGGAAAGTGGCTCGCTTCACAGGCTTTTTGTGAGAAGAAGGGGGAGGGCGGTCTGCCTTAGTTACAGCTCCGGACACCGCTGGAGGTTTCTCAGGAGCTGGAAAGCGGGCAGGAGGGGTCCCACGATTATCCCTCACAGGATAGCGGGGAACCCACCCAGTATTAGAGGGATTTCGTGGAGGGGGGGGTGTATAATCCTGTCTAGAATTCCCAAACCCCCTATTGTCCCTCTGATTTCTATCCTGGGAAGAAGGATTCCTAAAATGAAAACTCACCCGTCTTGAAGTTTTCTCAGGCTGAGTGCGCTGGATCTCCCTGCCCCTTTCCCTGGGTCTGTCAGACCCTGGATGAGCCTGTTTAAGTGGCTTAGAAGGTATTAATGGACGACCAGCCGCCTCGAAGACTTGCTGGATAATGAATGGGAACTGCTCATGTCGATCTGCCGGGGCCAATGCACTTAAACGATTACTAAGATCAATACGAATAGAGGTATCAGGCATGACGTCTTTTAAAATCTCCCATACTTGATCAAAATTACTCATAGTAACCAGCATGCCAAGAGAATATGCAGCTGAAATACCAAACTTTTGCAAAATATGACGCAGCACTTCACCGAGATTTGTGATTAACGGTTTCCCAAATATCGAACGATAAGTCCACCCGTAATAACTCCCCCAACTTTCGCAGAATGAGGGGGGAGGAACCAAATTCTGTGGCATCAGAGTAGAAATAATATAATGTCTGGTACGAGAATTACAGGCACCAGTGACAGCTTCAAGCGCGACTAGTCTAGTGGCCAGATGTTCAGGTATCAGATTAACATCAGCTGGAAGCGTCCCCAAAGCCCGCCTTACTCTATCTGCTTTTCGATCAATCTCACTACGGGTCCCGAATTCTCCAGGCGTCCCCAAAGAAAACGAGGTTTGTCCGTAATGATCTCTGAGCGTTTGAAAGCAGTGCAATAGGGCATTGTAAAACGCATTCATTTTCCCTGCCGGAATTTGATCCACAGGCGGGGCATCAAAGGACAAAATAGCATCAAGAGGCGGACGCGGTTCAGTGAACGCCAAGCCCCCTCTTTTTTCAGAAACCGGAATTACCGGATTCTCTACAAATAAGCATTTACCAAGTGAAAAAGACATCTGACAATCAGGGAGAGCAAAAGGAACAAAATCATCTTCTGCTCTTCTATTTAGCCCCTGGTGTCTGCCCTGTGCAGTAAGAGCTTTTAAACGACAAATGTCAACATGAAAGCACGGTGACGAGTCACTGGCCACTTGTAAATGCAGGACAAAGGACTGATCTTCCCTGATATGATTGGCTTCAACCCACTTACGGAACGTTGCTTCTTGAGAAGCTCTAATTCTATAAGGGTCAGCCATTGCAACCAATTATAAAAACCGCTGCAAAAGGCAAAATTACATGACTGGAAAATAATATTTAATTCTACAGGAGATTTAAACCACGTTGGGCGCCATGTGGTAAATTTTGAATGGAAGTATTGAGGCTTCTACCCTTAGCAGAATTTAAAACCAGGGAATCCTGCCTGGATAAAATATCCCACTTCCACTTCTATTTCCCTACCCTTTCTGCCTTGAGACAAAAAGTTTACTTTCAGAGGTGTGTTCGAATCTACCACAGAAATTTTTTATTAACCTTTAATTCTTGCAGCACATCATGCATAAATAAACCAGTCAGTTTATTGTAAAAATATTTTCTTTATTTCACAGATACAGAAAGGCATGAATAAATATCTCTAAATGACTAAGAATCACTTTTATGTTCAAATCTTAATTTTACCAGAGTATATCCTACAATCAATGCAAGAACCATTAATAAGGAAATTGAAATTATTAATATCAGATAAATGTCTATTAATGTCATCTTTTTAGAAATTAATACATTTCTAATACATCTGCCAATGTAGAAACAATAGCAATTTAAAGGTTCTCATATACTTGAATAAAAAATTATATTTACCAATTTTCTGAAGCACCCCGCTCTGTGTCTCTCTCAATCACGTGCGAAGAAAGTCTAAGTAGCACCTCTCCCTCTCCCTCAAACTGCCACTGTTTTATACACTTAAGACCCTTTGATCCAGGGTCGCTGTTACACTTCCATCAACACATCTAAATTTTATTCTGTTTATAGCTTCGCCCATTTTTGATTTTTAATTGGATTTCTTTTGTAGTTCTAAGAGAAAATCTTTTTCACTCCCTTCTGTCACACTTAATTGGCTGGCCATCTGTTTTTAGGGTGGTCAATCATGACACCTGCGTTAGGATGCTCAATGTCATAAAATGCAGGTGCTTTCTTACTTGAGATAAGAGAAAGTGGTAAACAACTGTACTCTCAAGTCTGAAAGTGGGACAAAGGTGAAATCTTGAGGTTTTAAGTAGGGGAAAGGTGAAAGCTATGTGCTGGAGCTTTTTCAGCACAGCCATGACCAATGTCATGGCTTTTAAAAGTAAAGGCTTATGGGTATTAAATGCTAACATGTTTCTTTATGGCTAATTGATTACTGACTTCACTAAATATAAGTAATTATCAATAAAGCACAAAATATTAAGATATTTTCTGACATAGGAGGTCGCTCCGGGACCCCTGTTGGACCCCCAGGGACTTTTGGCCAGCTTGGGGGGGGCCTCCTGACCCCCACAAGACATCCCAAAAGTCCAGCGGGGGTCCGGGAGTGACCTCCTGCACTCCGGCCGTCCGATCTCAGTACTCAAAATGGCGCCAATAGCCTTTGCCCATACTATGTCACAGGGGCTACCGGTGCCATTGGTCAGCCCCTGTCACATGGTAGGAGCACAAGATGGCGCCGATGGCCTTGTGACAGGGGCTGACCAATGGCACCGGAAGCCCCTGTGACAAAGGCTATCAGCGCCATGATAAAACTGGCACCGAGGGTGTGAGTGCAGGGGATGGCTCCCGGACACCCCGCTGGACCACCAGGGAGACTTGGTAAGTTTTGGGGGAGTTCAGGAGGGTGGGGGGTTGTTTACATTTTTATTTAGGTGGCCGTATAATTTGGCAAAGATTCGTATATTCGTGGGGAATCGCAATACGTTTCACTTCCCCACAAATACAACGAATAGTGCAATATACGTTGCGGATTGCCAATATGGCGAAAATAAATGCACACTCCTAAAATTCACATCAACAGCTCAATCCCTATCCCTCCCTTGGAGATCTCCTTCACCTCTCCCAGGCTTTCTTGGATTCAAACTGTAGCAGGACACTAGGAAAGGCCATCCCCATTGCTCTAATCTGAGCAAATTTCACAATGGTCTGTTTTCAGAATGAGACAAGATAGGAGCAGAAGAGATTACCAGAGACCTTATTGATTGTGTTTACAGCACAACCTGATTCATGGCTGAGACAAATAGAACACACTCAAAATCCTTAAAGGGCCAGCATCTGAAAAGTAAGACTGCTAAGATTAAATCCTGAAGTAAACAGGAGCAAATGGTGTTTAGCCCTCTCCTATTTACTCACAATCTCAGCATATGTATCAGGGCCCAACCTTTGAGAATTTATCTCTGGTTTGTCTAAATTTCTTTTCAGTTTGTTTACTTACCTGAGTCTTTATAACAGGAAGAAATAAACTACATAGATGCAAAATTAAAAAATGTTTACAAATGGAATTAAATTTATTTACCAGATAGAGTAATAAGCAAAGCTGACCCTTTCTTCCTGGGTAGACTGGACACTAGGCTCAAGCAAAAGACTTGATGCCTTGAACCAGTTCTACAGGTTTCTGTATGAATCCTCCCATCTTATATACTATCTGTGGTGATGGCTAACTGGTATATTTCTCACTGTCTCTGTCCCATCTCTCCCCCCCCCCCCCCACCTCCATCCTTCCCTTTAATCTTTAGTTGCTTTGATCTTTAGTTTCACTGTTATCTGTAAAAAAACAGTTTATATTTATATATTCCCTCAAGGCACATTTCCTACAGGCTTGCTTAGTGTCCCATTTGGTGCAATTCATTTTTTATATACCTGTATTTTCTATCCATCAATGTCTTTCTGTTCAGTGAAAACAGAACTGGCCAGGCCCTGCCACACAAGGATTAGACATTCTTTGGACTTTTACAGCTGGCCACAGCTGTAAAAGTTTCAGGAAACCATGTGAGGAACATTCCCACATTTATCCAGAGGCCCACTTCTGACACCATCTTAAACATATATTTCCTTAATTTGTAGTTTTACTGTAATGATGTATTTATCTGAGGATTTTTTCAACATGGCTTCTTGATGAACTGATGAACTAGATGTTCCCAATGGCTGAGAAGGACAGAGAAAACAGTTCAATAACATGATTTTTGACAGAATGGAGACTAGGTGCCCTGTCAATGCTTGGGGGGTTATCCTGTGAACCCCCTCAAATAGTGCATTAATAATAAATGAATGAAAGATCCCATCATATCACCTGGAATTCTCTTTCCTATACAGGAACTTTTTATACCAACTTTGATTTTTTTGGATCTTTGACAGTTAAATCCATCCTCTATCACATTGCTGGGGAATTTTGATGCTGGCTTTCCTCTTTATAGTTTTTAAAGAGCTGACATTCTTCAAATTGGGAGAATACAGCAGATAAACAAATAATAAAGTGGTACAGAATATGCAGGACCCGTCCCCAAGGAGCTGAAAATAAAAATAGGGTGTGATAATGACATATAAAATCCATGACGGATATGGTTACAATGTTGGGAAAAGGATGGTAGGAAATGTGAGAATACACTTGGGTTTTGAGGTAGAAATTGCAGTCAAGAAAGAGGGAACTAGTGCAGAGGGGAGCTTGACAATGTAGACCTGATGAAATGAACTTATTATCCCAGATGTTGAACACTGATCAGTACAAGTGAAGCAGAGATCAGACTTTCAAAGAAACATAGAAAATGAAGGCAGATAGACTATACGGCCCTTCCAGTCCACCCATCCACAATTTCTGCTCAGCTCTACAATCCCTTCCTCCCCTCAGATATCCTGAATGTTTATCCAATGCTTTATTCAATTCTGATACTGCCCTTATCTCTGCCACCTTCATTGGGAGGCTGTTCCATTCATCCACCACCCTCCATGAATAGGTGGCTAGAATTTGGAGGAAGAGCTGATCCTGGGATTTCCACTGATCACTGTGTTTGCGGTCAGAAAGGAAGGTTTTGTCACTGTGGTGTGGAATTGGTTTAAGACATTCATTGCTTTACACCTCCTTCTGGATTATCAAATCAGGAGGGGCCATCAGATAACTGAAAGAAGAACAAGCTCTATGAAGGACCAGTCACCTTTCTGTGTAAACAGATTGTGTAAATCTGTAACTCTAATCCTTTTGTGTATTTGGTGCTTTCTCTGTTTTGAATGATTTATTCAGTCATTAATAAAGCTCCTTACATTTGTCCTCAGTACACTCATACTGCATACTAGAGATGTGCGAAGCCCGGACCTTTTGGTTTGGGCTTCATTTTCAGCCTGCCACAGGAATTTTTGTATTTCCCATGCTTCGGGCCTTTTAAATTCGGGGGGGATCTCCGATAATGCCAAAATGCCCTTCTGGAGCACCGCTGTGCGAAAGCGGAAAGACTCTGCAGATATTGTATCTGAACGTTGACTCTTTAATTGTAACTGAATCCGATTACTGATTTATGTGCTGCAACATCACTTTGAACTCCTTTTGTTAGAAAAGTGTGTCCTAAATAAAATAAACAATGATATTAAAGAAGATTTCTGTGTACTATAGGGATGTTATTGAGTCATAACAATATTTCTGGGCACTGCTAAGCACAGATGATGCCTGAAACTTAAATATTCCAGATATAAGACACAGTCCTATCTGAGGCTCCTGTGGTAGCTTTGGGAGATGCAATGAGCAGTCACTTCTTAGGGAACCATGGTCAGCCACATCATATTCACTGAGAATAAAAAACCTCAAACAGCTTCCTAGAAGACAGCACAGACTTTCAGGATAGGATAAAGGACATAGAGCAGGTACTGTTGGACCCTCTCCTGCTCATAATGGATGCACAATCCCTAAACTGCAACATTTCTCATGCAGGCGGTGAAACTGCAAGTGACAAAGATCTAAGGACAGCCACCTTCGAGCACCAGTGCATGCCAGAAACTGTTACAAAATGTACTAAATTCATCCTGACACGCAATTACTTCAGCTTAAAAAATGTTGGCTGTCTATAGATCATGGGTACCAGGATGGCACCACATATGCCAAATGAAGCAATTTTTAAGGAGGCATCAGTGAGCAGAGCAGAGAATACTACAGTTAACCTGTACTGAACAAGTTAAACAAGTAACAAAGAGAGACAGAGGACAAGACCCTTTCCTGAAAAGATGAAAGGTAGAAAAAGGATTATAAATGGCGGGCAAGATTCATGAGGGATATGGTATAAAGCGGGAAAAGGAACGTGAAAACCGCAGCAGCTATAGAGAGAAGTGGGTGAGAGGAGATCTCAGAGGCGGCACTCAGAAGTGCTGTTTCCAAATGGGATATGATAGGAGGGAGAGAGAGAGAGAGAAGCAGGTAGGGATGGGTCTTGGTAAATAAGGAAGGGGTTAAAATGAACTCATGAGTGCCAAATGCTGACCATTGATCAATACCCAAAATAAGGTTTTAGTGGAAATTCCGTCTGTTAAGAAAGCACATTTAGGTACCTGGAACAACTTGCCAGAACAATTAAGAAAACAGTGTGAGAAAACTACGTTTAAAGATATTTAAAGACTTGGGGCAGGATTTTAAAAGCCTTATGCGTGTAAATCCAGAGGATTTACATGCCTGGCGGGTTACACATGTTGGGCCTCCAGGCAGGTGCAACAGGTGAAATAATAATTTTGGGAGGGGTTAGGTTAGGGTTAGGGTCGGAAAGGCTAGGGGAAGGGGTGGGAAGGCCGGGTTAGGGGATAGGGAACAGGGGAAGCCCACGAGCATCAGCGCACTCAGGGTGCACAATTGTGCACCCCCTTGTGCGGGCCAAAGCCTGATTTTATAACATGCGCGCACCTACGCGTGCATGTTATAAAATTGGGCGTACATTTGTGAGCGTCAGGTAGCGCGGGCACATGTACGCCCCCGCGTATGATTGAAAATTCACCCCTTGGTTCTTCCAGCATGAATGCAGAAGTGAGTGCTAGTAAGAGATCCCAGAAAAAAAGGAATACTTTTGCATTGAGTATGAATGGAATTAAGACCGGAAAAACAGTGATTTGTATTTTGTACATTGTGTGGGTGATTTTATATTGTAAACCTCTGCAAGATCTTGGTGAGTGGCGGTTTATAAGTATTTTAGATAAGTAAATAAATAGCTTAGTTTCAGACTCTCAAAAAAGATATAGTTGTGATGGAGAAGGTGCAGAGAAGGGCGACCAAAATGATAAAGGGGATGGAACAGCTCCCCTATGAGGAAAGACTAAAGAGGTTAGGACTTTTCAGCTTGGAGAAGAGACGGTCGAGGGGGGATATGATAGAGGTGTTTAAAATCATGAGAGGTGTTGAACGAGTAGATGTGAATTGTTATTTACACTTTCAGATAATAGAAGGACTAGGGGGCATTCTATGAAGTTAGCAAATAGCACATTTAAGACTAATCGGATAAAATTCTTTTTCACTCAACGCACAATAAAGCTCTGGAATTTGTTGCCAGAGGATGTGGTTAGTGCAGTTAGTGTAGCTGGGTTCAAAAAAGGTTTGGATAAGTTCTTGGAGGAGAAGTCCATTAATGGCTATTAATTAAGTTTACTTAGGGAATAGCCACTAGGGATGTGAATCGTTTTAGGACGATTAAAATTATCGTCCGATAATTTTAATATCGTCTTAAACCGTTATGGAACACAATACAATACAGATTCTAACGATTTATCGTTATAAATCGTTAGAATCGTGAGCCGGCACACTAAAACCCCCTAAAACCCACCCCCGACCCTTTAAATTAAATCCCCCACCCTCCCGAACCCCCCCCAAATAACTTAAATAACCTGCGGGTCCAGCGGCGGTCCGGAACGGCAGCGGTCCGGAACGGGCTCCTGCTCCTGCATCTTGTCGTCTTCGGCCGGCGCCATTTTCCAAAATGGCGTCGAAAAATGGCGGCGGCCATAGACGAAAAAGATTGGACGGCAGGAGGTCCTTCCGGACCCCCGCTGGACTTTTGGCAAGTCTCGTGGGGGTCAGGAGGCCCCCCACAAGCTGGCCAAAAGTTCCTGGAGGTCCAGCGGGGGTCAGGGAGCGATTTCCCGCCGCGAATCGTTTTCGTACGGAAAATGGCGCCGGCAGGAGATCGACTGCAGGAGGTCGTTCAGCGAGGGTTCCGGCGCCTCGCTGAACGACCTCCTGCAGTCGATCTCCTGCCGGCGCCATTTTCCGTACGAAAACGATTCGCGGCGGGAAATCGCTCCCTGACCCCCGCTGGACCTCCAGGAACTTTTGGCCAGCTTGTGGGGGGCCTCCTGACCCCCACGAGACTTGCCAAAAGTCCAGCGGGGGTCCGGAAGGACCTCCTGCCGTCCAATCTTTTTCGTCTATGGCCGCCGCCATTTTTCGGCGCCATTTTGGAAAATGGCGCCGGCCGAAGACGACAAGATGCAGGAGCAGGAGCCCGTTCCGGACCGCTGCCATTCCGGACCGCCGCTGGACCCGCAGGTTATTTAAGTTATTTGGGGGTGGGGGATTTAATTTAAAGGGTCGGGGGTGGGTTTTAGGGGGTTTTAATGTGCCGGTTTTTCGATTTTTCGATTTTTTAACGATTTTTCACGATATTTTACCCCCCCAAACGGCAACAATACGATTCCCTCCCCCTCCCAGCCGAAATCGATCGTTAAGACGATCGAGGACACGATTCACATCCCTAATAGCCACTGCTATTAATTGCATCAGTAGCATGGGATCTTATTAGTGTTTGGGAACTTGCCAGGTTCTTGTGGCCTGGTTTGGCCTCTGTTGGAAACAGGATGCTGGACTTGATGGATCTTTGGGATGACCCAGCATGGCAATTTCTTATGTTCTTTATCTTCCATAACTAAGAGGAGAGTCCCCTACCTCAGCTGGAATGGAACAGAAAGAAGGATCCATAAACTTACTCCCCCCATGGATCAATCACTTCTAAACTTTCCTGGCATCCCAAACACAAAGCAAAAAACTTACTTTAATTGTTCAGAAGACTTTTTAATTTCCCAAATGGACAGAGCACAGTTTTCTCTCCAGGTTCCTTTGATAAACATTTAAAACACAGGAGGTGTCCCTGCCTGATCCACAGTGGAGGAGAGGAGGCATCGCTGCAGGACAGGTAAGGAGAAACCCCAGCAATCCTGTAACGTGCGACTTTATTGCCTTCTGTGAACTGCGCTCTCTCATCAGATACAATTTAGAGTTTTATTCAGAAGCCTCCACCTGGCTCAGACCCTCCCAGCTAAGAGCAGCTGAGATCAGTCACCCTGGTGTCCTTTGTCCTAGAAATATAATTTTTCTCAGATAGTGTAAAATATGTTTATCATAACTAAATCTCCCAACTTTGGTGGAGAGGACCTGCAGGGATCTGTTTTGCCAGAGGGTAGAATGGCACCTGTTTGAGGGGACCCCAGAGAGACAAAGGTAATGTCCTCTTTATCAGGACATAGCTCTCAGCTTCTGAGGATTAAAGAAAGAGAAAACAAAAGTGATATTCTCTTATCTCTCCATTCCTCCTGATCAGGTATATGTGAATGTTTTAGGAAGGATCCCTCCTTCTCAGCCAGAGGTTGATAGAAGTGCTGAGCATTGCACTATTATCACAGCTGTGTTTCAAAGGGATCAGTAAGTATTGCATTTTTCTGTAAATGAATGTAGATCTGATTAATCTGTAATTTAAGTGACTAATGTACCATAATAGCATAATATAACATATAAGAACAGTGAATCATTGACAAATGACTTTCTAATCACTTCCATCTCTACATGAGTTACCTAGGGTGAATCACATAGCTCCCTGTGCCTTAGCTCTAATCCCCAGCTCTGTCACTGACTCTTTCTGTGTAAACCCTGGGAGGGAGGGGGGTCACTTTATCTTCTGGTTTTTTAGCTCTAATCCTTGGCTGTGTCACTGACTCTTTAGTTTTACCTTTGCTCTTGTGATTTTCTGATTAAACCTCAATTCTAAGGCTCCACATTAGGAGACACCACTCAAAAAAAAGGATCTAGGTGTCATCGCTGAAAATACAGCAGCAGCCAAGAAAGCAAATAGAATGTTAGGGATTATTAGGAAAGGAATGGAGAATAAAAGAGAGAATACCCTAATGCCTCCGTATGATGCAACCTCATCTTGAGTATTGTGTGCAGTTCTGGTCACCACATCTAAAAAAAGATACAGCAGAACTAGAAAAGATACAGAGAAGGTGACCAAAATGATAAAGGGGATGGAACAATTCCCTTATGAAGAAAGGCTAAAAAGGTTAGGACTCTTCAGCTTGGAGAAGAGATGGCTGAGGGGGAGATATGATAGAGATCTATAAAATAATGAGTGGAATGGAACAAGAAAAGGTTAATCAGTTGTTTACACTTTCAAAAAGTACAAAGACCAGGGGACACCCAATGAAGTTACTGGGTAAAACATTTAAAACTAATAAGTGCAAATATTTTTTTTTTACTCAACTCATAATTAAACTCTGGAAATTATTACCAGAGGATGTGGTGGAAGCTATTAGTGTAGCTGCGTTTAAAAAAGGTTTGGACAAGTTCCTGGAGGAAAAGTCCATAAACCGTTTTTAAGGTGGAGTTGCAGAAATCCATTACTTATCCCTGGGATAAGCAGCTTGGAATCTCTCTACCCCTTGGGATCCTGCCAGGTACTTGTCACCTTTGGCCACTGTTGGAAACAGGATACTGAGCTTGATGGATCCTTAGTCTGATCCAGAATTGTAAGCCTTATGTTCTAATCTTTGGCTCTGTTACTGACTCCCTGTGTGCGATCCTATGGGAGTCCCTTTTTATCTCCCTGTGCCTCAGCTCTAATTCCCGGTTCTATGTGTGACTTTTGCTCGCCTAATCATCTCGTTCTAACCATCCTGTATTTCAGAGAATAAGTATACTTGCTGGTGATTTTATTGTTTTAATAATTCTGAATGTATTTTGTGAACCCCTTTGTGCGCTATTTTACACTGTGATATTTAAAAAAGTGTAAACAAATAAAAAAAATGAAATAAATAAATAAATTCACACTTGTTTCTTATTCTTATCTCTTGGGAAGGCCTTGTGTTTAATATTTCCATCTTTTAGTAATTCTCAGAAAACATTGGGGTGGGAATATCTGTTAGGCTGATTGCAGAAACCTTATTTAGAGAAACAATATTGCAGTTTCCTCCCCCTTGTTTTCCAACACAGTCATCAATAGAGTGAGAGAGAACAGAATATCAGGAGTCAGGAAATTCCCCTCAAGTGAATCGTCCTGTTCCCGCAGAAAATGGAGGCTCTTTCCCATTAATACTCGGGTAAGTTGGTACAGATCTGAATGGAGGGGGGATGTCTCCAGGTGCTGTGGGGACGCGTCCAGTCTGTAGCTCGTTCACGTGAAATATTAAACAGTGCCAGAACTCAGATCTGTACCAGAACAGAATGAGACAGGTTTTAAATGCTAGAGAGTCACTTTAATTTACACAGATATGAGTCGGTTTACCATCAGCTTCTTTGGCTCAAGGAAATAATTTATTGCAAGTTTTGGAAGGGAAAAGATTCTACACATCAGCTGTGTGAATAAAACTTTGTTTTAAAAACTTAGGGGGTGAGGGGAGTCTTTCTTGTAAACCACTTTGAACATTGGTAGAAAGGTGAGTAACAAATTTAAGTTAATAAAAGAAATAAGAATAAATCATTTTGTCTTATAATTAACGTAAGCAATTTAGGATGAAATTCACCCCAGGTCTCTGTACTGCTCCATGATGTGACCACATCTTGACTATTGAGTGCAGTTCTGCTCACCCCCAGCTCCAAAAGGATATGGACTAGAAAAGGTGCAGTGAAGGGAGACAGGAATGATAAAGGGACTGGAAAGGCTCCCTTGTGGAGAAAGGCTGAACCAATAAGGTCTCTTCAGAGACTGAGAAGAGGTTTGGCTCTTCAGACTAAGAAGGGATATGATGGAGGTTTATAAAACCATGAGAAGGCTGGAACAGGCAAACAGGGAATGGTTATTTACCCTTTGAAATGGTCCTAGGATCAGGACCCGTACATGAAAAGAACTGGTTGTTGAATGTGCAGGTCTCGTAGCATAACTGGATTTAAAAACTGTTTGAGACGCTTCTGAAGGAGAGGTTCTTAGGTAAGTAAGCTTAGGGACTGTCAATTATTAGGTCTAAGAATGAACAACAAGCAATGAATCTCCCCCACTAGGATATGCTGGATAAATCCAAGTGACCTGAGCTGGTCACTGTCAGACAGGAGTTTAATAGACTTAGGAGAGAGGGGTACCTGTTGATTATTATCTGCTCTTCCAAAAATGCCTAGTGAGAAATTGTTGTTAAATATATAAAAAAGAAGGAATACTTTACATCTCTTGTAATTTTTTTTGTATTGAGTTTCCAAAACCATGTAACAATAAACAACATTTATGTACAGTAGCAATAGCCCTCCCATCACCCAATATTCCATACCCCCTTCCCCTCCCAGACATGGAAAGCCTTTTGAAAAACATAGAAGCAAAGCCCTTCATGTATCTGTAAGCCTTAACATGTGGATCTTGTGAAGCAGTTGAAGAGAAGCGGGCAAGATTTTAATATATGCCCTCCCCCCCAAATCTTATGGAAGGAAGATCCTCTCTGAGGCTTGTTCATAGTGCAGGTCCTGAAATCTACATTCAAAAGGTCAGACATTTCCACAACCCACTGATTTCGTGTAGGAACATCATGAAGGATCCATTTGGCCAATATACATTTTCTAGCCACACCCAGCCCTTTAACAATAAACTTTAATTTGGGCCATTTCTTGTAAATTTTAATCCATAGTCCAATCTTGAGTTGTTTGGGCTTGCACAGCCTTGTCTGTTGCTTCCAGTGTAGAAGATGTTGAGCCAGACTAACACCCTCCTGCTCAGATTTAGAGATCATAGAGAACTCCTTGGTGTGATCCGGGGTACGCTGAGTTATTGGGAGAAGATAAGGGGAGAGCAGGGAGAGAGACCATGCAGGAGGGAGAGAAAGGGCAGGGATAGTGAAATGGAAGAGGAGGAGGAGAAGAACAAAGGAGGGAGTGAGAGAGAAGGGTGAGGGAGAACAAAGGGGAGGAAGGGTTGAAAGAGAGATACTGGTAGCATGAGGGTGGGAAGGATTACAAGAAAATGTGTTTGTGTAACTGGGAGAGGGGCAGGATGGGAGGAGAGGGAGAAAGAGAGTTCATAGATGCACCACAATCTACATGAATTTCAGAGTCTGCCATTATATACAGACTCTTCTACCTTAGCATCTTCAGTTTTCCTTGTGTCACCTTTCCTAAGAAGGGGATCAAAGCAGTCACTGAACATTCACATCTGAAATCATTCTAACCCTCTCTGACTAAATGCTTGCTTGGTTTGCTTTTAACTAATTTCAATGCTAGACACAATTTTCAAACCAGTTACAAAATAGGATAAGACTTCTAATAACAGAATACTTTGCATAATCTCCCCTTCTCTCCCAATGCAATGAAAGGCCAACACACTGGCTATGAGATTTATGTGACACCTGGTGAGGTGCAGATCATCAACTTTCATTGCTGGCCATACATTGCAGCATCTGTAAAATTCACTGACATCTGTACTTAACATACATAACATTTATCATTTCTTTTTATACTCCCAGGATAGAGAAATGGCCTCAATGGATGTCAAAAATATGACGATGGTGACAGAATTTATTATTCTGGGACTTTCTGATAATCCCCAGCTGCAGATTCCACTCTTCCTGGTCTTCCTGCTGGGGAACCTTGTGATTATCACAGTGACCTGTGCTGACCCCCGCCTGCACACCCCCATGTACTTCTTCCTCAGTAACCTCTCTCTCACAGATATCTGCTACAGCTCCACCATTGTCCCAAAATTGCTGGAGATCTTCCTGTTAGAGAACAAGACCATTACCTATTCTAGATGCTTTGTGCAGTTGTTTTTCTTCTTGGGTTCCACCTCTGTTGAGGCTTTTCTTCTCACTGCCATGGCTTATGACCGATATACAGCAGTTTGTGACCCCTTGCACTATTCCATCATCATGAGTCAGAGACTCTGTGTCCTGCTGGCGACCACCTCCTGGATGATCGGTTTTCTGAATTCTGGGACAATCACGGCTTCTGTCACCCGACTTTCATTTTGTGACTCTAATATGATCAACCACATCTTCTGTGACCTCATGCCACTGTTAAAACTATCCTGCTCTGACACAGCTGGTCCTGAAACTGTATTATTTGTTGAAGGTGCATTGATATCAGTGCCTGTCTTCCTAGTGACTCTTACATCTTACAAATACATCATCGCAGCCATCCTGAGAATCCACTCTGTGGAGGGGAAGCGCAAAGCTTTCTTTACCTGCTCCTCTCACCTCACTGTTGTCTCCCTGTATTATCTGTCACTCTTCTTCATGTACCTGAGACCCAACTCAACATATTCCCTGGAGAAGGGTAAAATCATGTCTGTGCTTTACAAAGCTTTCATCCCCATGCTGAACCCCATCATTTATAGTCTGAGGAATAAGGAGGTAAAAAATGCATTGAGGAAAGTGATAGGGAAGTAGTTTATGGGAGCACTTGGCTTATCCTGTGAACCAAATTATATTTTATGAATGTGTGTACATATATTTATTTATTTATTTGTGTATTTGATTTATATTCTGCCTTTTAGACACTTCAGAGTGGATTACAGTGCACATCCCACGTTGGGGCCCTTGGACCTTGGGTTTGGATAAGTTCTAGGAGGAGAAGTCCATTACCTGCTATTAATCAAGCTGACTTAGGGAATGGCCTCTGATATTACTGGCATCAGTAGCATGGGATCTTCTTGATATTTGGGTAATTGCCAGGTTCTTGAGGCCTGGATTGGCCTCTGTTGGAAACAGGATGCTGGGCTTGATGGACCTTTGGTCTGATTCAGCATGGCAATTTCTTAAGTTCTTATGTTCTTAATTTTTTGGCTTTAAAACACGCAGCTAAGCATTTTTTTAAAACACGTATGAAGGAAATAGCCAGTTTGCCCAATTTGTCCACCAGTTTGTCATCCAGACCCCTCTGGTTTTCCTTCCTACAATCCTTCCTGTTTATCCAGACCCCTCACCCTGGCATTTTAGGCCTAAAATGAATTTTTTCAGACTTGCACATCATCAAGAGCAGAAGTAAATATATACACACTGCGGGCATGGGATTTAAAATTGGAATTTACAAATGTAAATGATGGCCCTGCTCCAGATGCTCTAACTCCGCCCCTTTTCTCCACGGGTGGCTCATGCATGTGCATATACGCATGTAATTGAGCTGTTTTAAAATACAAGTTGCTCATACTCAGCCCAGATACTCACTTATATGGGTCTTATAATGCGAGAAACTCTTTGAAAATTCACCTCACTGACTTTTACGGTTTGAGGAACAAATAAACATGGGAATAACTTGCCAATGTGGCCTTTACTACCCTTAAATCTAAGGGGCAGATTTTCAAAAGGTTACGTGTGCCGGGCCTTTTTTAAAAAGGCCCAGCGACGCACGTAATGCCTCAGGACGCGTATAAGTCCTAGGGCATACAAAAAGGGGCAGGGAGGGGGCGGGGTCGGACAGGGTCAGTGGCTCCCGGCACAGTGGCCATTTGCCGCTGTGCCAGGGATCACGTGCCGGCAGTTGGCCGGCGCACGCAACTTACTTCAGCCCCAGGGCTAAAGTAAGTTTTAAAACAAAAGTTAAAAGAAGAAAAATGTAGGGGAGAAGGGCAGGGAAGGTAGGGGGAAGGTGTGGTGGGGGGGGTAGGGAAGTTCCCTCCTAGGCCGATCTGATTTCAGAGCGGCTTAGGAGGGAACGGGGGAAGGCAGCCTGGTTTGGCGCAGGCTCAGTGCACGCAAGGTGCACAATTGTGCACCCCCTTGCATGCACTGACTCCTGATTTTATAACATGCACACGCCTGCACACGCATGTTATAAAATTGCATGCCCATTTGTGCGCACCAGATAGTGCATGCACATGGACGCGAATGCATGTCTATTAAAATCTACCGCAAAGCCTGAAACTTTTGATGCAACTCCAACAATGCTCTCTGCTTCCACCAGAAAAGTTAAGGGAAATTGGATTGAAAAGCATCTGAGGGCCCTTACTTTTACAGTCTGGGAAACTGATAAGCACAGTGCAGCAGATACTGGCATAAGCATAAGCTTGCTGGGCAGATGGGGGTGGATCATTTGGTCCTTTTTAGCTGTCATTTCTCTGTTTCCATGTTTCTCTGTTTCTATGTAACACTAAACTTTTCAGGCAACTCAGGCACAGAGCAGAAAACTTCCCTTAATTGTTTGATGGACTTCTTGATTTCCCAGATGGACATAAACACTTTTCTCTCTGCGTCCTCTTCCCAAAGCATTTAAGACACCCGAGCTGCCCTTGCCTGATCCCTATTGGAGGAGAGGAGGCAGCCATCCTGTAACGTGCAACTTTAATGCCTTTCTGTGAGCTGCGCTCTATCATCAGATGCAACTTATACAGCTTTATTCAGACCCTCCTAGTCAAGAGCAGCCAAAAGAGATCACAAATATATTTTTCACAGAGAATGTAAGATGGGTTTATCTTGACTGAATCTATGAACTTTGATGGAGAGGAGCTGCACAGATCTGATGTGACAGGGGTAAGACGGAGCCTGTTTGAAGGGACACCAGGGGACAGAGGCTGTGTACCCTTCATCAGGACATCTTCTCCAGACCCTCTGCAAGATAGAAAAGAAAAGCATTCTTTCCTCGCTCTCTATTCCTTCTAATCATGAAGGTTTAGGAAGGATCCCTTCTCTCTAAACAGAGAAGCGCTGTGTTTTCAAGGGGAACAGTGAGTATTACACTTTCAGAAATTAAATTTTCTTTAACTTAAAAAGGCATTTCTATTCTGCTTTTACAAGGAGTTTCTGTGTTCAAAATGGATGACAGACAGCAGTAAATACATTAGTAATGTAAACATGCTTTCTTCAAAACAATTTACAAATGTTATTAAAAGGGATGGACCCAAGAAACATGAAGGTAGGCGATCTAAAAAAGCAATTAGGAAAACAAAAAGGATAGATGCCTAGGTCTTTTTCAAATCATTATTGGAGTAGAGACATGTTTAAAATATACAGCTGCTGCCTCAGGGGCTTAAACACTCATTGGACTCAAATTTGTTAAGGTGGTTTAAATTCATAAACCACTATTCTTAGTAAATTGAATCATCTACTCTTGAAAAGAGTTGAGACCATATATCCGATGGTGGAGCGCAAGGCGCAATGAGATGATTCAATTTCATCAAATTACGATCGGGTCCGAATGAGACAAGATTTATTACCACTGCGGATCATTTATTAAGAATAGTGGTTTATGAATTTGAAACCATCTTAACAAATTTGAGTCCAATGAGCATTTAAGCCCCTGAGGCAGCAGCTGTATATTTTAAACACATCTCTACTCCAATAAAGATTTGAAAAAGACCTAGGCATCTATCCTTTTTGTTTTCCAAACGTTATTAAAATACATAATTTACAAAAGCTTTCCTCATCAGACAAACAACAGATGAAAATTAATCTGATTAATATGCAACTATGTAAGTGAATAACACATACAATACAATATATTGTTTGCACTGGTGATAAAGTGGTGAACTCAAAATATTATGAACTTGTGAGTTCTAATCAACATTCTACCTTTGCTTGTTTGACCCTCAGGGGAGTCACTGTATCTCCCTGTGCCTCAGCTCTAATCCCTGGCTCTTTCACTTACTATGTGTGTGTGACTTCAGGGGAGTCACTTTATCAACCTGTGCCTCACTTCTAATCCCCGGCTCTGTCACTGACTCTCTGTGTGTGACCTCAGGGGAATCACTTTATCTCCATGTGCCTCAGTTCTAATCCCCGGCTCTGTCACTAACTCTGTGTGTGTGACCTCAGGGGAATCACTTTATCTCCCTGTGCCTCAGTTCTAATCCCCGGCTCTGTCACTTACTATGTGTGTGTGACTTCAGGGGAGTCACTTTATCTCCCTGTGCCTCAGCTCTAATCCCCGGCTCTGTCACTTACTATGTGTGTGTGACTTCAGGGGAATCACTTTATCTCCATGTGCCTCAGTTCTAATCCCCGGCTCTGTCACTTACTATGTGTGTGTGACTTCAGGGGAGTCACTTTATCAACCTGTGCCTCAGCTCTAATCCCCGGCTCTGTCACTTACTATGTGTGTGTGACCTCAGGGGAATCACTTTATCTCCATGTGCCTCAGTTCTAATCCCCGGCTCTGTCACTAACTCTGTGTGTGTGACCTTTATGTTAGTGCAGGGTTTCACAGCCTGTCAGATTTTCAGGATATCCACAATGAATATACATGACATATTTGCATATGCTGGGTCTTTAGTGTATGCAGATCTATCTCATGCATATTCATTGTGGATATCCTGAAAACCTGATGGGCTATGGGGTTCCCAGGACAGGTTTGGGATGCCCTGCCTTAGCGATTCTCTCACTCACCTTCATCTCTAATCTCTGACTCTTTTTCTCTCTCGGGTAAGTTGTGTATTTGAAATTTCCATATTTTGATAATTCTCAGAAACATTATGAGGGAATAGCAGTAAGGATGATCACATAATTCAGTGGTGTATCAGTGGGAGGGAGCAAAGATCGAATCAGAAATCACAGCTGCAGTTACCACCAGTAAAAGCTTTTAGAAAAATTTGTTACAAGAAAAATCTTTTACAAAAGCAATTCTGAAGTTGTGGAATGAGTTTCCTGGGGTGCTAAGAGAAGAACGAGATATGAAGTTTCAAAGAGCTCTGAAAAGACAGCTGGTGAGCAGCAGCAGTAAATAAAGGTGACTGAAGGGGCTAACCTGGGCTGATAGGTGAGGGACACAGCACATACACTCTCAACATTTCAATTATTTTAAGTATTTTAATTATGTGTGCAGATTTTTGTTCTGTTCTCTTTTAGTTTTATTGTAACTGAAGTGTATTATGATATTGATTGTATATCGCTTTGAGGGATTCCTAAATGTTTTTAAAGAAATAAGTAAATGTTGCAAATTCCCACCCACTTGTCTTCCAGCACAGGCATCAGCAGTGTGGGAGAGAACAGAATATCAGGGGTGTAAAATGGTTCAGGAGTCAGGAAATCCCCTACAAGTGGTTTGTCCTGGATCCCAAAGAAGGTGACAGGTTGGAGCTCTTTCCCGTTAATATTTGGTGAAGCTCTATCTAGATCTGAAGGGAAGGGGGATATCTCCCAGTTAACAGGAGAGCAACCAATGCCAGCCACAGAGATGAAGCTGCTTCCTCAGGAGCAAACATACAATGGCAATAATACTTGCATTTGTCATTCCCAGTGTAACAAACATTAACAATCCCTTTTATGTGCACCACAGTCTCTCTAAACAGCATGCAGGACAGAGGCTCATGAGGCATTTAGAATGCAAGTGTTATTACAATTGTATGCTCACCGCTAGTGGTGTTTCACATTGCACGGCCAAGCGTGACAGCTGAAAAGATGCAGATGAGAGACACTCACTGCTGGCCCTTCATTGCAACATCTGTAAGGTTCAGGGACACTGAGGACTAGGCCACAGAGCTCAGTGGAAGGATCATCACCCAGGACTCCCAGGGCTGCTGGCCTGATCCTCAGGAAGGGAAACAAATTGTAAGGAAGTTTACTTAATGTACACATTTCAGATTTTAACTTTTAACCTTGATAGGAGAGATGAACCCAATGGACATGGAAAACATGACGACGGTGAGAGAATTCCTTATTCTGGGACTTTCTGATAATCCCCAGCTGCAGGTTCCCCTCTTCCTGGTCTTCCTGCTCATCTACCTGATCACCCTGCTGGGGAACCTTGTGATTATCACAGTGACCCGTGCTGACCCCTGCCTGCACACCCCCATGTACTTCTTCCTCAGTAACCTGGCACTCACAGACATTTGCTGCACCTCCACCGTCACCCCAAAACTGCTGGAGATCTTCCACTCAGGGGATAAGACCATTTCCTATGTTGGGTGCATTTTGCAGTTGTTTTTCTTCATGGGCCATGCCTGTACTGAAGCCTTCCTTCTTACCACCATGGCTTATGACCGCTATGTGGCAGTCTGTGACCCCTTACACTATTTGCTCATCATGAATCACAGAGTCTGTGTCCTGCTGGCCGTAACCTCCTGGATCACTGGATTTCTGAACTCTATGGCAGTAACAGCTTCTATCACTCGCCTTTCATTCTGTGATTCCAACCAAATTAATCACCTCTTCTGTGATCTCTTGCCACTGTTAAAGCTTTCCTGCACTGACACAGCCACCACGCAAAGCTTAGTGTTTGTTGAATCTGCTTTCATGGCTGTGCCTGCCTTCCTTGTGACTCTTACATCTTACATCTACATCATCTCAGCAATCCTGAGGATCCGCTCTGCAGAGGGGAAGCGTAAAGCTTTCTCCACCTGCTCCTCCCACCTCACTGTTGTTTCCATGTTTTATTTGTCAGTGTTCTGTATGTATCTGAGACCCACCTCGACATACTCCCAGGAACAGGGTAAATTCCTGTCGGTGGTGTACACTACCGTCACTCCCATGCTGAATCCAATCATTTACAGTCTGAGGAACATGGAGATAAAAAATGCATTAAGGAAACTCATAGGGAAGTAGCTTCTGGAATAATGGAGCAGGAATGTTTGTAAAAAAAAAAATTGATGTGAGTAGACATGTTTTTATCTGTGTAAGGTGGCCTTGTAAAGACAACTCAGTCTTCTCCATCATTCAACACAAATGAGTTAGATGATTGTTCATAAAACTCTGAAAAGAACAAACACTGTTAATGTTTACATTTTTTTCATGCAAAAAAACCCTGACCCCAGCTAATGTTTCTGCAGTCCTGCATCAGGTGGAGCACATACTGAATAAGGTGCCCATATTCAGATCTGTCACAATCTCACAGAGTTCAAAGAGGATGGTAACCTGTTTCAAACTCCGTGAGATGGTGAGAGATGCAGACCTGTGCACCTTATCCAGTTAACTTTTCACTTACTTTGTTCCCCCTGATGCAGGATTGCCAAAACATTAGTGTTGGAGTTTTATTTGTACAAAAAAACATTTTTTAAGTTTTATTTTTTTCATAGTTTTCTGGACAATCCATCTAATACAAGACTGGGTCATCTTTACAAGACCAGTGATTTCTCTCATTAATGATTATAGTTTTCCTGACTTGCTGATACTCCTTATTATGTATTTATTCATTTATGAACTGTAATATCCAACATTCTAAGAGTAGCAAATCACCTGGACCAGATGGTATGCATCCTAGGGTACTGAAGGAACTAAAAAATGAAATTTCTGATCTATTAGTTAAAATTTGTAACCTATCATTAAAATCATCCATTGTACCTGAAGACTGGAGGGAGGCCAATGTAACCCCAATATTTAAAAAGGGATCCAGGGGCCATCCGGCTAACTATAGACCAGTGAGCCTGACTTCAGTGCTGGGAAAAATAGTGGAAACTATTCTCAAGATCAAAATCATAGAGCATATAGAAAGACATGATTTAATAGAACACAGTCAACATGGATTTATCCAAGGGAAGTCTTGCCTAACAAATAAACAAGTGGATAAAGGTGAACCGATAGAAGTAGTGTATTTGGATTTTCAGAAGGCGTTTGACAAAGTCCCTCATGAGAGTCTTCTAAGAAAACTAAAAAGTCATGGGATAGGAGGCGATGTCCTTTCGTGGATTACAAACTGGTTAAAAGACAAGAAACAGAGAGTAGGATTAAATGGTCAATTTTCTCAGTGGAAAAGGGTAAACAGTGGAGTGCCTCAGGGATCTGTACTTGGACCGGGGCTTTTCAAATTATATATAAATGATCTGGAAAGGAATACGACGAGTGAGGTTATCAAATTTGTGGATGATACAAAATTATTCAGAGTAGTTAAATCACAAGCGGATTGTGATACATCACAGGAGGACCTTGCAAGACTGGAAGATTGGGCATCTAAGTGGCAGATGAAATGTAATGTGGACAAGTGCTAGGTGTTGCATATAGGGAAAAATAACCCTTGCTGTAGTTACACAATGTTAGGTTCCATATTAGGAGCTACCACCCAGAAAAAAGCTCTAGGCATCATAGTGGATAATACTTTAAAATTGTCGGCTCATGATACATGGGCAGGCTAATATGGAGACTATTGCTCAGACTTTGGTTCATTACCAGAAGCCTTCATTGTCTGTGGCCTGCCTGCAACTCTGGCAATAGAAAAAATCTTAAGACATCTAGAATACATTTAGGCTCTGCAAAGCCCATGCTAGAAGGTCATGAGGTTACAGATGGAAAATGGCTGAGGCCACATTCTCAGGCCACATTTTCAGACTGCTGTCTCCAATTGAGGGGCCTAACTGAAATCAGTTTCCCACTGCCCCATGAGAATGAAAAGACTGACATATTGACAGGACAAAGCACCTCAGAAGAAGCGGCACACATCTGGCAAAAGCAAGGGGCCTTCACGTGGGTGGAGAGGTTTCAGGTTAAAATAGTTTTTAGTTTATCTTATTTAACTATGTCATACTGCATAAGTGATTATCATCATAGGCTCATAAGGCATCTCTGTACTGTTTAAACCTATAAAACACAGCCCTCACGATATACTAGGAGAGAGACAGGCGTTAATGTTCTACCTGTGTTGTAGGTCTGGTGGTCTGTATCTCCCAAGGATATGCAATAATAAATTTATATTTGCTTCTACTAAATTCTGTGTAATATCCTTGTGTCCCATATATGCAGAGAAGTACCTTTACAAGGTGAGGTAATTTATACACTCAGTGTGCTGCAGCAGTCAAAATAGCAAACAGAATGTTAGGAATTATTAGGAAGGGAATGGTTAATAAAACGGAAAATGTCATAATGCCTCTGTATTGATCCATGGTGAGACTGCACCTTGAATTCTGTGTACAATTCTGGTAGCCACATCTCAAAAAAAAAAAAAAAAAAGTTGTGATGGAGAAGGTACAGAGAAGGGCAACCAAAATGGCAAAGGGGATGGAACAGCTCCCCTATGAGGAAAGACTGAAGAGGTTAGGGCTGTTCAGCTTGGAGAAGAGACGGCTGAGGGGGGATATGATAGAGGTCTTTAAGATCATGAGAGGTCATGAATGAGTAGATGTGAATCGGTTATTTACATTTTCAGATAATAGAAGGACTAGGGGGGATTCCATGAAGTTAGCAAGTAGCACATTTAAGACTAATTGGAGAAAATTATTTTTCACTCAATGCACAATAAAGCTTTGGAATTTGTTGCCAGAGGACATGATTAGTGCAGTTAGTGTAGCTGGGTTCAAAAAAGGTTTGGATAATTTCTTGGAGGAGATGTATATTAACTGCTATTAATCAAGTTTACTTAGGGAATAGCCATTGCTATTAATTGCATCAATAGCATGGGATCTTCTTAGTGTTTGGGTACTTGCCAGTTTCTTGTGGCCTGGTTTGGCCTCTGTTGGAAACAAGATGCTGGGCTTGATGGACCCTTAGTCTGACCCAGCATGGCAATTTCTTATGTTCTTATGTTCTTATATACAAAGTAAAACATTCATAATAAATGCAAAATAAAACCTAACAACATTAACAGATCACATAAAACTGATAAAGGGAGCAACATCACAACTGAAACACAACAACAATAACACAACAACTGCTCCCAGTCCAGTGCAAACTGTCCTATTTAAAAGCCTGTCTAAATAAAAAGGTCTTGAACTGTTTCTTAAAAGGCTCTATTCTCCACTGTAAAAGGTATCAGGTCAGCGATGGAAAAGGTCCTATCCCTCAGCTCAGCCAAACGCACTTAACTTTATTGACTTCACATCAAGCAGATTCTGGCCAAATGATCTTAAATTCTGAGATGACAGGTAAAGCTTTGGAGAAGATCTAAAAGATTCTGTAGCCCCTGCACTGAATGGCCTTATGAATCAAAATTAGGATTTTAAATGTAATACCGAAGTGAACGGGTAACCATTTAACCATGAAAGGACCAGGGTTATATGTTCCCTTAGCTCTGCTCCTTGCAGCAGCATTTTGGACAAGCTGTAATGCTTTAACTGTTGTAGCTGGTGATCCTCAATACACAGAATTGCCATAGTCTCACGGCCAATCACAGAACGCGCTCTGCATCCACAATAGCTGCTCATTAAGGGAACATTTTTATTTGTAGTACAAAAGCCTGCAAATCTGCTCATACTACATATGAAGCCAGTGCCTTGATAATTCTCTCTGCTTGCTGTTTTTTACTTATATCATTGTGAGATAGTTCCAGCTCTTCTGTTGAATTTTGCTTATCTGTGTAAACCATTTTTGTTTAAATTGTGCCCTGTGTGCAGCAGATAGTATGCACGCTCTATGACACAGTGCAGCCCAGATGCGGCCAGGGGAAGGCAGAGTAAAGCGTGCTTGGGAATCTCATTTTGGAATTCCCCTCCATCACCTTGATGTGCACACGTTGCCCTTTCTCCAAAGCAGGAGCAAAGCATGCGGGCACAGAAGGATCCACATCCCCCACCGATCACCAATTTCCAAAAGGATGCTCCATTTCATTCATTTATTTCCATTTATTAAAACTTTCTATCCCACCTGTCAAATGTTATCCAGGTGGTGAACAAAATAAAAAAAAGCTCTGTGAGGAGTTTCCCCTTAGAAATGTGCTTGCAGGTGCATAGTGCAATGCACCCATAAACTTAAGGGCAGCCTCAGAAGAATAAAGATTGTATGTTAACTCCCACATCTAGCACAAGCATCCATCTCATCCTCCTGCCCAACCCAGCACTCTCAGCCCTCCTCTGGCCTTGATCAGTCCCAGCAGTCTCATCTCTCATCCCCCTGCATGACCCCAGCAGCTTCATCCCTCCTTCAATCTTCCCTGCCCAATAGGAACCCAGTACTCTCAGCCCTCATCCCCCCTGCAGGACCCCAGCAGCTTCATCCCTCCTTCAATCTTCCCTGCCCAATAGGAACCCAGTACTCTCATTCCTCATCCCCCCTGCATGACCCCAGCAGCTTCATCCCTCCTCCAATCTTCCCTGCCCAATAGGAACCCAGGATTCTCATCCCTCATCCCCCCTGCATGACTCCAGCAGCTTCATCCCTCCTTCAATCTTCCCTGCCCAATAGGAACCCAGGACTCTCATTCCTCATCCCCCTTGCATGACCCCAGCAGCTTCATCCCTCCTTCAATCTTCCCTGCCCAATAGGAACCCAGGATTCTCAGCCCTCATCCCCCTGCATGACCCCAGCAGCTTCATCCCTCCTTCAATCTTCCCTGCCCAATAGGAACCCAGTACTCTCATTCCTCATCCCCCTCATGACTCCAGCAGCTTCATCCCTCCTCCAATCTTCCCTGCCCAATAGGAACCCAGGATTCTCATCCCTCATCCCCCCTGCATGACTCCAGCAGCTTCATCCCTCCTTCAATCTTCCCTGTCCAATAGGAACCCAGGATTCTCATTCCTCATCCCCCCTGCATGACCCCAGCAGCTTCATCCCTCCTTCAATCTTCCCTGCCCAATAGGAACCCAGGACTCTCAGCCCTCATCCCCCTGCATGACCCCAGCAGCTTCATCCCTCCTTCAATCTTCACTGCCCAATAGGAACCCAGGACTCTCAGCCCTCATCCCCCCTGCATGACCCCAGCAGCTTCATCCCTCCTTCAATCTTCACTGCCCAATAGGAACCCAGGACTCTCATCCCTCATCCCCCACGCTTGACCCCAGAAGTTTCAGCCCTCCTCCCCCATGACTCCCTACAGTCTCATCCTTTCTTTCCACTCCCAAACCCAACTCAAACAGAAGAGACTCCAGTTTCTGGTAGAGATCCATGGAGTGAGAAAGCTTGGGGTGATCCTCCTTTTAATTCAGAAAAGAGCCCTCTCCTGTCCTCATTGTGGAAAACCTAGAGGGAGCTGATTTGAAAAGATTCAAAATAAATATACAGTCGATGGTTATGCTAGTCATGTTCTGTGTTTGATGTTTTTTTAATTGCATTGCTGTCTCTGTTTTGAGTTGTTTGTTCTCAGTTTTTAATATAGCTCCTGATATTTGTCCTCGGTGGTGCACCCTTACTGCACACATCCCTTGTTAATACATACAGTGCTCTTAGCACAGTGGATGGTGTCTCTCTGTGGGGGACAGATGGGCTGTGCATGCACACCCTACCAGCAACTGAGAAGTGTAGGTGCATAGCATGGACGTTCTCCTTATACCTTATGAATTAGGAGCCTACGTGTCTGGGATGAAGGGACTGCTAGACCCACAATGCAACTGGGTTAGGTCCAGCAAGTAGAAGGAAGGGGAGGAAGGTGCTATGTCATGGGAGGGGAGAAATGAAACTGTCAGGGACAAATGGGGGAGAGGTTTAAAATGGTTGCATCCCTGGGTGGGCGCTGATGCACTCTTGTCAATGGGCGCCCATGCACCCATTTGAAAGTTACCGTCTTAGGGAACATTTTTATTTCTGGAGCTGGCGAGGATTTATTATAGATTAAATAACAGGAGCATTCTAGCAATGGGATGTTTAAGGGGTATTGGTGGCTATTATGATTTATAGAAAAGGCCATTCCCTAAAGGGAGGGTCATCAGTCCAAAATTATAAGCATCCTGTTGCGTCAGTCGGCCATGGAACCTGCAACCAACCTTCCTCACCCCTTTTTGCCACCCTGCAGGGATGAGCTCCAGCTCCTCTGGTGCTGCCCTCCTCTCTGCGGCCCTGCCTGTCGACAACTTCGAAGTATGGCGGAGACTCCACAGCCGTCCTCTCCTCGTATCTAGCTCGCCAGGTGCACGCACACACTTTTCTAGACTATTTAAAGGGCTTGCAACATGCTAAGGCTGCTGGCCCTTTTCAGTGACGTCTCTGGGCCTCTGTATAAAAGGCAGGGCCCAGCCACTTGTTCCCTGCCAACAGGTCTCCACGATTGTTCGTGTGCTCATTGCTCGTTCCTGGTTCCTGGTTCTTGTGGTTGTTCCTGGTTCCTATTCCTACTTGTTCCTTTGCCTCCTGTTTGTACCCTTGGACTGATTCTTTGGTATTGACTCCTGCTTCGTCTGACCATGCTTCTGCTTGATGCCTGGCTTGACTCCTGGTTTGATCCATGCCTGTTTTGCCACTCCTCCTTGCCAACTATCTGCCCTTACTCTGGTGCCTTCTGTCCTGCTCCCAGTTCTCCTTGGTGTCTGAGTCTCCAAGACTCTGCCTCATCTGGACTTGTTCTCCAGTCTCAGTCACCGCTGCTGGCTGATTCTCGCATTGCTTATGAGACTTTGGATGGAGGCCCACCTAAGACCAGCTGGCTCCGGTACCCAAGGCACCAACCTGCGGGGAATTAGGGCTGGTATTGGAGAAGCTCCAGCCAGCTCTGCCTGTTGATGGTGGGGACCTGTGGGGCTCGCCCTGTGCATAGCGTCAACCCCACCTCGGCCCAAGGGTCCACCTTTGGCTTAACATATCCTGAAGAGAAAAGTCAATGTAGGAGCTGGAGAGAGGCAGCAGGAGACTGCAGGGTCTCTGAACTCCAGGACAGGAGAGGGCAAGTGGTCATGTTTTCTATCCAAAGAGATAGCAAGTCCTGTTTCTTGACCAGTGAGAAAGTGAGCTTGATATTGAAAGCCATTTATCTGGATAACATTTGAGTTATACAGATAAATACCTATTTTGAATATTACAGGCACTTATCCATCTAAATTTAGCTTGACCTGCTATAATTTAGACAGATAATGGTGGAGCATTTCAGGGACATTCTGGGGTGTAGTTGTGAAACCTAAATAACTTGTTTGGCTAACTCCAACATTTATAGTTACTCAAATTTCTTATGGCAATTTCTTATGTTCTTATGTTCTTAAATAAGTTATTTGTCCATGTACAGAGTGAGAAGCAGGAGGTTGAAGTTATCCGGGAATGTGGTCAAGCTGTTAAAGAAAAAAAAAAAAAAAAAGCTCATGTGAGGGCCTCGTGGCTCAATCTGGTGACCCTTCCCCCACCC